>NC_068365.1:54479782-55079782 GCF_020536995.1 Dreissena polymorpha
TATCATACATACTATAATAATATTTTTGTGATATTATGCAAATGACAAACATGTAACTATAATACTAGTTAGAGTTTTGATCACATAACCTATACGGATGATGAATAAAAATCGATTTAAATATCGTATTGTACAAAATGATTTTCGCAAATTACAAAATATGCAAGGATAATGCTAGAGTTTTAAACGACATACACAGTTGATGATTCAAATGGATTTGATTATTAAATTGAACAAAAATAATGTTAAAATGGTTGCAAAATAACGCGACCATTTTCACCAAGCACTATCATGATTTACATACAATTTAGTTCTTTACATACCAGAAAAACAGACGCTCATAAAGCTTATCTTTGAGGATGTGTAAAATAACATTTGATACATCTATGAAGCAGTATGTTGTTTCAAATGGGAAACCGTGTTGTTCGGCCTCTAGACGTACGTTTAAAGGTCAGGTTACCGACGTTTTAATCATGGTCGGATAGTAAAATTTGCGTCAATTTGTCCGCAGAAGTCTTAATGCTTTACACCACATCACTTGAGCCGCTTCAAGTGAAAATGGGTCTTATGCCATACGCGGCCAGAGTAGCCACAGACTCGACTGCGTGATAGCAAAGAGATAAGACCTATGTTTGCATGACACGCGTCAATTATATTCGTGTTTTCATTTCATTGTTATAAGTTATGTTTACTTTACGTCAGGAACAAAGTTGTCCGTGGTTTACACAACACAATTCTGCTGTAGATTCAACATACAGTAAGATCCACTATTAAGACAAGTTCCGCGTTTCTTCATTTGGTCTGTCGATACCGTCATATGCCGTGACCTTGCGGATTCAATTAAAATGACTCCTTAAAGGAAATGTCCTTCGATCTGATATTAATAACCCCATGCAACTGAAATCACTTCATTCAGGATGCTTTGTACAAGATGTCGCTGATTTAGTGTGTGTGCTTATCCATAGATAACGCTAACGGATTTTGCTTTTAAATGATTATGCAAACAATTTATTCGAAGTCATGTCAAACGCGGTAATCGAAAATAGTTATTTGGTTCCTGTCAATGTAAAGTGTTTTTTGTCTTCACCGGGACTAATCAATAGTAATTTAGTGATGGAAATTAATTACTTTAAATAGAAACTAATTTATTGTTCAAAGCGAGTGTTAAACGCAAAAAGGGTAGTATGGCGTTTAAAATCAAGCTTAATTGTTTTTAAGACCTTTTTCTACAAAAGTCCGAAAGCAAAAGCACCGACGGACGACCATTTTACACGAAACCGTTATCTACTTGTGCGTGCTTTTGTCAGGGATTCTCACAATCGGAACACCTCGGACAATTCCGCCATATCGGCGATCGTCTCTCGGGTGTATTTGGTGGAAGAATATGTCTAACGCCTCTAGGCGGAAGATATTACACCGAAAATATAGTTCGGGTTACACACGAACAAATTTGCACTAAATCAACCGATAATATAGATATATAATGACCAATATCTGTAAAGAGAAATATAATAGAATATTTATTAATGATATTGTTTAAAATTAGATATTATTGCATGCAAAATATTCAAATTTTAATAAAATGTTAAGAAAGCAAAATAGTTGTTTATTGAAGTGAAAACATCAACATTATTCAAACTTAAGAGAATCAGTATTTCTTAAATTATATTCATTGCAACATTGCTGATGTTCGGCTCCAGGCGACAAACTTTGAGATTTAATCAATATGTTTATGTTCTATACCATAAACAATCGTACAACACTGTACAGTGGTAAAGAGAAAACTCTTGGATGTAATTTAAGAAATAGTAAACTCCACATTGGTCCCAATGGCATTATAGTGACCAGCCAGGCAGTCACAAACTGTATATGGACTATAGCCATACAGCCCTCAGTGGGGCTATAATCAGTATTGAGACACCTGAAAGGTTTCATGGAATGGAATGAGTGGGGCTTGATTGAATTTGAAAAAACGATTATTTCTGTACATTTGATGATTGCAACCATACAGTACTTCTGGCAGATATTGTTTATATTTTATCCTAGGCATTTTAATTCCAGATGTTGTTATAATCCCGGCCAGGCAACTAGCTTTTCAAAGCCTTAAACAATCCAGTGCCATTAAAATTAGGGACAGCCTGTTACAATGTTCAGTTTGGTAATATTATTAAATTAAGGCATAACTTTGCCCTTGGAAATGAACTCAATTCAGAATGACCTCTCAAAATAAGACATACTGAATTGGAAATGTTAAAACTGAGCAGTGGTGTTGTAAAAATTTATATTATTTATCTTTTAAGAATCTTTAAGATACATATCACAGGCATGCCCATGGTTTTGGGTCAGTACTCTTTAGATGGGAAACAAAAACACTAAATATGGTTGACAGTGCCGGCAACAATTGTAAAAAGATATTTTCCATCCCTGACTGCCATTACTGACATGAAGTAATTTAACTGTAATATGTCTGGAAACAGTGTCAGTCACACTTTTCTAAATATTGATTTATTCATGCATATGTATATATATGTCATACAAGTACAGATCATACAATACATTCAATTTACAACATTTAATAATTGGAAAACAATTATTACAGGTTTTGGATCACAATGCATTGATATATCACATTTTGAATATCACAGTCAAAGTTAATCATTTAAATTCAGTTACAAGTAAATAGTAAGTGTATTTAGCAGAGATCTGAAATAACAAGTAGTTACAAGATGTTGAAATCAAGACATAATATATATACCACAGGATGTCTCATGAAAGGTTTGCAACTTATTTCCAATGGGGCCCTATAGATGGGTGGAAAATGTACAAAAATGGTGGCATTAATACACATACAAATATCATTAATTTAAACTTGAGACTATAGTCTTGAGATCAAATAGTAATTAGTATGTAATATTAGAGAGCATTAGTTACACAATGTATACTACTATCTTGTCATCACATTTAAATGTACATACAAATACTTTATTGATGACTTATTTGAACAACAGTAATATATATATATATATATATATATATATATATAACAAACCAATCACATAAACATTAATTTAAACAATAAGACTACTAGTAACAAATAAAATCAGCATCTTCTTTCAATTTCAATCATATTGTCTGTGAGAGAAGTTTTCACTCTGTTTTCAAATTCATATTTATTATTTTGTAATGATTTTTACATCAGCAGGTAAACAGTTCCAGTCTTTGATCGTTTATAATTAAAAGTAGTGCTGGTAAAACCATTCACTTGAGGACATTGAGGTAAATCAAAGTTATCTTTACTATGTCTACTGTTATCACTATGTATATCAGACACTAAACTAATATTATTATACAAAAAAGGTCATGTTAGAAGGACATTTCTTGTTAACAATTTTATAAACACGGTTGAGTGTTATTTGCTTAACTCTGTTTTTAACATTTAACCAACCAATACTACTAAAATCTTTTACTTTCAAAGATGTTCTAGAGTCATATCCATGAATAAATTTAACAACTTTATTCTGTACAACTTGTAGTCTATTTTTTAACTGTTTACTTATACCATTGTACTATGAAGAGCTAGCATAGTAAAAATGGCATTGAACCAATGAGTTACATAACAATTTTCTTAATTCCATATTTGAACAGTGGTTTTGTCTATACAAAAACAGGGTGTAGCTGCTATTACGCACAGCAGGCAACTTTTTTTGAAACATGAAAAAATTAAAATTGCTTCAACTTCGAAAAATGCATTAAAATGTTGACCCTGAAGGTGGTGAGGTGTAAGAAATCTGCATTTCATATTGACATTATCCTCAGGCAATGGATTCCAAAGGACATATCTTCCAATTATCAACTTTACTTCTTTCTATATAGACATGCAGACAGTATTATTGGAAAGAATTCCCATGGTTTGACTTGTGAATAAGTGAGTGTTACAATTTCAAATGTTTCTCTGTTCCATATTGTTTTAAAATTTAGTTCTTAGGTATAAAGATAATACAGTAAAATTTAGTTCTCTGACATTTAGATAAAAAAGTAAAATATCAAAAAAAATACAGACCAAAGTCTTATATTTTCTTACCTTATTATTTGTCTAGATATGCTTTAAATCTCACCACAGGCGTTATAGGATTTAAACAATTTCCAGGGGGGTACCCCGCACACACACCCTGTTTTTATGTAACATATTCGGGCCTACAGCTCAAAAAATGCTAGCTACGCCCCTGAAGAATCTTATTCTTGAGTTCACCTTTTTAATAATTTTATTAACAATAGATGTAGCAGAAAGATCAGTGTCGCATATTGAACCAAGGTGTTCAACAGATGATTGAGAAACAATAGTGTGATCATTACATTATACATTAAAATTATGAAGTTTAGATTTCCTTTTGGAACCAAACACTATACATTCAGTTTTTCCAAGGTGTAAAGACAGTTTGTTATCCACTAACCATTTAATACAATTTTCAAGTTCTTTACAAAAAACACTACTGATGATACTAGGATCTTTGTGAAAAAAAAGGATGACACTTTCATCAGCATAGAGAATAAGTTTACATAAATACAATAATAAAAAATCACTAATATCCTATATCAGTGTTAAGGCATTATGAAATGGAAATGGGTGTGACAAGCAACAAGAACCCTACACATTTACATCACAAAACATATGATATCTACAATTACTGGATATAATATATATGTTGAAAGTTAATATAAAGAGGGCAATACAAAAGAATGTACAAAAGTAGTAATAAAGACAAAACAAGCAGTTTACAATGTTAAGATTTATGCTGTTGTTGGCAATAAGAGAACAATTACCATTCTTAACTTTGAAATTTGCAAGTGTAAATACATGTATGTAAATCAGAACACAAGAATTTGTTTCCCGGTCACTTTGAGCTATATAAGTGTCCAATGTTTACACTCAGTGAATTTGTAAAACCAACTTATATGTGCTAACTGTTTGTCCGAAAACTTAAACATTTCCTATAACTTTTGCAATATTGAATATAGCAACTTGGCATACATGTGTATCTCATGGAGCTGCACATTTTGAGTACTGAAAGGTCAAGATTATCCTTAAAGGTCAAATATACGGCTTCAAAGCGGCGCAATAGGGGGCATTATGTTTCTGACAAACATATCTCTTGTTTTTACATGAAAAACTACAGACATTGTTGGAATTTGCTACAAATAAGGCATTGTGTATACATTTTTAAACTCAATTTTCCACACAATGAAACAACTTTTTAAAAAGGCACCAACAAATGTTCCTCCATCCCCTTTGCACGCTAAACAAAGAATCAGTTTTTAGCTCCACTGGCTAAATTTGTTCAAATTATGCCCCTGGGTCAAATTTGACCCTGCCCCGGGGGTTACAAAATTGAAAATTGCTTATTTAAGGCCTATTTTGTGAAAACTTTCAAAATCTTCTCGTCCATAACCATTGGGTCTAGGGCTATCAAAGTTGGTATGTAGAGACATCTAATAGTCCTCTACCAAATTTGTTCAAATTATGCCCCTGGGGTCAAATTTGACACTGCCCCGGGGGTCACAAAATTAACATATGCGTATATAGGGTCTATTATGTGAAAACTTTACAAATCTCGTCCATAACCATTGGGCATAGGGCTACCAAATACGGTACGTAGTGGCATCTTATAGTCCTCTACCAAGTTTGTTCAAATTATGCCCCTGGGGTCAAGTTTGACCCTGTCCCGAGGGTCACAAAATTTAATATATGCTTATAAAGTGCTTATTTTGTGAAAACTTTAAAAATCTTTTGTCCATATCTATTGGGCCTAGGGCTACCAAATTTGGTATGTAGTGACATCTTATAGTCCTCTACCAAGTTTGTTCAAATTATGCCCCTGGGGTCAAGTTTGACCCTGCCCCGAGGGTCACAAAACAGAACATATGCTTATATACGGCCTATTTTGTGAAAACTTTAAAAACTTTTTGTCCATAACTGTATGGCATAGGGCTACCAAATTTAGTATGAAGTGACATGTAATAGTTCTCTTCTTAGTTTGTTCAAATAACGCCCCTGGGTCAAATTTGAAACTTCCCCGGGGGTCACAAAATTGAATATAAGCTTATAAAGTGCTTATTTTGTGAAAACTTCAAATATATTCTTGTCCGTAGCCATTGGACCTAGGGCTACCAAATTTGGTATGTAATGACATCTTATAGTCCTCTACCAAGTTTGTTCAAATTATGCCCCTTGAGTCAAGTTTGACCCTGCGTCGAGGGTCACAACATTGAACATATGCTTATATACAATGTATGGCCTATTTTGTGAAAACTTTAAAAACTTCTTGTCCATAACTGTATGGCATAGGGCTACCAAATTTGGAATGTAGTGACATGTAATAGTTCTCTTCTTAGTTTGTTCAAATAATGCCCCTGGGGTCAAATTTGAAACTGCTCCGGGGGTCACAAAATTGAATGCTTATAAAGTGCTTATTTTGTGAAAACTTCAAATATATTCTTGTCCATAACCATCCGGCCTAGGGCTATCAAATTTGGTATGTAGTGACATCTTATAGTCCTCTACCAAATTTGTTTGAATTTTATCCCTGGGGTCAAATCTGACCATGCCCCAGGGGTCACAAAGTTGAACATATGCTTATATAATACCTTTTTTGTGAAAACTTAAAAGAAAATTCTTGTCCATAACCATTAGGCCTAGGGCTACACAATTTGGTATGTAGTGACATTGTATAGTCCTCTACTTAGTATTTTCAAATTATGCCCCAGGGGTCAAATTTGACCCTGCCCTGGGGGCCACAAAATCGATTATATGCTAATATAGTGCCTATTTTGTGAAAACTTTAAATATCTTCTTGTCCTTAACTATAAGGCATAGGGCTACCAAATTTGGTATGTAGTGACATCTTATAGTTTTCTACCTAGTTTGTTCAAATTTTGCCCCTTGGGTCAAATTTAACCCTGCCCGGGGGGTCACAAAACTGAACATACGCTTATATTGGGCCTATTTTGTGAAAACTTTAAAAATCTTTTTGTTCATAACCATTGGGCCTAGGGCTACCAAATTTGGTATGTAGTGGCATCTAATATACCTCTACCAAACTTTTTCAAATAATATCTCTGGGGTCAACTTTGACCCTGCCCGGGGGTCACAAAATTGAATAAACGCTTATAAAGCGCCTATTTTGTGAAATCTTAAAAAATCTTCTTGTCGAAAACCATTCGGACTACGGCTAACAAATTTGACCCTGACCCGCGGTCACAAAATTGAACATTATATACGCTTATATCTTGCTTATTTTGTGAAAACTGTTAACATATTCTTATCCTTAACTTTAGGACCTAGGGCTACCAACTTTTTTTATGTAGTGAGGTATAGTAGTCCTCTACAAAGTTTGCTCAAATTATGCGTCTGGGGTTAAATTTGGCCCAGCCCAGGGGTCACAAAAGTGTGCATGTGCTTAAATAGGGCCTATATTTAAGTATTTGCACATGCCGAGAATATTTATTTCAGCCTTTTTTCCAGCAGTGGAGCGATACAGGGCCATCGTGGCCCTCTTGTTTATAAGAATATGTCAAAATGGGCAAAAGTCAGGGACAATACTGTCTAAATGCCCTTTTAACAACTCTGGTGACATGCGGCTGTAGTATATTTTCTCTGTAAATTTACAGCCAAACACAAAATGTCATCATCATAAATGTATACCGGGTAGCTTACATGTATATAAATATGATACGAGGTCTTATACAAATTAACCTTGATATTTATGAAAAACACCATCTCCCTGTAAAGTGTAAAGAGAGAAGGCATTTATTCACCAGTAACATTATGTTCAGTACTGGTAAATTGCAAGCAACGAACATGAAAAATTCAGTTCCCAATTTGAGTTTTTAAAAAGTTCAACTTTGCTTAGGTAATAATGCATCAATGTTGATTCTAAAGAAAAAGAGTAATCATTTAATGATTTATGCCTAAACTGTTCTGCTGTCCAGAAGCAAGGACGTCATACACAAGCTTTACAACATTTATAGTTTTAGTTACTAAACAATCTAAAATGAATGTCCATTCTAAGTTTGCTGTCTTATATATCCCTCAAATCATACATGTTTCTTGAATAATTGAATGTTCATGTCCATGGATCACAATGTATATTGTAACAAACATTATTTTCAATTATCTTTCACAGTTATATATTTAATATTAGGTTAATTTTGGGATACAATAAAGCAAATATTAACATTTGTCTCAAAATGAATCATCCTCTGAAGCCCCCGATGGGATTCAAACCCATACCTCTTTCCTCTGGAGAGGAAAGTATTCTATCTTAAAATACAAGGGCATGTAAGAGGAAAACTAGCAATTTCAAAGGGACATTTTCACAAATTAGACATGTATTGAAGTTTGTTATTAAATACTTTAAATTGATAAGTAAACATTTTAGCAAAATAACTCAATAAAAAAAGAAAAAAAGAAAGGAAATCTCCCTTAACTGGGCTCGATCCACTGACCCTTGGAGTAAAAGCTTAAACAGATGGGCCATCAGTGCTCCCATATAGTCAGTGGTTTATTTTATACTTTATTAATATATAAGCAATCCTTGTAATGTCACAAAATCTAACTATACCATAAGAACTCCCCAAATTATTTTTGTCATTATAAACTCTATGCTATATTGATAAATGCAAACATTGAATCTAAAAAGCTGCAATAAAAAAAGAATACAATTGAATAAAAATATAAAAGTAACCCTCAAATGGGCTCGAACCATTGACCCCATGGAGTAAAAGTCTACCGTTTGGATCAATCGGCCATCCATGCTCATACAATGAGTGATGTGTTTCATACTTTATCAAGTTTATGTAAGCAATCCTCGTATCTCACAAAATATAACAAAAACAGTCGATTTAATTTTTAAATTTACTTGATGTCAATATTATAAGTACTCCTATCAGTATGTCAGTAATGGCATCTTTAAATTTTAACAAGTTTTTTAGTACGTTGTGGGAATTCACAGATCTACATTAAATTAGTACTTAAAGAATGTAATCTTGAAAAAGACGAGCTAAAACACACATTTCAATTTTTCCTCTTTACGAGGGGGCCTCCATCTTGTTTTCTAAAGTAGTTCCAAATCCAATATGACGGCCGCCTACGTACATCAGAGAGACGGTGTGGTGTAGCCCACTGTCCGATGCGTTCAGATTGGGATTCTCAGCCCATCAACATAACCTGTGTGGGCTTTGGTCGTACATTGCAAGCTCGGCTTATTAAATTGTTTCGGCTTTGGTCATGATATAAGAGTTATTTTGCTACAAAATTAGGTCAGTTGTTACTTAATGACATACTAATATATATTGTGCTCTTGATTAGTGTTTACCGCTTAGATCGGCTTCGCTTATCGATGTAAAGGCATGGTATGTAAATTGACTGCCGTGACATGGCTGCATTAGATATTTTTTTTTAAAGGGGGGAAATGAAACCAAATAAACAATGCGATAAAAACATGGCCAAAGAATGTAATAATGTAAATGTACAATTATAACGATAAATGCTTGTATGCGATGAACCTTACGATATGCGATGAACCTTACGAAAAGGGCGTACATTCATTCTGTAAAAAAGGCGGCCATTGCAATAGCTCCTATAAAAAGCACTATAAAGGAAGTGAAGAAAGCCAACTACAGCGCGGGATATGCGAATTATTAGTTGTGTCATAGATACTTGTTGCAATGGATACGTGGGTACGTGAATTTATCTACATCGATCGAAAATGAGATGTATCTTGGCAGCCTCAACTAAGCTGAGCCAATGTATAAACTTAAATGTAAGAAAGTTAAGAAGTAACTTGATACTAAGAAGGAAGGTAAACATCGATCAGGATGACAATAACATATTATTCACATTAGATTTTTTGTAAGAAACACAAACCACCTAAAAATCAGCGTTCGCCATAAAGAAGTTTTACCATAAACTCCTCATAAAAAGCGATGTACGAACAAAATACTGCTGCTTATAATGATAATGATTATGATGATGATAATGATGATAATGATAATGATGATGATGAAGATGATGATGATGATGATGATGATGATGATGATGATGATGATGATGATGATGATGATGATGAGAAGGGGGAGGAGGAGGAGGAAGAAGAAGAGGAGAAAAGACAGATTTTGAGGATGATATAATGATTATAAGATGGTGGTGATGAAGATGATAAATATGCGGGTTAGCAGGAAAACAAGACACTGATAATGATTATTTTCACACATATTCAGAAGCTCATTGGCTTTGAAAGCCGAAGTTCGGTCGACACCAAAGCAGTGCAACAAAGCTATTTACACGCTTGAAGTAATTGTGTAACAAGGAAGTCAATTTACAGTGACTTCCTTCACTTTTAAACAAAGAAATAACCATAACATAAGTGCAAGAAGTAAGCGTTTTGTAGTGTCAATTGTCTCTTATCTTATACTCCATCACGGACAGGGGCGTATCCATGATGCATATTGCCAGCAGTTATTACACGACACTATAATATAGTAATTAACAACAGCACGTTCATTGTCGAATGTAATGGTGTTGATTCCTGCCTGATCGTTATTGCGTGTTAAGGGTCCAAAGAGTGCCAACACCTGCCTGAAAAACATATGTACTCGCAGATTCGACAATTATGCTATTTGACGTTCAACAGTCGAAACGTGATTTCCGCTAAGAATTCGGCGACTTAAAAGGACGATAAATATCTTAAATGTCGTGCTCGTGCGCTTATTTATTGTTCCGGCGTGTTGGGATTAATGCGCCCTTCGATCCCGCCAACACGCCAGCACTAAAACTACAGGTCGCCAACACGTAAAGCAATGGTAACAAGAGCAAGCTATGTACCGTGCTCTGTGAAAATTAGGTTTAATGCATGTGCGCAAAGTGTCGCGCCAGATTGGCCTGTGCAGTCTGCACAGGCTAATCAGGGACGACACTTTCCGCCTAAACTGAATATTTGCTTAGAAGAGACTTTCTTGAAACTAAATGATATCATAAAAGCGGAAAGTGTCGATCTTGATTAGCCTGTGCGGACTGCACAGGCTAATATGGGACAACACTTTACGCTTATGCATTTAACCCCATTTTCACAGACCACGGCTCATACATGTGTGCATTTATTTAACGTGTTGTCGTTATGGCGGGTACTAACTGGTCGTATTGGAGATCTTTCTTTTCCGTTCATGAGTGTTGGCAGGTATGACAGTCGTCAACACGCGATATACCAAAAAACAAGTATCTTCGTTTGTCGTATCGGTGCGTTTAATTGTCGTTCCACAGGAGTTTGAAATTTTATCAATATAGCTAATCTAATGGCTAAAAAAAAAAATACCCCTATATAGTAGTCTTTATACTATATAGGGGTATTTTTTTTTTTAGCCATTAGATTAGCTATATTGATAAAATTTCAAACTCCTGTGGTCGTTCTTACGTGTTGGTGGTCTTGTACCAGCCAGCACGCCAGATCGATATGCAGAAAATCAGCAACGGACCAGTGCTGACCTTCAAATTAAACTTAAATTGGTTGCTTTGCATTGGTAAAGGACAGCGTTCTAATCATGCTGGTGGTGCTGAAGTTTTGCATTTTGCATATTTGCTGGACTTTACAAAGATTAAGTAACATAAAATATATGTCACTTGACTTGCTTTGTGTCTGAAAGGCTTGGCGAGGTACGATAGGGCTTATGGTTCAGTCTGTATGAATAACATTTGCCGTTCAGTTACTATAGGCCTGCAATTTTTAATTAACCTGAAGCCGAACATACATCGCACGTCTTTTTGTTTTTTAAAGTGTATGTGTGTGCATGGAGATGTTTTATTAAACTTTGTGCCTTTATTCTCCAGACAAAGTTTCCACTGCCATATATGCTAACAATTTGCAAACTAAGACCTTCATGGATACGTCTCTATCGGTCATTGGCATTAACCTAACGGTCGATAATTATTTACACGTTTCTTCCGGTCAGTTGTGATTAGCATGTCTCTACCGGTCAATTGCAATTGATATACCGATACCGGTCCATTTTCATTTACACGCTTCCACCGATCAATTTTCATTGACATGTTCTTATCGGTATTTTGCTTTTGACACGTCTCTCCTTGTCAATTGCAATTGACACGTCGTTAAAGGTCACTTATCTTATATACCCCCAAATTTCTCTATTGTCATTGACACTATTTTGCCTGTCAAGTGTCATTGACATGTCGTTACCGATCAAATGTCATTGACACATCTGTTCCGGTCAACTGTCAAATGTTACGATCTAAGTCTACCATCGCAATAGATCGCGGTTCGTTCTCATGTCGTTAATGTATCAACTAGCTACCCTGTACGTTATTTATTTCGGGAGAATAATTAGATCTCTGTAACTAGCAATTATATATCAATTTGCTATTTCAGAAATACTTAATTCTGTGCATTTGAAGTGTTATCTTCAGTTGTTTAGGTTTTGAGAGTTTGCTCGCCAATGAAATGGTTGTTCTTGACATCTGAACAAGGAAGTAGGATACAATAACTGAATCCAACTAGTCAAAGTATGCATAAATCTGATCAACCAAACGTTGTTGAGATAGCTCATTAAAGCATCTTATTTACTGAACAGCCAACTCAAAGCGCGCCAATTGTTGCGCTCGAGAAGGTTTACAGAATCAAAGCGCTGAAGGCACTGTAGGTGTTCGCTGTTTTAAAATGTCGTCCTTGATTAGCTTGTACGCATTGCACAGGCTAATCAGTATGCACAGGCTAATCTTATTTGACATGCATTAAGCCCCGTTTTCCCTGAAAGCAGCCAATATGTACAAATTTCAATGATAAACACCAGACAGGCCAATCTCGTTTTACAAGCTGTTAAACACTATTAGTCATATAAACCCTCTGCAGTGTACCAATACACAGCGGTTCATCACATTCACATTTATGTTGAGGCACGAACGACAACTCTGCTAGGAGAATGGCATTAGTCGTCTGCTGCAACAGGCAGTGGTTGTCTTTCCATGCCGTACCTAAGGCTTCTAAGCACATACTGATTTGCAAAATATGGTCTGTAACATTAGTGTGAGCTAACGCTCACACTATAAACCAACGATAGGAACGATAGATCAGGCGCCGGGAACACATGGTACCTTTTAGCGTTGCCAAAACATAACTACGCCGTATAGAAAATGGACACAATCATAAAATCACCATGCCAACAACACACATAGAGTGTTCCGTAAAGAGTTCCGTGTATTACTTTTTATCAAATTTTATTGGCGTCGCCCTGGAGGGCGGCGACTAGTATGTTATGCATTTTTTTCGCTTATGGGAGGAGAAGTTATTTTACGGATCAATGTATATATTTTTGTTTTTAAAATATCTTGCATAGTGGTGATTTTTTGTGTAAATTAGTGTAAATTAGTACTGCATTTGTGCCTATTACATTTATTACAACATTTATTGCCAATAATGCAAAGCTAATTGTTTTAATTATTAACTGATCCACAACTGATCACAGCGGAAAGATCACAGGGACTGGGCAAATACGCGAAACTTTCTGGTTTTGTATATAAACAAATGATGTTTTGTATTAAAACAAAACATAATCAAAATATATTTATTTTTTGTTTTTTCTAATTTGCTTATTTAGTGGAGAATCAATGTAGTACGATATTTGACGACCTATCGCGCAAGCAAGTTTATTGGAAGGCGTAGTGGTACGAAAACGTACAATGTTTTAGTTTATTAATAGACATATAATAACGATCGCTATACACAACTTCACCAAATAACAGTACATAAGTGAATGTCAGCCGTAATAGCTCAGTTGGGAGAGCGTTAGACTGAAGTTGATTACGCAACAGTCATCTAAAGGCCCCCCGGTTCAATCCCGGGTTCCGGCACGAACGGAACAGTTCGGCGGCTGACAATGTTTTCAGTCAGGTTAATAAATATAATAAAGCTTTATTTTATGTAGACATTTTAAAATCCATTTTACTACAATTGGACATTTTTATTAAAATTAATGGATGCAACATTAATAAAAATTTCTTACATCACTTAAATATCTTATAAAAAATACACGTGTTTTTATATTAACAAATAAATGCAAACAACACATCTATTATCCATGTATTTTTTTTGGTTGTCTATCAAAGGCCTATCCCTACCACATATAGAGCGCAAAGCGCGACACGTATTATTGATTGTAACAATGAGTTGCGATAAAGGAAGCAGCCGCTTATCAAGGAGGAGCTGTGTCTTAGCAACCCGTTTCCCTAGAGTCAAGCACTCCTCGGAGTATTTTTTAAGAACCACATATAGAGCGCGAAGCGCGACACGTATTACTATCCAGGTGGTATGGGCCCTTTAGCATTATCCGACCATTACGTCCATAGTTATCTTCCTTAGAAGTTGAGAAATTTTGAAATCCTTGCTCGAAGTCAAAAATTTTCATCCGATTGTTCCCAAACTTTCACAGGTTTTTTATCAATGACGACCCAACACAAACTCTATATGAGCAATATCGGACAATAAGTCCAGAATTATGTCTCTTTGAATTTAAAAATAAAAGTAAAAAACTGCTTGGTTAGGTGATTATGTCAACATTTTTCATCAGATTCTTTCGAAACTTACAGTGTCTTCATATCAATGAGCATTTTACCTCATTAAAAATGAGAAACATCGGGACAGAATTTTATTATATTAAATTTGACAAAATAAACAATTTCCACTTGTTTAAAAGATTTCACAACTTTCGTCTGAATCTTTCCAAACTTGTTAAGTGTTTCTATATCAGTATTACTCGAACCCTATTTAAATTGATGATTATCGGAGCAATAAATCTATTATAATCTTTTACTGAATTTCAAAGTATTGTGAAATGCAGCTTCTTTATACAATTTACAGTTTTCATTCATTTTTTTTCAATCTTTTACAGTGTTTTTATATCAATGAGTACTCAACCCCTATCGTAAATGAGCAACGTAAGAATAAGTTCAGAATCATCTCCCCTTGAAGTTGAGAAAAATATGAAATTACGCTTACAAGATGAAGCAGATTTTTTAAAACCTACACAGTTCTGTTCCATTAATGAAAACTGCACACGGATGCCAGTAAAAAAAAGGAAACCAATGTAAATAAAATGAACTATGAAATATTTGGGGGTTACAACACAAACTCATAGATAATGGTTATTTGGGGGTTATAACACAACATCATAGATAATGGTTATTTGGGGATTATAACATAAAATCAAAGATAATGGTTATACCAGTATCTTTTTCTTTTTTGTTTAAAATAATCGGCAAATATATTAATATTTACAGTAGAAAAAAAATCGTTCCATTTAGCTTCATTGAGTGCCTTTCACACTGAAATTCCCGACGCCCTTTGATGCTTTGCATCAATACTTATCTTGTAACCTTTTAATAAAACAAGTGATTTCAAGGAATATCGGTCACAACATCTTTGATATTCTTAACTCGTATTCACTATATTGAAACGCGAGGGATCAAATACATATGGATCAAGA
Source organism: Dreissena polymorpha (assembly GCF_020536995.1). Lineage (NCBI taxonomy): Eukaryota > Metazoa > Mollusca > Bivalvia > Myida > Dreissenidae > Dreissena > Dreissena polymorpha. The sequence continues at coordinate 54,495,326 of NC_068365.1, forward strand.
AACCTCATGCTTTTAGTATAGTTAAAAAGGGCGTGTATAAATTTGTTAATGCATCTTATTCGTATTTATACGGAAAATGAGTGTCATCAATACCGCGGGGTAGTGGTTAGAATAACACACGACATCTCGGGGACCACAAACACGCCTCAGGTGTTAAGTTCCGGTCTGTCTTTCGATTTTCACATTGTAACAAATGTCACGCTACGCTAACCCGGGTGTTAACGTCGTGGATAGTACATTCAATAACATAAGAAACACGAGAGCGCATGCTCGGTAAGACAAAGGCACTGTGAAAAGCGATTTTTTTAAATATCATATACTGTATCGATAAAAACCTTTCACGGTGTCAACAATAGAAATTTAATGAGCAACTTACCAAGTTGTATTTCCAACGAATCCTTTTGCAAGTACTTTGAAAAGTACAATGGAAAATATGAATCTTCAAAACATCGGAATTTCCCAGAATTATGTTATATTATTGTGCAAACAAAGTGACTAAAACAATACAAATTTCTTTGATTTATTTCAATTGTCAAACTTCGGGAATTTCTCTCACCCAGCGCCTGCTATTTTGTGGGCTGGTCACCATACTGGACAAGTGGGGTTTACTCTTGGCTCTCCGCCCCCCTCCCTCCCCCCCCCCCCCCCCCCATCCGAAAGATTGACACCAAAATGTAATCAAGTAATCAAAATTGGAAATATTTCAGTTAAATATTAATACGTTTAAAGATTGGCTCCATCTTCATTGAGTCTAGTAGGCTAATTATATAGAAGTGTTGTGAAACACTCCGGGTCTTTACATAATACATCCTCAGGTAAGGGGCCTCATGATTATATGAGTCGCGTACTGAGAAAACTGGGCATAATGCATGTGCGTAAAGTGTCGTCCAAGATTAGCCTGTGCAGTCCGCACAGGCTAATCAGGGACGACACTTTCCGCCTAAATTAGATTTTTGCTAAGAAGAGACTTCATTTAAACGAAAAATGTCATAAAAGCGGTAAGTGTCGTCCCTGATTAGCCTGTGCGGACTGCACAGGCTAATCTGGGACGACACTTTACGCACATGCATTATGCCAAGTTTTCTCAGAACACGACTCATATTATAAGCACCAGGCTTGTCATGCTGTGATTATGTACCTCTTCCAGCACATTTAGTCTTTGAATGGTGTCAATTAGTTGCGCAAGAAAAAGCTTGGTGCAGGCAAAACGATCAAACGTGCGCGGACACCTAGTTGCAATATTCCTACTCTCAGCTATATGAACCTTCCGGTCGCTACGTATGCACTCATAAAAGCTCAAGTTATTCACGAAGACTTAAACTGAAACCCTCTCATGTCTGTAAACGACATCTAACATTATGCTTATATGTTGCTATTCGTAACCGGAAAACAACACTTGCTCTGAATGCTCGTATTAGCTACACTCAATTACATAATTGGAACTTGTTTGCAAAGCAAGTTCAAAATGCAAATATTAGTTTGACACAAATAAGACCGCACAAAATATTCTGAATTGTTTCTATCGTTTGGTTTGCTTTTGGAAAACTCTTCGCGTAATCTAAAATACGGTATAAACGTTTTTTAAAGTAGCCATGAATGGGGCTAACCTTGGAGCCGAGGTAAGACTGGTTAAGAGCACAGCTCCTTAATTTCCTTGCAACCGTTAAGACCACGTGATGATAGTTATTTTCAAATAAAAGGGTCATTGTATATGTCTTACCCTATTTATTATTCTTATAATTATTTTGCATGTATGTTGTAAACAATGTATAACAAGCTCAGGTATGTACCAAATAACATGGATTTGCATAAAATATGAAAACGTTACAAACTATAAAGCATTCCAGAGGGGAAGTTACACTGTACGAAGTTAATAAAAAAAACTTTATATCGCGCAAATAATTTGGGCATGTGCGTAAAGTCTCGTCCCAGATTAGCCTGTGCAGTCCGCACAGGCTAATCAGGGACGACACTTTCCGCCTTAACTGGATTTTTGCTAAGTAGACTTTCTTTTAACAGAAAATATCATAACAGCGGTAAGTGTCGTCCCTGATTAGCCGGTGCGGACTGCACAGGTTAATCTCGAACGACACTATACGCACATGCAGTAAACCCCCTTTCTACAGAGAGCGGCTCATTTGTTATTCAAAAGTCGTGTGACCAAACAGGAAGACAACGGAGAGTTAGATAAATTTCGTGAATATGAAAAAGCACAAATCCGACAAATCCGTATACTGCAGCTAATAACAGATTATGGATACGCAGGGTTCATAAACTTTTCAGAATATGATACTTGTATTGCCATATGTATTAACCAGCTTGTTATAGTAATGTGAATATGTTTTGACGAAATGACGATATGAGGAAGTATTCTTTACAAAAAAGACTAGCAGTAAAGGAAAATTATTCGTTGTTCTGGTCTTCATTTTGTTGTAAAGGCTAGATTTACATGGGTCCGTATTCAATTAGTTTAAAAGATAGTCATCTTATGCATTAAATTATACGCACCTTTACATTCAGATGGATTGATCCGCATTCATCGAAAAACATAGAAAATACAAGCATAACAAGAGATGTGTTTGTCAGAAACACAATGCCCCCTAAAGCGCCGCTTTGAAGCCATATAATTGACATTTGTCCTTGAACGATGACCTTCACCTTTCACCACTCAAATGTGCAGCTTCATCAGATACACATGCATGCCAAATATCAAGTTCCTATCTTCAATATTGCAAAAGTTATGGGCAATGTTACAGTTTACGGACGGACGGACGGACGGACAGACTGTTAAACTGCTATATACCACCCTACCGGGGGCATAAAAACCTTTGTCACAGATGTGACTGCGTTTCACTTATGATGAATAGATTAGCCGGGATTAACGCAAGGTTTTAAAAGATGCGTTTTAAATACCCCCGCACCGCGTTGCCACAGGTCGAGTAGACGTGCACTTGGCTTAGTTCAAAGGCAAGTAACTCCTGTATAAATGGATCACTGTGCGTAAAATTGCGTCTTGCCTACACTTCATTTAAGTTCCGATCAAATCCATTTGAACATGTACAAATAATTCGCTTCTCACAACATTTGAAAATTTAAGATCCCTATTATCGATAGACGTGTCTTATCGTACGCCATGGAGTGATATTCGGCCAACGTTTATGGGGGCACAATTTACAATTTATCATAAAACAAGCGAAAGTGTGTTTCCCAAATAAATAGACAGCAACAACGTGATATCTAAAACAAGGCTTATAATTACCCTAAAGACATATTTAAAAAAATTTGCCGATGGCCACATTACCATATTTCTCGAATAAAAAGAAATATGTGGCGTGCGAAAAAAAGGTTGTTGACCCCTAGTGGAATAATAACCAAACTTTTCAGACCTCTAAATAAATTGAACGCCCAAGTCCATACCATCATTAGGATAGTTTAAAAGAAGAAAAAAACACGCGTTTGTCAATGAGTAAAATCGACGCACAAACATTATGAGAACGTACAAGGTCGTTAAATAAAAAAATTAATATCTAAAAAATCACGTCTTTGAATATTAACTTTCTATTGTGTGTGTCACCTTACGATGCAACCATGTAAATGTTCGTAATACCCATTTTAGGTGTAATGGATACTATAATTACAGTTTGCAGGTGAAGTGGCTCTTACTTTATAATGAAAGCGGTATGGAAATGATATAGTTGTTGCGTGTTTGAAACCTTTGTATAATTTCAAAAGGATACATTTCATCAACACATTTGGAAATGAGTGTTAATGTCATTTGACACCAACACTTTTCAGTACACTAGTTTGAACGTTTTCACCAAAAAATGTGAATTTCGGAAATTTGTTGAGATCATAACTCTTGCAACATTCGTTTGAAAACATAGATTAAAGTTTCAATCTAAAATTGCAATAGCAAACCTTTATAGATGGGCCAAACTAAAACCAGAGTTCCGTGGTCGAAGACATATGCCCCCAAAAGAGGGCTTTGAACTAGGGACCCCTATTTCAATAGGGGTCATCTACTGTCCAAGGCAAATGCACATGTGAAGAATCATTTAATTCGTTGACAAGTTATTGATCGGAAACAATTTTCACACTTATTGTGACAGTGACCTTGACCGTTGACCCAGTGACCCGAATTTCAATAGGGGTCATCTGCTTTCCAAGGCCAATGCACATGGGAAGTAACAAGCCAATCGGTAGATTCGTTGACGAGTTATTGATCAGAAACGATTTTCCAACTTACTGTGACATTGACTATGGCCTGTAGCCTAGTGACCCCAATTTCAATAAGCGTCATCTACTGTCCAGGTCAAATGCACATGGGAAGTATCAGGCCAATAGGTCAATTTGTTGACGAGTTATTGATTGGAAACGAGTTTCACACTTATTGTGACAGTGACCTTGACCTAGTGACCCCAATTTCATTAGGGGTCATCTACTGTCCAAGACCAATGCGCATGCAAAGTATCAAGCCAGTCGGTCAAATTGTTCAGGAGTTATTGATCGGAAACGATGTTCACACTTATTGTTTTTATAGTGACCTTTGACCTAGTGACCCGAATTTTAATAGGGGTCATCTTTTGTCCAAGGCCAATACACATGAAGTATCAAGCCAATCGATCAATTCGTTGACAAGTTATTGATCGGAAACAAACTGGTCTACCGACCGAAACACCGGCCGACATCCAGCAAAACAATATACCCCCTCTTCTTCAAAGGGGGGCATAAAAATTAACTAACATACTGGTATAGGAAAACTACCGATGATCATAACAAAGTGTTGATTCTCATTATTTTATTAACACCATGAGTTCATAAAATATAATGCCATAAACAAATGGTCACAATTATTCCAAGGAAGTGTGAACATTCAAAAACAAACACAGATCTATATGAAATACAAGTATTTAATGAGAATTTCAAAGTCGACCATAGCATGTAAAATTGGCATTCCGCCTTTTAGGCCAACTTTATAAAAAACAAATAAAAATTAATTCAAAGTAACAACTTTCACATAAACACATTTAAGATACACATTTTATTTAAGATTTAAAGTATAATTCTTCTGATTTAACTTATTAGTATCAATCACTGATAATTACAATTTACATGCATTTTATACATACAGCTAGAGTATTATTCATTGCAACATAAACCTTTTTAAAAAAACAAAACAATTTCAAATCTTCAACTGATATAATCTACATCAATGGGTACCAAAAAGGTTTGCATTGCACCACATAATAGAGCCATATTACGCACACTATTTTACCCCCCAAAAAATTATGTTCTTGTACATCTTATTTCACTTGTAAATGGATTTATTGTTTATAGTTAACTAAAGTACAAGTATTTACATATCATTGACTTCACAGTAAACTTAGAAGGGATTCAAATATATGTATTTTGTGTTTTACTTACATTTAACATGAAATACATTGATAACTAATAAGAACGTCATGACATCAGCTTTAGAATATCATATTTGAAATACATTAGTAGTACTTAGTAGAAACTCATGAAATTAGTATTAGAACATCATATAAATTATGTGTATAGGCATGTTTTGGCAGTACAAGTATCTAAATAGAAGAAAGTGCGAGGTGCTTTAAAAAAATAAAAAATAATAATGGATCTGTGGTTATGACCAGCTTCTGTGCATGCTTTTAGATTCATAATTTAAAACAGTTAATATTTGTCAGTCAAACACTAATATGTTATTCAAAAGAGCACCCTTCATCTGCCATCCTTTTTTTCACACTTGCGGAAAATACTGGAACATTTTCGTTCCCAAAGTTGCTACAAATACACAACCTCCTCTTGATCAGCATCTGCGCACGTCTCTTCCCCGGCCATGATTGTAGACATAGAAATATCCATTGAGAAATGGGCCCCAGGTTTTATAGGGGTACTCTGTGCATACCCTGACGTAACAGCTGGCTTTGACGGCATCAGACTGTTCCTTATTCGGCCCTGATCATTTGGAACATCTGCCTTTCGTATGTGTGCCAGATGGGCGGGAGGTCTTGTAATGTTCTCATTTTCCTTGTTATTCTTGCGCATAGCACTTTTGTTTAAAACTGGTGGGTTAATGGGAATTTTGAAGCTGTCTGATATGCCTGTTGACACTGGCTGCAGGCAATCAAGTTTGGCTGCAAAGAGATCTTTTCTTATATTGGGGCTTGTAAGATGTTTACCATGTGATTCAAACTTACGCCCAAAGGAATCTTCATCACTTTCAGCATATGCAGTGTTGATGGGCCTTTCATCAGTAATATTACATGAAATTCCCATTGAACGACCGTTTTCTTTGGTACCATCTGTATCTGATCGAGCATTTTTTCGGAAATTATCGGCAAGGGGTCGGTTTTCAGTTAAGTTTCTCATTTGCACACGTATAGACTGCCTCTCTTTTGACACATCGTCTAAACAAACAAAACCAGGTGACTGTTGTCTTTTATTCTGTGCTAGAACACCATAGTTACATTGGGATTCAAATTGAGGTTGTATTACATTGATCCTATTAACGTCCCTTTTTCTCTCTGCTGACCGTTCAGAAGATTCTTTCCTATGCCTGAATGTGTCAATAGGTTTCACATTGCTAACATTTTCTGTATGAGGTAGTCTATACTGACCAGTGACATAGGTTTCATTTCTTTTATGAGATTCTTTTTTGTTGCTGGGCTGTTGTCTACATTTCTCAGAACTGTTTACTGCTTGCATAAGTCTATCTCTCTCCTTATAAGCTTCATGCTTTTCATCGACAAAATCTTGCATTCGATTTTCAGACCTTTCATACATTAATTCCCTTCTATCCTGCCCCATATGACCATTTCTTGTCCCCGTTTCAGAAACACCTCTTATGAGACTGATATTGTTCTCAGTTTTCGCTAAAGTCCCATAGTTTTCGCAAGTATTTACGGTCCCAGAATTTTCACTTGAACTTTGAGTACCATAGTTTTTGTTTGAATTTTGAGTCCCATAGTTTTCATTCGAATGTTGAGTGCTATAGTTTTCATTAAAATTTCTATTCCCATAACTTTCATCTGAATGTTGTGTCCTAAAGTTTTTATCAGAATTTTGCGCTATAAACCAGTAGTTTTCATTTGAATTTTCAGTCCTAAAGTTTTCATTTGAATATTTAGTTGTATAGTTCTCATCTGATTGCAAGGTCCTAGAGTTTTTGTCAGAATTCAATGTCCTATAGTTTTCCTCTGGTTTCTCTAACTGCATAGCTTGCCCTGTATCACCTCTGGCATCCTCCCCACTGGTTCCCCACTCCATCATTAATTGCTTCACCGAATTCCTCTTATTGTCTCTTGGATCTTTCAATGTTTCTGCTGCCCTGTTGTTACCATCTCCCCTCTCTAACGATCGCTGCTTCTGTATTTCCATAGCCATTGATTTTGGTGTGTTCAATTTCAGCTTGCTCATGGAAGTGCTGGGTGAGAAATCATCTCGGACAGCTGGTACCCTCTTGCGGTCTACATTTGGTGACATGTTATTGTAAGCATCCGTAGAAATGCCTCTGGATTTAAATAATGTAGGTGATTCAGCAAGGTTACCATGCTTTGCATGTTTTGTTCTAGAATTTGGTGATAAAATGTTTGGTCCCTCATTCAAATTCATGTTTTTTGAATGGGCAGTGTTCACATTATGTCTAAGGCTATTTACAGAAGACTGACTGTTATCTAATCCCATTCCATTTTTGATTTCAAAAAAATGATCAATAGGTCTTCCATCATAAGCATTTGAACTTTTAACATTTTTACTGTACCTATTAAATGATCTCGGGGATTCCCCTGATCCTGTATTTTCTTTATAGACAGGCACTTCTGGTGGCCTGATATGGGCACTTTTCTCAGCAGACCTAATGTGCATATCATATTCCTGATGCTTATCATGTTCATATCCTCGCTGGTGATCATTTGTATACGATCCATTCAATACCTTCTCAGATCTTATGTGAACTGTTTGACCACTTTGCCTGCAGTGCTGTTCATTTCTGAATGGTACAACTTTTTCACCATGGTTCAACTTTCTTGACTTCGAAGGTGTTGGTACAGCATGGTTGTCATGGAAGCCATCTGGTGCTTCGTCAAGTTCCATTTTTTCCATGTATCCTCCGCTAAGCTGACGCTTACCCTTTACAACATTTGAAGCTGGCCCTTCATTCCAGTTTGACCCGACATCTGCTTTCCTGATCATATCACCAACCTGGTCAGCAAACACTTGTTTATTACTCCTTGAATGTTGATTTATATCATTTGTATTGTTATTCAAATTTCTTCTGACTTTTAACCTTATTCTGCCATCATTCACAGTGTTAACCAAATTATACATATTTTCATTTGTTTCTTCAACACCATCAATGTAATTATATTCATGTCTGTTGTGTGGGCTTTGAACATTCTTCATCTTTTGTCTGTAAAACTGAGCATCATTACTGTGTTCAATAGCAGGACTGCGAAACTCTGCAAGATTCCTTGGGTGTGTGCTTTGTGGCCCAAGCTGAATGTCTGATTCCCAACCATCATGAGGTTGCCGTGAGTTCCTTGGAGATTTTGAAGGTTTTCTTTGACGATGATGATGCTCCTCATGTCTGTCTTTAGGTGACTTAAAACTTGAATCAATTGTTTGTCCACTTGGATATCTCATTTTAGAAACCACGGCATCTGTATAAACATGAACCAAATTTGTTTCATGGTTTCTTCCAGTAAAGACTTTGTTTTCATCATGAGATTTAGCGTTCGGTTTGGGATGATTGTCACTGTTCTCCTGTCCATGGTATATATAATGGTGACTTTGCTGATATTTCTTTTCATCGGGAGATTTCGTTGGTTTGGGATGGCTGTCGCTTTTCTCATATCCATGGTATTTTGAATGGTGACTTCGCTGATGTACCATTATAGGCTCGACTGAGTTTGTTTGTGGACTCAGAAGTGTGTCGATATTGTATCTTTCATCACTGACATGTCTTCGTCGACCTTTTGTCTGCAGACCATCAAACGACTGATCATGGCAGTTTTCAGTGAAGCTCCTTACATTTAATCCATAACTTGGTCTCTGTGTGCAATGCTGATCCAAAGAAACCGAGTCTATATTCTGACAAATACTAGTCTTTAATCTCATTGGTTTGTCAGTTTTAGGCACATCAATTCCAAACAGCCATTTCTCTACTTTATCAACCGATTCATCATCCAATATGTGGCTTTTACCCGAAACATTCATCGATACATCCAAAAGTAATGAATTTTCGTTCATAACTGTATCAAAGTGCTTCAAATTACTCACTGTTAATTTCTCAGACAGCTCAGGCTGTAATTTAGATTCAGACATTGAAGAAGTTTCCCCATAAGAAGTGCCAACTCCAGAATCTTTATTGTTTTTCGAAATCACACGTGGAGAACTTTTTTCTATATTACCAGACTGATGTGTCCAACTTTGTCGGGCTTGCTTCAGATGAAGTGGGGTTGCAATACCATCAGCATGTTCATGATTATTCGGAGATATAGGTGGAGAATTTCTTCCTGAATCATCACAACTGATAGATCTCATAGGTAGCATCCTTGGACTGTGCACTTGTGTTAGGCCAGTACTACCAGTTTGTTGCTGCTTGATGTTTGGGCTGTAATGATTCGGATCAGGGCGTTTTTCCACTTGATGAATTGAGTTATTCATATGACTAAAACTTGTTGAAGGCAAATTATTATGATTTTTCTCACTGGAATGATGTTTTCTTCTATTAGGAAACCCAGCATCTTCTTTATGTCCATCTCTTGGACTCATACAGACATTCTTAACACCAAGGCTTTCTAAGTTACCTTTCATGTGTATTTCATTGGGAACATTTTCACTAAATGGCGTGTGCTGAGTACTTAATCTACGAACATGTTTAGGTCTTGCACCTAGAACATTAATATCTTTTCTAGCAACCTCCACAGCAGCCATGACATATTCTGATTTTAATCCCTGTGCATTCATTCTACCTTCACCTTTAATGTCTGCTTTTAATGCCTGAAAAATGTCTTTGACAGACTGAGGCCTATTGACATCTGACACTTTTCCTTGGGTTCCAGCTGGTTTTTTCTGGCTCTTATCAGGCTGTTTGTATGAGTTTCTATCTTGTGTGCGCCCTCGACCTCTCGGAGACTTGTAGTTCCAGCCTTCAATATGAGCAGCGGTAGAGAAACTGCTGCTGTCTGAGAAATCTGACGGCCTGGAAACCTGGGTACAAAGAGGTTAGCATTTTAAGGATCAAAAGGTAAAATCCTTAACGGATACAGGCTCTTTAACATCTGCTTGTTCCTTTACATATAGACTTAGAATATACAGCAAGTGTTTGTTGCAAACAATCCAAAAAGAAAACCCAACTCTGGAAAAGCAAAGCTCTAATTCAAATCCCATTTTAATGTGCAAAAATAATTGTCAGATAAGATTAGAACAAGCTGTAAATGTGTAACAGACACTGATGCACCTACAACATATGTTTGGACTTAGACAAAACAACTTTATATTCTACAGTGGACAAAACGACAAAGGGTCATTATTGAGCCAAAACTGGTCACATTCAAAGTACCTTTCTTTGAAATCTTCTGCACATTAACGTCATTCAACTGTGAAATTTTGAGAGAGATCCAATCAGTATTTAAAAAAAAAGTAAAACACACAAGATTACACATTTTGTAAACAGACAAAGGGCTGTAATTCTACCAAAATTTGTCGCAGTTAAAAATTCTTTATTTGCAAATAAAGATCATAAACCTGCGAAAGTTTGAGTGATATACAGTAGTATTCAGTAAGTATTCAGTGTTCAAAACTCAAGCTTTGGGACAGTCCATGAGAGAATATAAACATGTTTTTTTATGGTTCTATATCAGCCAATATAAAGCTCTCTGCCATTTGAATGATTCAGCTATTAGTTATTGTCTTAAAGCAAGTTGGCTCTTTAGGAGACTGCACAAGTTTTCTATGTTGCCCTCACTTTTACCATGTGCTTTGATGTCAGCTGTGGCCTACAGATGGCTGCCTTTCCACCGTCCACTTCATCAGCAGTGTTGGTGGCATCTGCATAAAGAATAAAACACTTTTGTAATAACTACTTTATGTAAGATTCACTAGCTTTAGCCTTGTTGAGACATTTGTTAATACTTATTCGTGATAAAGAACACACAATCTCTTACCCACAATGCGGACGACTGACAGTCTCAAACTAAAATTATTCTCACTGTTTTTCCAAAAGACAAATATAATTATCATTCTGATTGATAAAACAAGTTTGTTACTTTTTCTCTTTGTAAATGTGTTAATGTCACCTTAGTCCAAGTGGCACAATTGTCAACAATCTGACCACATGATCTAGTTTTTACTTCATGAGACGCAGTTTTAAACTAAGCCTAAATAAGTTTAAGACAAGCATTCAGACTTATATAGGCCTTTTCTAACAATTGAACCCATCGCCTCATTTAAGACCCCTCTTGACCCAGATACAAACTTAGCCCAGATATTGACAAAAAAAACTTATCAAGTTTCATCAAGATTGAGTCATAAATATTGCTTCTAGTGTGATAACAAAGTTTTCCTAAGACTTAAATATTATATGTGACCTAGTTTTGAAAATAGTTGACATTCATATGACCTTGGCCTAGAATTTGTCAGGATTAACATTTTGACCAAGTTCCATTGTGATTGAGTCAAGAATGTGGCTTCTAGAGTGGTAACGTTGGTTTCTTTTATTTGTCCTATTGAAACCAATTGACATAGTAATAATCTTGGTCTAGATATTGTCAAAATGAACACTCTAATCAAGTTCATGATTGAGTCACAAATGTGGCTTTAGAGTGGTATTACATGTTATTGTTTTCTTATATTTGACCTGATGACCTAGTTTTAACCTAACTTGACCCAGATCCACACTTGGCCTGGATATTGCTCTGACTGGGTTTCAGAAGGTTATACCACTAGAGTGAAACCAGAACAGAACAGATACTTACAGCCTTAGCATATATACAGCTCATCAATAAAATCAATAATAAATAAATATACACAAGTCAAAATAACATAACAATTTTATGCATTGTTACAAGTATATGATTTTTTGCAAATATACCCAGGTTTTCAATTTAAAAAAAAAGTCTGAAAAAGGGAGACAATTCAAAATGTGCACTGTTACCCACCTTGTTTCAAATTCAATCTATTTTTACTTGTGGCGACCTTAATTTCAATAAGAATTAAAAAGTCTAATAAAGGGTGACAACTCAAACTCAAAATGTGCATTGTTACTGATTGTTCATAGTTAATACCACTCTTGTTTCAAAATCAATCTATTTTCAGTCGTAGCGCCCTTTACCTTGGAGATATCGACGTAATTCTTTCACACGAGACAAAGTCCAATGATGGTGAACAAATGTGCCAAATGATTTTAAAATCTCACAATAAACGACATAGTTATGGCCCGGACAAGCTCATTTATGGCCTTTTTTGACCTTTGAACTCAAAGTGTGATCTTGACCTTGGAGATATCCACGTAATTCTTTCGTGTGACACACCGTCAATTAATGGTGAACAAATGTGCCAAACGATTTTAAAATCTCATAATGAACATCAAAGTTATGGCCCGGACAAGCTTGTTCCGCCCGCCCGCCGAGATTCGCAAAACCTGGTCAAACAAGAAAATTTGTTGAATTGATATCCCCTGCCAATGTACTTCTGGACACAAATATTTCTGGACGGATGGACATTGCTAACGTGCATCATCCTCTTATCCATTTATATACTCATACCAAGTTTCAATGAAATCCGTCAAAGCACTTCCAAGATATGGCTCCAGACACACACAAAAAACATTTTTTCAAGATACAAAGGACCATAACTCTGTTATTATCCAATGGTGTACAATGCCATTTGGGGTGCATCATCCTCTTATCCATATATATACTCATACCAAGTTTCAATGAAATCCGCCAAAACACTTCCAAGATATGGCTCCGGACACAAAAAAGCATTTTTTCAAGATACAAAGGGCCATAACTCCGTTATAACAGATGGTGTACAATGCCATTTGGCGTGCATCATCCTCTTATCCATATATATACTCATACCAAGTTTACATGAAATCTGCCAAAGCACTTTCAAGATATGGCTTCAGACACAAAAGTGCCGGACGGACAGAAGACGCCAAAACAATATCCCTCCGCCTATGGCGGGGGATAAAAAGTATGCAGTAAGATAATTATATACACAATTTTAATTCTGAGAAAAAGATATTCTCTCATAAAGCTATATATTATAAGATCTAAGTTTAAATGCTTAAATACAGAACTTACATATAGAAAATACAGATAAGAAACCAAAGATTTACTTAAACAAGGTCTTTCTAAGATTGTACCTGGTGACCTAGTTTTTGAACGAACTTGTCTGAGATTTAAACTTGTGCTAGATATTGTCAAGATAAGTATTCTGACAAGATTTTATCAAGATTGAGTCATAAATTTTGCTTCTAAAGTGGGAACTGTTAACAGCTTTGTTTTAGATTTTACCTAGTGAATTTTGGATCCTACTTGACACATTCAAAAGCTGCCTAGACATTGTAAAGATAAACATCCTGACAAGTTTATACCTGACACAGACTAACCAAAGTAAGTGAGGCAAACATGATTATAATTTCTTAATTTTATCACTTTGACTATTGAAAAAAATGTCTGGTTCATCTGCACTTTACTAACATAGCTTCAACGAAACATTTGCATACTGTAATAACCGTATTTTGGTGAAGAGTAGCATGCAGTCTGCACAGGCTAATCAGGGACGACACTCTCCACCTAAAATGGATTTTTGCTTAAAAGAGACCTTCAATTTACAAAAATTCCATGAAAGCGCAAAGTATTGGCCCTGATTAGCCTTTGCGGACTGCACAGGCTATTCTGGGACAACACTTAACCCACATACATTTAGTTCAAATTGTTCCAGAACATCAAGAGAAGGTTACACACCACTGTCAAGCTCTGAGAACTCCTGACTGATGGTGGCTGTGCTACTCTGCTCCTGAAGCTGTTGGGAGTCTGCATCACTATCCTCGTCACTAAGCAGGGTCTCGTACGAGTCACTGGAGTTGATAGTCTCAGCGTCGCTGGGTTCATTCTCCTCCACTTCTTCAAGCACGCTGGCTATCAATTCAGTGGACACGTCTATGGTCAAGATGTAGGATACTTGTAATATATGTCTTTTACAGGGACAAATAATATTTATCATACACAATGGATTTCTTGTCGCAAGACTTACCATAAAATAACCAGTAATGTGAAGTAATATCCATTCCAATTTTCTGATAGTGTTTAATCATAATTGAATGTCTATTATTTGTTATGGGTTACATTATTAGTTGTACTCACACTGAAAATAGTGCAAACATGATTACATGTGACCTTGACCTTAAACAGCTAACCCCAAAAACAATACAGGTCTTCCTTTCCTCACAAGTCCCCAGCCTACCAATGTGGATGATGGTATGTCAAGGTTGTTCACAAGATATCCCGCAGGAACAAAACTGGTCTACGGACCAACCAACCATCTGAGTGATAGATGGACAGCTGTAAAGCTTTATACGCAGCCGCTCTTTTCTTTTCTGTAGGGTATAACCATGTAAGCCCTTAGGGCTAATTAAATAAACATCTTATTTCTATAAAAGTATGTTACAATCATAAGTGATAGATGTACAGCTGCAAATCTTTATACGCTTTTGTCTTCGCAGTTGGGTATAACCATGTAAGCCCTTAGGGCTAATTAAATGAACATATTATTTCTATAATCAACAGCTTATTTCTATAAAAGTATGTTATAATCATTTTTTTCTTCATAGTTCTATCAGAAATTATCTGAGATTTAATTTCATTCATACAATAATGTTGTGTATCAATGAATTTCACATATATGTACATGCTGTTGCTTATTTGTACACATTTTCAAGTAACGTTTACAATGACAAAAATTCAATAGAAAATTAAACAAGAATAAATATATATACCATGGAAGGTATTATTTCAATAATTAATATGATATACCATTCGTGAGATCAAAAGTTGAGTCAAACTCCTCTTGATCTGTATACACCAGACCAGGTGACCCAGCAGTCTGAAAGTAACCAATAGGAGACACACTCATTCATTGACTAAAGCACTATAAAAAAAGGCGTTTGTTTTTTTCTAAGGTTTAAATGCTACTAGGAGTCATCGATGTCACAAAAACTTGAGCTTTATCACGGACGTTACAGCTTTGTGACATTTATGGGAGGCATTTAAATGGTTAAGTTCAAGGGCACATAACAAAGAATATGTCAATCACTCTGCATTAACAAGAGCTGTCAGAAGACAGCGCACTCGACTATTCGAGTGCTTGACAGTATAACGTTAGCTATCATGGGGAAATTGTTCATATTTAATAAGGTCAAGGTAATATAGTCATATTCTAAGTGGAAGAGGACCATAATTGAAACATATTGATCGCTTATGTTTTAAAGAAGTTGTATTTTATAGACAATTCTTAGTTCAGGTATGTTTTCCACAATCTATTGAACATTTGTAAAGACATAAAACAAAGTAATAAGATTGTATTTCAAGTTTGATAGCAATAGCTTGGGTGGGTTGGTTGGACAGTCCTTCAACAAATTAATAAATAAATATTTGTGTGTTTTTCTTACAATTGTTTAAAAAAAATATACATGTATTGTTCTTTTTGGGTGTGGCGGGGGGGGGGGGGGGGTTGGTTGGGGGGGGGGATTATATGTGGGTGGGTGGTCATTTATATGATGATCTTTTCGGGGGTAGGGGGAGTTCTGGGGTGGGGCGTGGGTGATGGTTTGGTTGAAGACCATTGTGGAATGTCAGGTAAGTGTTGTTTTGTCAAAGTATGAATCAAATCTGATCATAAATAAAGAAGTTATGGCAATTTAAGCAAATGTTTTTAATTTGACCTTGAGAGTCAAGGTCATTCAAAGGTCAAGGTCATGTTCAACTTGCCAAGTACAGTACCCTCATGAAAGTAAGAAAGTATTTGAAGTTTGAAAGCAATAGCCTTGATACTTTCGAAGTAAAGTGGATCTCAACACACAATTTAACAAAATATTCAAAGTTACTAAGACAAAAAAGGGCCTTAATTCCGTTAATAAGCCAACCAGAGTTATGCAACTTGACCTGTACAGTCCCCTTACGATAATTACAAGTTTTCCAAGTCTGAAAGCAATAGCTATGATACTTTAAGACTAAAATGGACCAAAACACAAAACTTAACCAAATGTTCAATTATATAAGTATAAAAGGGGCCATAATTCTGTCAAATGCCAGTCAGAGTTACATAAATTTGCCTGCACAGTCCCCTTATGACAGTTAGTAAGTCTTGCAAGTATGAAAGAAATAGCTTTGAATCTTTAGAAATAAGTTAACCTAAACACAAAACTTTACCAAATTTTCAATTTTCTAAGTATACAAGAGCTGTCAGAAGACAGCGCACTCAACTATTTGAGTGCTTGACAGTATAATGCAAAACATCATGGGGATATTGTTCTTACAAAATGCTTGATACAGTTGTCTGCTCTTGTTTATATATTGGGGTCATGTTGGTAAAGAAGTATGCCAAATATAAAAGCAAAATGAAAAGGTACATAGAAAATATTTGATGTGGTATGCAAACTTTAACATAGATTTATCAATAAAATGCATATTCTAAGTGGAAAAAGAGCCATAATTCTTACAAAATGCTTGTTACAGTTGTCTGCTCTTGTTTATAAAGTTGGGTCATGTTGGTAAAGAAGTATGCAAAATATGAAAGCAATATGTCAAGGGAAATCGAAAATATTTTATGTGGTACGCAAACTTAAACATTCGAAAACTCACGCTAATGCCGGGGTGAGTAGGATAGCTCCACTTTATATATTTCATATATAATAGTCAAGCTAAAAGGACAGACATTTTGTGGAACAGAAAATATTATCTAGGAAATTTGTTTCAGAACAACGCGAACTCAATTCCATTAAAAGCAGAATTCTGACAAAGGGACAAAGAGGCCACTTTATGCTCCTCCTATGGAGCTTGACAATCTAGGGACCTGTACGGGTAAATGGCTTGAGGGCTCCTTCTTACATATATATAGCCCTATCAGGTTGACCCAACAATTTGTGCAGGATGAAAGCATGATGAGTTTCTCCAAGCATACCTAAGGCCTCCTTTAAACAAATGCTTTGTAGCCCGTGCTGTTACAGTCTACATGTATGAAAACTGGCAGAAACATTATGGACAATACACATAAAGCAGAGTCCCATAAAAATGGCAGACAAGCATAGCATTCATGCCCTTATTGGAATAAAATGGCCATAAAATAAAATAGTACCATCCAGTATCTACAGAAATCACAATTTTAGTGATCATTTGAACCCAAAAATTCCTGCCACGCAATTTGCTTAATTTTCAGGACTGGAACCAGAATATTAAGTAGGAAACTTAATCAAGAGCATATTATTTGTTGTTAATTGGACAAAATCTACTATTACTACAGGGTGTTGTGACTATGGCTTAAGTAAGTGATCTTATAAAATACCTTTCTTGTGAACTGTATGTCTTTATTTATGTCCTCTATGTCTTTATCTGAAGAAAAGGGGGAAAAAATTCATAAGACATTTGAAACAATTTAATAATAAACATTACCTGTTATTAATCGACTTAATAATATTTGATAAGAATATGTCAAGTTTCCTATATAGCTCAATACAGTGTAAAGGTTGCCAATCTTAGACTTGACCAAATGGAAAAAACTCTTATACCAAAAACAAGAGCTGTCAGAGGACAGCGCGCTCGACTATTCGAGTGCTTTACAGTATAACGTACGCCATCATGGAGAGGGGGGGGGGGGAATATAATGTGGGTGTGTGATCATTTAATAGATGATCTTTCAAAAATAAGAAAAAAATATAAAAAAATTGCAGGAGTTGGGGGGGGGGGGGGGTTCTGGGGTGGGGTGTGGGGGATGGTTTGGGTGGAGTGCATTGTGGTATGTCAGGTAAGTGATGTTTTGTCAAAGTATGAATCAAATGTGATCATAAATAAAGGTGTTATGGCAATGTAAGCAAAATTTATTAATTTGACATTGAGAGTCAAGGTCATTCAAAGGTCACGGTCAAATTAAACTTGCCAAGAACAGTACCATCATGATAGTAAGAAATTACCAGTATTTGAAGTTTGAAAGCAATAGCCTTGATACTTTAGAAGCAAAGTGGATGTAAACACAAAATTTAACAAAATATTTAGAGTTACTAAGACAAAAAAGGGCCATAATTCTGTTAAAAAGCCAACCAGAGTTATGCAACTTGCCCTGTACAGTCCCCTTACGATAGTAAACGAGTTTTCCAAGTCTGAAAGCAATAGCTATGATACTTAAGGAGTAAAATGGACCAAAACACAAAACTTAACCAAATGTTCAATTATCTTAGTATAAAAGGGGCCATAATTCTGTCAAAATGCTTGATACAGTTGTCTGCTCTTGTTTATAGATTGGTAAAGAAGTAGGCAAAATATGAAAGCAATATGTCAAAGGACATAGGAAATACTTGGCGTAGTACGCAAACTTTAACATAGATTTATCAATAATATGCATATTCTAAGTAAAAAAGGTGCCATTATTCTGTCAAAATGCTTGATACAGTTGTCTGCTCTTGTTTATAGATTGGGGTCATGTTGGCAAAGAATTATGCAAAAAACAAGAGATGTGTTCGTCAGAAACACAATGCCCCCTATTGCGCTGCTTGGAAAAAATTAAAAAAAATTGACCTTTGACCTTGAAGGATGACCTTGACCTTGAACTTCCACCACTCAAAATGTGCAGCTTCATGATAACTCCGCTTTGATTTATTTTTTTTACCTTTGACCTTGAAGGATGACCTTGACCTTGAAGGATGACCTTGACCTTGAACTCCACCACTCAAAATGTGCAGCTTCATGAGAACGCCGCTTTGAATTAAAAAAAAAAAGACCTTTGACCTTGAAGGATAACCTTGACCTTGAAAGATGACCTTGACCTTGAACTTCCACCACTCAAAATGTGCAGCTTTATGAGAACGCCGCTTTGAATTAATTTATTTTTGACCTTTGACCTTGAAGGATAACCTTGACCTTGAAGGATGACCTTGACCTTGAACTTCCATCACTCAAAATGTGCAGCTTCATGAGAATACCACTTTGTAATTTTATTTTTATTTTTTTGACCTTTGACCTTAAAGGATGACCTTGACCTTGAACTTCCACCAATCAAAATTTGCAGCTTCATGAGATACAAATGCAGTGCTCCAGCTAGACCTAAATTGAAGGGCGCCCCGCTTGCCCTCCCAAACCTCCGTCCTGCCCTTCCCAGGGCCCCCCTGCCCTTTTTTTTACATATGATGATTACTAAATCTCCTATAACAATCCATTGTAATTAATGTATACCTTGTTGTAGACATTTTATTTGAATTGTTTAATGACAATAGGAATAATATATTATAACAATTATTAATAACATATAAATTAACATGCAAGAGGAAGCATTCCAGAAATGCCGGCGCGCTCGAAAGTGCCCTTTTGACAAAATACTGCGCGTCCAAAGTGACCTTTTGACAAAAATGCCCCCCCCCCAGCCCTTTTCAAATCCTAGCTGGAGCACTGACATGCATGCCTAATTTTAAGTTGCTATCTTCAAAATTGAAAAAGTTATGGCCAGTGTTAAAGTTTCGGAGGGACAGACGTCATATATTTGACATTTGACCTTGAAGGATGACCTTGACCTTCACCTTTCACCACTCAAAATGTTCAGCTCCATGAGATATACATGCATGCCAAATATCAAGTTACTATCTTCAATAGTGAAAAAGTTATGGCCAATGATAAAGTTTTTTTCGGACGGACGGACAGACTGACATACACACATACTGACATACTGACTGACGGACAGTTCAACTGCTATATGCCACCCTACCGGGGGCATAATAAAAGCAATATGTCAAAGGACATAGGAAATATTTGGGATAGTACGCAAACTATAACATTTGCACGCTAGCGCTAACAGGAACGGGAACACCGACGCCGGGGTGTGTAGGATAGCCCCAATATATATATTTTATATATAATAGTCGAGCTAAAAATGGCCCATAATGAAAATTGCACACAATACAAGATCCAAACAATCAAACTTCAGGATAAGCTTAGCCAATACAAGACAAAAACATTCTTATTCAATTTTAAAAACGCTTTAGATAAATAATTGTGGACTTCATAATTGCACATGAACTTTTAAATGACAACACACAAACAGTGATATCTTTAGCCTTAAAATGTATTGTCAATTGTGTAGGGAGTGACAAAATGGTGTGTTTAACTTGTGGCTGGATTGCCTTGCTTCAAATTTACTTCACTTATTCTTTAATTTAGGGTCTGTTTATGATTTTGCATCAACAAATTTAATTAAGGTAGTTTTCACGACAATCACACAAGTATTAACACAAACCTTTGTGCTTCTGTTCCTTTCCATGTTTTCCGATTTTCCAGTCAATCTTGTTAAATAAACCTAAAACAGAATGAAATATATCCACAGCATTTAACTATGGTATAAAATCCTAGGGAAAACAAGCAAATAGCATGATTTCTAAAAATGTGTTGGACGGGGATCATAAAGCCTTTTAACATCAGGAATGTGTTTCTTGATTTGGGAACAGTGACAAGGCTTCCTTTGTGGAAATATTTTAACAAAAAATATATGAAAAGGGAATGAATAATCCACATCAAGCTTAAAACCTAAATCTTTTGAAAGACGTCAGCTTGGGGAAACCAGCCCACATTCCGTTCCTTCCTTAAAGAAGGGTAAAAACCCTCAACAATCAACTGCAAAAAGATCTGTACAATACTGCACCTGAACCATATTTCCATGATATTAGCCCTGTACATGTACCATACTAGTACTACACAAACTAGAGCTTAGTCACAGACGTGACGAATAACCCCACATGCAGCATTGACACAGAATATTTTGCATGTTATCTTCACAAAAAACAGCGGACAACACACTAAGTGACCCTGTGACCTGGTTTTTGACCCTGCATGGCCCATGTTTGAACTTAACCTACACATCATCTGGATACAACTTCTGATCAAGTGTGGTGAAGATCGAATGAAAACTACTTGAATTAGAGAGCAGACACCTTGCTGAATGTGTAAAACGTACTTAGTGACCCAGTGACCTAGTTTATGACCTGGCATGACCCATATTGGAACTTGACCTAGACATCATCTAGATACAACTTCGGACCAAGTTTGGTGAAGATCCGATGCAAACTACTTGAATTAGAGAGCGGACACCATGCTCAATGTTTAAAATGCACTAAGTGACCCAGGACCTAGTTTTTGACCTGCCATGAACCACGTTCAAACTTAGCCTAGACATCATCTAGATACAACTTCTGAATAAGTTTGGTGAAGCTCTGGTGAAAACTACTTGTATTAGAAAGCGGACAACATGCTGAATGTTTAAAACGCATTAAGTGACCACATGACCTTGTTTTTGACCCGGCAAGGCCCATGTTCGAACTTGGCCTAGACATCATCTAGATACAAAATCATACAACTTCTTACCAAGTTTGGTGAAGATCGGATGAAAACTACTTGAATTAGAGAGCGGACGCGGACCGACCGACAGACCGACCAACAGACAGACAAGCTCACTCCTATATACCCCCCTAAACTTCGTTTAGTGGGGGTATAATGATAACCCTGTACCAGACTGCCATGATATGTGCCCTGTACCATACTGCCATGATGTGAGCCCTGTACCATATTGCCCTAATGTAAGCCCTTTACAATACTGCCCAAATGTTAGCCTTGTACGGGACGATTGAACTTTACCAGTACGCAACACTTAACATAAAACAGCGTACCCTAACCCTAACCCTTAACACCTTCCACATAACAACTAACGCAACACCTTATAATCCTTTTTATCCTAATTATTCCCTTAGTATCGGGGGCTACCGCCCCCAAACCCCCGCTTTGTCGATAGTGGTAAACAACTGCGTACCGGTAAAGTTCAATCTAGCCGCCTTGTACTATATTGTCCAAATGTTAGGCCTGTGTCATACTGCCCAAATGTTAGCCCTTTACAATACTGTCCAAATGTTAGCCTTGTACTATACTGCCCAAATGTTAGGCCTGTGTCATACTGCCCAAATGTTAGCCCTTTGCAATACTGTCCAAATGTTAGCCTTGAATGATACAGGGTTCTCAATAAGAGCCAGCCGCCGGCCAAATCGGCTGTTTGAAATCAGATTTTGGCCGGTTAAAAATCGCTCAGATTCGGAAAATCGGCAATTGACTTTTCGAAATTTGCGTGTCTTTTTGTTATTTTTGCTCCTTTTTGCTATTAAGCAAAGACGTCACTTGATTATCTCCCTCAACGAATTACAACAACAACAACAATGAAAAGGCGCAAATTGGAATCGGTCAAAAAGCAGTCAAATATTTTGACGTTCTTTTCATCACATGGTGAATTTTTGTTCCTGATTGCTTGCATTTTTTTGTTGTTGTGAAAGTTTTGTTTTAATTCAGTAACGTTTCAAACTAGAAGTGTCAAGCAAAATGTGCATGGTAGACGGACGATCAGGCCCTTTCCGCCCATTCCTGTAGGGCCGAATTTCAGCCCCATTCCCAATCCAAAATCAAAGTCTTTTCCTCATCGAATAAAATGTCCCAATTGGAACTTTGTGCAAAAAAAAACGTCAAAATCGTAAAAATTGACCCTAAAAATAGAGTGCAATTACGTATCCGAAAGTCGTATTTATCCGAATTATGATACACTTTATTTGTGAAAAATTGTATTTTAATGAATTAGGGCAAACCTTTAAAAGAGCTAAAATATATAAAATGCACAAAAATGCTCAAATTTAAGTTCCTGGTTGACCATTAAAATAGCCATAAAATTGCCCAAAATGCATGAAATCAAGTGGTCAATTTTAAAAATTTCTGGGGGAGCATGCCCCCCGACCCCCCTAGAAGGCCTGTTGGTTTCATCTTGGCCTGTTGGCTCAAAAGTTATTGAGAACCCTGATGATACTGCAATGATGTTAGCCTTGTACCATAGTGATAATGCCATGACGTTAGCCCTGTACCACAGTGATACTGCCGTGATGTTAGCCTTGTACCATAGTGATACTGCCATGATATTAGCCCTGTACTATATTGCCTTTATGTAAGACCTGTACCATACTGGCTAGATGTTAGCCACTATCTCATACTGCCCCAACGAAAGCCTCTTTATATAAGGATTCCCCAGACTGAAATTCCCCCCTACCTGTCCTGTATCCCCAGCCTGTAATTCCCCCCTACCTGTCCTGTATCCCCAGCCTGTAATTCCCCCATACCTGTCCTGTATCCCCAGCCTGTAATTCACCCATACCTGTCCTGTCCTGTATCCCCAGCCTGTAATTCCCCCCTACCTGTCCTGTCTCCGCAGCCTGTAATTCCCCCCTACCTGTCCTGTCTCCCCAGCCTGTAATTCACCCATACCTGTCCTGTATCCCCAGCCTGTAATTCCCCCCTACCTGTCCTGTCTCCCCAGCCTGTAATTCACCCATTCCTGTCCTGTCTCCCTAGCCTGTAATTCACCCATACCTGTCCTGTCTGGTATCCCCAGCCTGTAATTTATCCATACCTGTCCTGTATCCCCAGCCTGTAATTCGCCCCTACCTGTCCTGTCTCCCCAGCCTGTAATTCACCCATACCTGTCCTGTCTCCCCAGCCTGTAATTCACCCATACCTGTCCTGTATCCCCAGCCTGTAATTGCCCCCTACCTGTCCTGTCTCCCCAGCCTGTAATTCACCCATACCTGTCCTGTATCCCCAGCCTGTAATTCACCCATACCTGTCCTGTATCCCCAGCCTGTAATTCACCCATACCTGTCCTGTCTGGTATCCTCAGCCTGTAATTCACCCATACCTGTCCTGTCTCCCCAGCCTGTAATTCCCCCCTACCTGTCCTGTATCCCCAGCCTGTAATTCCCCCATACCTGTCCTGTCTCCCTAGCCTGTAATTCACCCATTCCTGTCCTGTATCCCCAGCCTGTAATTCCCCCATACCTGTCCTGTATCCCCAGCCTGTAATTCACCCATACCTGTCCTGTATCCCCAGCCTGTAATTCACCCATACCTGTCCTGTCCTGTATCCCCAGCCTGTAATTCACCCATACCTGTCCTGTATCCCCAGCCTGTAATTCCCCCCTACCTGTCCTGTCTCCCCAGCCTGTAATTCACCCCTATCTGTCCTGTCTCCCCAGCCTGTAATTCACCCATACCTGTCCTGTATCCCCAGCCTGTAATTCACCCATACCTGTCCTGTCTGGTATCCCCAGCCTGTAATTCACCCATACCTGTCCTGTCTGGTATCCCCAGCCTGTAATTCACGCATACCTTTCCTGTATCCCCAGCCTTTAATTCCCCCATACCTGACCTGTCTCCCCAGCCTGTAATTCCCTCATACCTGTCCTGTATCCCCAGCCTGTAATCCCCCATACCTGTCCTGTATCCCCAGCCTGTAATTCCCCCATACCTGACCTGTCTCCCCAGCCTGTAATTCCCCCATACCTGTCCTGTATCCCCAGCCTGTTATCCCCCATACCTGTCCTGTCCTGTCTCCCCAGCCTGTAATTCCCCCATACCTGTCCTGTCTTCCAGCACCTGGTAGGAGGTGATGTCCAAGATGGATGCAAGGTCACTCTCCTCCTCCAATGACTCGTACTGAAATAATGTTAAGAAAATAATGATTACAGGCAGTGACATTGCTGATTAGGTCTGGTATAACAATTAAAAACTCTTATTACATGGAATAATATAACATTTTGTAAAACAAACTATAGTTAAGTCAACAAACATTTAGGGTTCATACACAGCGATTTGTTTTCTTTTTTATAAAGTACCAAAAAACTGTGCTTTCCGAATGGGGAAAAAAACTTAACATTTCCTCTTTATTTTTAAATCAAATGCAACATTTAGTTAATTTCCCTATGAATCTCTATGGCTTGAACCTAAGTTTAAAGCCACACGCCTTGAAACGAAATACATGGCATAGTAAATTTGAGTATAAATAACAACATATTTTATTTATGCCAATTAGAATATATCAGGTGGTTACAAGGTAGAAATCCGTCTCTTTTGCGCTTTAAAAATTAAAAAATAATCGCGTTTGTCGAAATGGACGCATACGTCTAGAACTCCTACTTTCAGTTTTAAAATCGGGACTGTTTGAAAAATAATAAATTACTTGCTAACTAGGCTATACATTTAATTTTATCTATCTCAATTAGAATATATCTGGTGGTTACAAGGTAGAAATCCGTCTTTTTGCGCTTTAAAACTTAAAAACGATCGCGCTTGTCGAAATTGACGTATTAGTATAGAAATCCTACTTTTGGTTTTAAAATTAGAAAAAAAGACAAATAACTTACTAACTAGGCGATAGATTTAATGACAATTTTGCACACTTTCAAATAACATCTATATGTATCAATTAACATGTACATCATTTCAAGGTGTGTGGTTTTAAATAATATTGAGAACTTGACAACACTTGGTTATCAATTTTAAAGTATTTGTTAGCAACAAACGCTTTACACTACTTTCCCAATCTGAAAACTTCATTACACGAATTTTCACATTTGCAGATTTCTTTACACTAATATTTCCCAAACAGGCTAGTATAGGTACTTTTCAAAATGGTCAAAAAAAATCACTGATACAGGACTTTTCAGACAAAATTCAAGAACTCGTTAAGCATTGTTAAGGTCAACAAGCGAAATTCAAGCACTTTTCACCTCACAACTCATGTTTAGCCTGCATAGTACCTACTACATCAGGGCCCTCAATCTATCAAATCTGCCGCCGAATTTCGGCGGCAGTCCCCCACCTGAAAAGTATACTTTTTTCCCCTTTTGGGGGGAAAAATTCCCCCTAAAAAAAAATAAAATAAAAAATTATTCTATTTCAATTTAATCGTTTCAAACATACTAAATCATGAAAAATGCAATGAATATAGTGCAAACATGTACAAATGAAATAATGAGAGAGTAAGTAAAAAATCCCCCAAAAACGGAAACGCCGCGAAAATTCCCCCTCCTAAGGGCTGCGGACCCCTTCCCCCAAAGTAGTGTGAGGGCCCTGTACATTTTACATTATACAAGTGACAACAATTCCATTCTTTACAAGACATATATTTGATAAGATTCATGTTTATATAAAACAAGAGATGTGTTCGTCAGAAACACAATGCCCCCTACTGCGCCGCTTTGAAATAAAATTTCTTTTTATCATTTGGCAAGTATAGAAATCATCTCCCTTTAAAGCTTAAAAGCTTATTACTTCCCTTGGATTTGGTTTTTTGACCTTTGACATTGAAGGATGACCTTGACCTTTCACCACTCAAAATGTGCAGCTTCATGAGATACACATGCATGCCAAATATCAAGTTGCTAACTTCAATATTGCAAAAGTAATGGCCAATGTTCAAGTTTTTGGACGGGCACAGAGACTGACAGACAGACAGACGGACTGACAAATCAACTGCTATATGCCACTCTACCTGTGGTTTATCAAAGAGATCATAGCCACAGTTCATCATGTATCTATGGACAAAAGTCCACAGGTAAGTAATGTCACCTACCATTCACAATTAATACAGGAAAGAAATGATAGTTATATCATTGAACAAAAAACTTCTACAAATCAATCATTCAGGTTTTTTTTTTGGCCCAATTTTATAGCCGAAATAAGGCTACATGTATGTTCCCAATCCTAAAAAGTATACTTTTTTCCCAAAATGTGGCAAAAAATTCCCAATTTCCCATATATTTTTTTTAGAAAGAAGTGTCTCATGGGTATTTTATCTCAATTTTAATTCAATTACATCTAACAAAGTATTATATGATTTTGTTCTTTTAATTTGAATGATTATAAGGAGTTATATCAAATTTAGTATTTCCCTAATCAGTGGACTTTACGTTTGGAATAAAAAAGGCTTATGAATTCATTTTCCCAATTACATGAAAATGCAGATAAAATTCCCAATTCCGAAGCCATGGGCTATCTTCCCAAAAAGTGGGAAAAAAACCTGTCATTTAAGTTATAAATAAAAAAAATACAAAATCTGAACAGTTACTGTAAAAAGAACTTAAATTCTTGGTTAAGAGGTGCTCGATCTTAAACAATTATAAAACAAAGACTGAAAAAGCGGAATACATTAATTACAATTTTTAAATGTTGTGGTAATTTTCTGTTCCATTAAAAGAATATTCGTTTTGTTTACATTTATTTTTTTTTAACAAACTAGGGGTGTTGAAATAAGGGGCACCATGTCGAAATAACTATCTCATACTTCGTTTACATTATAAGTAAATAAGATACATATAGAGCATTCTTACGTTAACACTTAAAAAGCGCGGGATGCGATAAGTTACATTATTGGTATGTCGAAGTAAGGAGGATACCGATCATACAAATTGGTATACACATTTTAATCTTAAACTGTCGAAATTAGGGTACTAAATTTGCTCTATATACTCTTTGTTGAGGGGAATGGGGCCGAATATCGGCCCTGAAATTGCCATAAAAAAACACTGCAGGGCTCAACATTAACAGTTGTCCTATTGCCCCTGGCAAGTAAAAGTTGGGTCCGGGCAAGTTATTTTATAATCTAGTTGTCCGCCCGGGCAAGTGCAAAATAGAACAAAGATCATTTAATTTAGACTTAAATTAGACTAAATGCTGTAATTATTTTGTTAAATGTTCACAAATAAAAAAAGGTTTTGTGGTGTATCATTTTGATTTTTATTAAAGAATATGAGATTTACAGTTAATGTGATATTTCATGTTTGGGCAAGTGGCTTTACGTTCAGGGCAAGTAGATTTTCTAAGAACTTGCCCGGAAGGGCAAGTTGGTTTTTAGGTTAATGTTGAGCCCTGCACTGTTATGGGAGCATACTGTATCAAGTAAGTTGTTTTAATTTGCACATTATGGATATATTTAATATTACGCGAGCATACCATATCAAGAAAGTTGCTTTAATTTGCACATTATGGATATATTTACGATCTATTTGTGTTCATTTTAGCCAGAAAATATTTTATATGGCTAATATTTCCTATTAAAGCCCCGCCTGGATTCTGGGTAGCATCTTTACATGAATTAACGTGTAATCAGTTGCAACTCCCAGCGACCCGGAGGGTCAATAGCTGGGAGTTGTATTATACTCAAACCCGTTTAACTCGTGGGTCTGGTTGAGTCGCAGTATTTCATTAGCGCCATCTGGATGTTGTTTATAAACAAACCTGCGTGACCTTCTTGTCAAATCTGACAGAAAACATCTCTCGCTACAGATTGGAATCAATTTTTGGTAATTAAATGTAGCAAAACTCAGACATTAACAATATTTGAATTTTTATAGTTCAGTTCATTGTCGTAACGAAAAAATACGACATTGCCTGAAAATAACTGTGCTATTTATTGTATTTGATGTCTTAAATTCCATATAGTTAAATAGTTATATATAATACTTTATTGTTTGTTACGTTGGAGAGTATGTCAGAGCTTTGATAATTCATGTTTAATTTAAAATTGGTGCTGTTTAACCTATATAAACAACAATGGTGGACAGTGGTGTTGGAATTGTTTCTACAGCAGTTAATATTGAAGGATGTTTGCCATAAAAAGGCAGTTGTCCAATAAAGTTAAGTTAATATGATTGTCGTTTAAATCATTTATCTGATATATGAAGATCGTTCCTAAACGCAAGTGAATATTCCTCAAGTACCGCGAGTAAAACGGTACAGGTGTTTTTTTGCCAGATTTTTATAGCTGAAATTCGGCTATGTTCCCAATCCCAAAAAGTATACTTTTTTCCCAAAATGTGGCAAAAATTCCCAATTTCAAAAAAAAAAAAGAAATTTTATTTTTTTATTTTTTATTTTTTCAGAATGAAGTGTCTAATGCGTATTTTATCTCAATTTTAATTCAATTACATCTAACAAAGTATTATCTGATTTTGTTCTTTTAATTTGAATGATTATAAAGAGTTATGTAAAATTTAGTATTTCCCTAATCAGTGGACTTTTCATGTGGAAATAAAAAGGCTAATGAATTTATTTTCCCACTTTCATGAAAATGCCGATAAAATTCCCAATTCCAAAGCCATGGGCTATCTTCCCAAAAAGTGGAGAAAAAAAACCTGCGGTATACAATATATTGCAACTAGATCCTACAGCAACATGATAAGACCGTCTCATCTTCAACCACCATGCACATTTCACCTTGTTTCGTATCATCCACGATTCCCTACATTCAACCATTTAACAAACTACCTGGGTTTGATTCAATTTTGGAAATGACATAAGAATCATGATATAAATTATAAAGAATCCGGTTTTACAGATTTTTTATTTTTAAGAACTTTTTTGTCATAAGTCAAGACTTTCAGATCATTTTTCAAGGTAAAATAAAAAAAAATGTTTTAAGCAAAAAATAACTTTGTCCTAAACGTTGAATGACCATTTATTGTAAAACTATTAAGCACTCCATATTACGCCCCAATTAGGCTATTATGAAATTTACGGACGCTGGTCGCGAAAACATATGAATAATGAATATGGATGCCACAGTTCTTCATGACATAGAAAACTGTACAAACAATCAAAAATTCATAATATACCTTTCTTATTAACGATTTGGTTTCATATCTAAATTTTGCACGGCTTAACCTTTGAGCTTGAATAAATTTGTTTAAATCCCGCGCCATTTTTTTTCTGTTTACATACAAACTAGACACGGCGGTATTACCACAATACACCAAGCAATTATTTTCTAATTATTGTACCACGTCGTTACGTGTGGCTATGATAATAATTCGAAAAAACATCATTTTGAATGAAAAAGAATCAAATTATAACGAAATCAACTTCTCTGGAAAAAAAATATAACAAGGTATTCAACTCAAAATGATCCGAAAACAGAGTGCATCGCTTTGAACAGCCGTATCTTCACCAATTGTGCACCGATTGCAATGAACTCGCTCTAATTCAACGCAGAAATGACTTACCTGTCTGGAAATGTAAATATCTTGCACTATGTTTATAAATGCTGGGTAAAATTTTAAGAAATAACCCGATTCACAACTCGGGTGACCTACTCGTCATCGGTCAGACCCGATCCAAGACTGAACTCTTCACGCAGTAACGTCATTTTGCCTGCAAAGTTCACGGACTTCGGTACCATAATTCAATAAAGCGTATATAAACACATTCTCATCGTTCTCATCTTACAGTATGCATCAAAACTATCTGTCCAGCGCAGTGATTTCATTGGTCCAACGCGAAGGTGTGCCTTTACTCCGGAAGATTTCATACTTGAATTCCATGAGTGAAATCGTTACCTCACTTTAATGCATTGCATTTCAACCCGCAAGGTATCAAGGTCAGTTCGCGTAAACTATGTGCACTTGCAGTTTATTTTGATCAAAAAGACATCAAATGAAGATATTCGGCGATATTAATATGGTATGCCAATCATAGATTCTGTATATAACTCAACAATTGCATGATAAGTACTAGTTTTGATTAATTTAATTATAAATATTTAACTATATAGACCGTTTCTTTAAGCATGAGCGCGATTAATCACGAAACTACATGTATTAATAATGGAATCAAATAACAAATGTCCGACAAACCACGAAACAGGTCTGTTCGAAGAACGCGCGTATACATATTTCAAATACCCGGTATGTACGGATGCTTAGTTGCCGGCTGACCTATATGCTTTCTTTACGTTCATTCTTCTATTCTGAAAATATAGATATCTGATCAATAATATCTAATAAAGCAAAATAAGCCACACAATCTGGCGCAACACCGCGTAATTGATTTGCGTGTGATGCAGATTTTGAACTACGCAGAAAAAAAGGCTATCCGCTATCTTTTATCTCATAGATATAACTTTAAATCGTTCATCAACACCAACTACAATCAATGCCATATTTCTTTGTTCAAATATCTCAAGTTATTGAAATACATTTGCAAAAAAAATTGTGCACAAGAATAAAGATTTTCTTGCAGTTTGTGTCGATATCTTAAGATATAAAGAATACATGCTTGAATACGTCTAAAATCTGTGACACAATTTCACGTTTCGTGAAGCATAACCGTGCAGTACACAAGCTATTTTTGAACAAAAACGCAGGCATATTAAATAAAGTAATTCTGATGTATTCCACATTGCCATAAGCAGCATAAAAATCTGTCTTTTATGCACTAGTTGAAATTCTTGAAAAAAATTGTTTTAAAAAGTTATTTTTAATAAAAAAGGCACCACTTGCAGGTGTGTTCACATCCATTAACGTTTAATTGGGAATACCACAAAGTGGCGTGACCCTGCACCCTGTTGTCGGTAGTGGCTAACGATCAGAGTGGTCACAACACAAGTGTGTGTGTGAGTAGGCGACGGGAGCAGTGTCAGTAGTTGCAATAAACTCATTCACTTACGGGTTTTTGATGGCGATTTTGATATGAGATATGTCGTGAATTAAACCCGTGCAATCTCGGCACGGAGGTTGGTACAACGTGTACTAGTCTTCTATCTCTAATATGAATGCAAAGAAAGCCCCCTTCAACATGGATTGAGACATGTTTTAAGTAAGAGTGGCTGCTAACCAAACTGTTAACACTAGCCCAATACCATTTAAACGCATTATAATGTGCTGTGTAAATACCTCGTTTTTTTCTGTGACGCTTTCATCCAATTTACTGAATGTTTAAATATTTTTTTAAATGTTTGCAGTAAAACCTAATCGCATTTGTATTTTTATATCCCTAAATTGGTCGTTGTCAGCTTTTTTTCATAATAACTTTGTACGTATTTATGTCAATATTCTGTAAACTGGCCTCTATAATATTGAAATGCCTACTCAAAAAGCATATTGAGGCAGGATTTGGTCAAAGATAATTTTTTTCGGTAGCGCGTTTTACGAAATCGGATTTTGGACGGGACGAAAACTCGAGTACAGTCGAAATAGGCCGGGTACGTGAAAGAATATTTTCCGTTACCGGGGTATATTTAAGTATACGTAAGAGTACCCAGGGAGCATTTAAGAAGTTCCCGTGCTGACAATGACCAATCAAGCGTGATGCTTTACACTTACTCATCTGCGCTCCTAATATAGATAGCAGGATCCGCAGCCGATAGCAGAGAAATGGCCATATAAATTTCCTGGCGCTTGTCAATACAATACTTCATCCTTATAGTCCATAGATGTTATAATCGAAATCAATTAAGGGCTCGTAATTTTAATAGACGTACGTGAGCCGAGCTCTGATGTAACGGGTCTTATACATGTGCGCATTCCAGATTAGATTGCGGTCCGCACAGGCTAATCCTGGACGACACTCTCCGCTTGTATGGTAAGTCTCTTCTCAGCGGATATCTACTTGAAGCGGAAACAGCCGACCATGTAAAGCCTATGTGAACTGCATAGGCTACCCTGGGGCGACGCTTGACGCACAAGCATTAAGCCCTGTTTTCTCATGGTGCGGCTCATATCAAGGCAAAACTAAAAGGGACCTTTTCACAGATTTTGGCAGATATTGAAGTTTGTAATTAAATGCTTTATTCTGATAAATGTACACATTGGAGCTTAAAAGCTCCAGTAAAAAACAAGAATAAATTAAAGAAAACAAAACAGTAACCCTCAACTGGGCTCGAACCACTGACCCCTGGAGCCCTGGAGTAAAAGCCTATCACTGAGACCACTCGGCCGCCCGTGCTCATACAGTGAGTGATGTATTTTATACTTTATATAAGCAATTCTCGTAGTGTCCCATAGTAGGATGACAACAAAACAGAACTATCCAAATTATTCAATCGTTTCGCGTTGCTACGCTTTATAATTTTCAGGTTTTTATATCGTCAAAAGATGCATATAATGGATATTTTAGAGCATGGTAAATCTTTAGTATTACTGTTTCCTCACAAATATCAAAACTACAACGAACATTTGCGAATATGAAACATTTTTTTATTTTGTCAATTTACCAAAACGTAAAATAGTCCCTTTAATCGATAGCAACAAGATGAGGAAATTTCCAATTTTACCATTAAAATACTTATTTAGGAAATACTAGTTAAATGTTAGAAATGTTCAAAAACAATTCCTCTATTTGATAATAAGTAGATCTACCAAAGTATCATTTTCTTGTATTGGGTGAAATGAAATGTAAAATATGTGTTACTTGAAAATTTATCAAATATTTTCTTTATGACTCATTTGCTATTTGTTATTATGTATATAACGGAAACGCCCAATTTTGTTTGGTATGATATCAACGACCCAAGCCCAATTTAATGACAAGATATTTCCACAGGATTAACCATTCAATCCCGTTCTGCACATTTATCATTTCCAATGTGAACTAAGCGTACATCATTCAGTCTAAACGGTCTGCAAAATCCCCGTCGGGCATTCCAAACTATCGAGAGTGGTGAACGGCAAACTACAATTGACCTTTCTTTTATCGTAATTACGACATGAGACGACTGTTTATCCGAGTATTTACATTGAACATTTCTTTCTCCTCAATTGATATTTCAATGACACCAAATCCCTGTCAAAGTGTGAATAAGAGTTATTGATACCACCAGAGTTCATGTAGTCGTTATAACACATATGATCGGCACATTAGTCTTCGTTAACGCACTGCTCTCAGAGCCACCCAGGCATGTGCATGGTGTAGGGAGAAATTAATCAAAAGCAAATGAATAGTATCTCTGCCACATAATCATTTCATATCAGCTTATTATTTGCTAATATTATATTCCACTGTTAAAAGTTATATATGTGTGTTCATGTAAATATTTGTTTTATGTGTATAATGACTTGATGATAAGCTGTATATTCTTATTTAAAAATAAATATTATGAACTTTTCCGTTCTGTTAAACAAAAATTATGAACTTTTCCGTTCTGTTCATTAATTGGGCGTTAACACATTTTAAAATACGTGTTTACTAACATAGTAAGAAACAGTTAATACTAGTGCACATGTATCACAAAGTGTTTTTTTTATAAATTTTTTTTTTATTCATATAACATTTTATCCAGATATGTTGTTTGAAGTTTAATATATGCTTATAGGATCAATAAAACACTGAAACCCTCAAACTTTAATCAGGAGATAATGTTTTGGTACTATCCGATTCAATTAGGTTCTTGACTCATTCAAGTCGTGCAGCAACCTATAGTATCAGTTAAAAAAATTAAACAATATTACTTATTTTTAAACATCGTGGGTTCGAATACTATAAATACGAGTTTTCGCTGTACTTACATGTATTTTATAGGTGATTGTTTACGTTTATTATCTGTTTTTGTTGTTTTTTAAAATCAGTTTTCATCATTCTCAACTGAACGACCCCGGTGAAATAGCGGTTTGGTCACTTTGGGGAAATTATATGCATTCAAATTGATATTTAATTTAATAACAATTTTTTTATTCGCACACATTCAGTTTTTGTAGAAATTATTATAAACATATAAAACTTAATACCTTTCTTAAAAGCTTCTTTTTTAAATATAATAACCTTTGTTAGTAACTTTATAACCAGTTAAAAATACGCATTGGTTTCTTATGTTATATATATATATATATATATATATATATATATATATATATATTTTTTTTTATTATTTTTTTTTAAGTTCGAGCTCTATTTATCCTGAAAATATTTTAAAAAAAATGTTTGTATAGCCATGTTTTAAGTGCGATAGATTCTTCCTAACGTTGGTAACCATCCGTTTTTTTATTTCTCATTTTTCTGTTTTGCAAAATGTTTCTTTAGCAAAATATCATGCGACATTGAACTCTATGTTCTACTGAAAAATTATTTCTAAACTGCCGCGCAGTGCATGCGTCCTTAATTTGCTCGAAATATTTTAAATGGTTTACTATTTACTTTAAAAAGAATAAATGGAGCGAAATATTCGGTCATCTAAATATATTTAATATGAACATCCAAAACCACAAGAAGGAGAGAAATTTTAGTAAACATCAATTTACCATCCTTAACCCATTTATGCCTAGCGTCTAGAAAAAAGGTCATGGCAAACAGCGTAGATCCAGATGAGACGCCGCGTGATGCGGCGTCTCATCAGGGTCTGCGCTGTTTGCATAAAGGAATTTCTGTAAGAAATATTCTAAATATAGAAATAAATATGCGAGACATCCCTAATTTTGGAAATAAATTGATCCAATTTAGAAGGATGGGAGAGTTCACTTGGCATAAATGGGTTAAGCATACACGCTAACACCGCGTTTTTATGCGCATGGACGTGTACTGTTCAAGTGCATGTTACAAAACACAAGATAAAACATTAGGATAACATGCAAGAATTAGCGCGAGGAAAGCAAAACTACAATGTATATCCAAACGTATATACCTTTAACCAATGAACTTAAAGTTTATAAAGTACATTTAGGTTCTAAATTTTTGCATACAGGCAATTATAACACGTCCGAAAATACCTATTTTATACAAACCTTTTTATTGATTCTATACTTGGAGGAAGTTAAAGTATGAACATGAAAACAAAAATAGTTTTGGATGTTTTTCTCTGTGAGGATGCAATGCATCAAAACATCCCGGTATCGAGGAAAGACGTCGGAGACTTTCACAATTACGTATATCCCGTGATAAATTATGAAGTACCAAAGCATAGAATGAGGAATTCGATAGCCCGATCACGGATGCGCATTCTGATGGCAAACGTTCGTTACCCTAACAACCAACCTCAAATCACCAGTGCTCTGTATCAAATGTTTTGACCAGTTAATTGCTAAATCGATGTTCGCTGAGAGCTTGTATGGCATTCCTCAGCATTTGAGAAATGAAATCAATGAATGTTTAAACTTTTCAGATAAACCACCGAAAACGTTCAAAAAGTACTGAATATCTGAGTTGACAAATCGGTGACTTGCCAACCGAGTTGGTTACTGGTACGTTATTACAGAAGATGTTTATCAGTTCTCTGGACTCGGCCCTGATGTGGAAACCATTACTCAAACAGTCCTTAATTCGATCTTAAATATAGCTTACCGTTAGTCAAATATGTTATTGTAGAAGACTGACGCATCTTGATTTAATAGAACGTAATCAAATCGGCATGGTTATGAAACGGAATGAATGCTATAATATTTTTGTTAAAATTATATGAAACGTATATATCAATATTAATTGGAATACTTTATGATACGGTCGAATCATGAGGGTTGGACTAACAACATTTGTCAAATGTGGAGTCTATGTAATAGTAAGTCTACTCGGTAAGTACTAACAACTTGATAACACGTTGAACAAATTTATACTAGCTGCTTATTAGAACGATGGCGCTTCATCTGTTGTATACTGATAATGATTAATGACTTCTACTACAACTGCTGTTTCTACTGCATAAGCAATTACTTAACCCTTACAGTGCGGGAACCGAGTTGTGAAGGCCTTTGCAAACAGTTTGGATCCAGATGAGACGCCACAGAACGTGGCGTCTCATCTGGATCCAAACTGTTTGCTATTCTGATAGTATTCTTTGAAAAAAAATTCAGCAGACGACATTTTAGCAGACGACAAATTTCCCAGCATGCAAAGGGTTAACTAAGCTTTCTCGTGATTGCAATATGATCTGTCAAATACAAATTATGCACATTTGAGTCGCGCTCTAAGAAAAGGCATGTGCGTAAGGTGTCGTCCCAGAATAGCCAGTGCAGTCCGCACAGGCTAATCAGGGACGACACTATCCTCTTTTATGGTATATTTCATTTACAGAAAATCTCTTCTTAGCAAAAATCCAATTTAGGCGGAAAGTGTTGTCACTGATTAGCCTGTGCGGACTGCAGATGCTAGTATGGGACGACACTTTACGCACGTGTATTAAACCCCTTTTTCACAGAGCACGGCCCATATGGTTGCAGAAATGACAGTAGTGTTATTGATTATAGGGAACGTATCCTGTGAGCCATGGAAATACACGTCGTCGTGCTTCGGATCGGATGTATGTGCTAAGTATGCTCTGGACTGTCCAGTCGACGGACAAGTTATCGTTTTGGGACAATTGCTGTACGGGTTTAAGTCCAACGCTGAGTGTATTCAGGGAATATCTGACTGTGTCCGACAGAATACCACGGCGTGCTGCCAGTATGATTCTCTGGACAAGTTTTCAAACTTCACAGAAACAAACAGGTGTGTGGATACTCTGTTTCTTGTTAATAAGTACGAGTTTGATAATACTTATTATGAGGTTTATATTATTTCAGACAAGATGGAAATCCCAACTGCTTTTATTCACAGATGTGTTTTATGAGTTATGCGGTTTAATATAAAAATGAATGCACAAAAACTATAATTTCAGTAAAAAAAATAGCCTTATCTGCACTCGCATTGATACACAGTTTCAACGTGATGTCTGGATTAAAAGTAAACTTGAAAGAAAATTAATCAATGCCGAATCTCGTTTCACCAGTCTGGCACAATTAAGTACGCATACAATAATGTATCAATATTGAATATTGTATAGATGCTAGTGTGAATTTTGTTAGCTTAGACTGATTATGTCGATCTATTATTTTTAGGAGCACTGTGGTGTCCCTGTGTGAAGGTCGCAAATCGTGTTCAGGCTGGTCCCCAAGAGCTCCAAGAACTCCTACGAGCAACTATGTCTGGATGCAATACGCCTGCCGTTGGGCCTCCTCTTCTACTTCCGTAGACACCACACCCACATCACAGACAACCGGCAGTGGTTCCACACAAGTTTTTATATCACATTTGGCAAGCGCCACACTTAGCGCAACAATTTCTCATGAATCCCCCGTACACACAACATATACGCCATTTACACCTACAACGCGCGCATCAAAGGGTACAGAGCCTGCCACTTCAGATAGC
Source organism: Dreissena polymorpha (assembly GCF_020536995.1). Lineage (NCBI taxonomy): Eukaryota > Metazoa > Mollusca > Bivalvia > Myida > Dreissenidae > Dreissena > Dreissena polymorpha. The sequence goes on from NC_068365.1 coordinate 54,533,353, forward strand.
GTGACAAGTGGAGCAGTATATAGTGACCAGACAACTGACACAGCTGAAGTTACATCGCCGGTTATTTACGTCACATCGTCGGATTCTTACGGTAAATCGCCGGATCCTAATGTAACATCGTTTAAACCTTACATAACTTCGCCGTATCTTAGCGTACCATCAACACATCCTTACGTTACATCGCCGGACCTTAGCGCAACATCGCCGGATCCTTACGTTACATCGCCGGATCGTAGCGCCACATCGCCGGATCCCAAAGTCACATCGCCGGATTTTAGCGCTACATCGCCGGACCACAGCACCACATCGCCGGATTCTCACGTTATATCACCGGATCCTAAATCCATATTTCCGGATCCTAGTGCCACATCGCCAGATCCAAAAGGCACGGAAATATCCACAGCCACTCCAACAAATCCGGAAACACCACGTGGTGTGTCATCTAGACCTGCCGTAGGCGCCACAACGCCCGATTTTAATAGCAATCTTGTAACTTATGTCTCGTTTTCCTCAATCCTACAACAGACTAACGAGATTCGAACACCTCCTACTTTTTCTGTTGAAAATATTACACGCGCTGTGAGTAATACTGGTGCAACACTTGTTACGAACGATACAGGTATGTTGCAAACATATATACTAGACCACGAATTCGCTTCTGCATTGATCAAAATACAATAATGTTGAAAGGTCTGTACGTGTTGAACCAATTATCACCAATGTGGGTTATCAAATCGAGACTGTAGTTTAAATTGAAAATGCTTTTCAATTGGCCACATATTTCGGACATTAACTTACTCTAAAAACTGATACAAACAATGACACTTAAATACGCATATTAGATTCAACACCATAACACCATCTACACATTCTAGCAAGACTGATTACTAGCATATTTGAGCCTTGTGATTGGAAAAGCTGGGTTTAATGAATAGGAGTGTCGACTCATATTAGCCTGTGCAGTCCGCAGAGGCTAATTTCGGACGACACTATCAGCTTTTATGTATTTTTTTCGTTCAAATGAAATCTTCGGGGCGAAAATTCAGTTAAGCGGAATGTGTCGACATTTCATGCACATCGTTTTTCCAGAACGTTGCTCATGTATATGTCAAATTCAACTACTACTTCGTTGTTCAGACTCGGGTTCCCCAAGTGACCGCGGCCTCATCATTGGGCTTACTATCGGCATCCTCCTGACCATCATCCTCGTGGTGGGAGTGCTGGTTGTCTACTTCTTCAAACGGTAAGCCGGCTCAGATTTGCAAATTAGTTATCATATTGGCGAGGAAGCAGTAATTAATACTGAAGATTTACCATGCTATAAAATATCAATTATTTGCATCTTTTTCACGATTAAAAAACGAACGAAAATTATAAAGCGTTACAAACAAGAAACAATTAAATAAATTGGAGAGCTCTGTTTTTATTGTTATATTTTGTGAAATTACGAGGATTGCTTATATAATGTATAAAATTCATCACTCAGTGAATGAGTACGGATCGCCTGGGTCTAAGAGTTAGTCTTTTACTCCAAGGGTCAGTGGTGCTAGGCCAGTTGAGGTTCACTTTTTTCTTTTCTTAATTTTATTCTTGTTTTGTACTGGAGCTATTTAGTTCCAACACGGACTCTAGATTACACGGATATGAAACGGGACCGTTACGCCAAATATCTTGTTGTGTCTAAGTCACTTGACCGTGTCGTATCTGTCGATCTTTTATCGAAGCGCCGATGTTATACATTTGATGTACCCATTCACGTATTTTGTTAAATTATAGTTTCATTTCTAGGCCGATTTTGACAAATTATATATCATTAGAAAGCTTACGTAATGTAGTTTTCAGATATATAAATATATATTAAGTTTTTCTTCTGATTTTGGCAGCTCGGCGAGTTATAACTTTAACTTTTGCAAATATCATACCGTTTTGGAGTTTTAGAATCTAGATTTACGGTTGACATGTTCGTACTTTATACCGATTTGTAGCGTTTATATTTGGAGTTCAGTTTTAAAAATAACATCTTGCTTAGCGGAATAGAATTCTGTATATGATAGAAAAAAAATTGGTTTAAAAATGAAAGCAAGTAAGGAATGAAGGCGGAAATAAGTAGCGCGCGGTCCTAACGAACCGAACTGATGGCGATTATGCTTTTGTTTAGATACCGGCCATTGAATTTCCTTTGCCACGATTATTATATTTTTTATGGAATATATTGAAATATTTTGTTCTAGAGACATATCCATAAAGCTAAGTATTAATGAAGCTTAATAAATTTACGATTTCAGCTCTTGATTATAACACAGAAAGGGTGTTAATTTTATGATGAAACAGCGTATACAAATGTATAGCGGACCCTCTTGATATTTTTCGGCTTTGCATACTTCAAATATAATGGGTGTCAAAACATTCATCGTTTGTTGTTTATTATCAAAAAGGTAATTATGTAAAATTATATGAAAGGTTATTAACCATAAATTATCAATTAATTAAAATTATTTAAAGATTCTTGAAAATCACGGCCAACTGTCTATGCATGTATATTGAAATATCTTTATAAGTTAACAGAGTTATAAATATATAGAATTCTAAATTAAAACTCTGTATTATTTGTATTTTTCGGAAAGATTATTTAACCCCGTTGTGGTCAAATGAGAATGCTGTTTTTAATTATGTTGTTCCGTACACTACCATACACTCTTTATAGGACTACGAAATGACGGAGTTTTTTTACCGGTACCCGTTAAATACGTTAAATGTTAAGTATTAGATTTTTTAAATGTTTAAAATGTACATGTATAGGTATTAAGCACTTATAATTATTGTGATTTAGCTGGCTGACATCTATACAGTATTTAGTTTAGGGCAATCTGTATGGGCAGATGACTATAAATGTTTTCAATACGCTACATATCTTATAAACGCAAAATTGAGTATTTGGCGTTACATTTCTCCAAGAAATGACCACTTATACCACGAGAAGACATGGAGGTATCATAAAAAGTGTAATCTGACCAGACATTGCCACCTGTGGTTAGGGACCAATATACAAGTATAGGTCCCTGCTGTGGCGTATGACACCATAGTGTTATTTAGTATTGGTCGGCACAGTTTCTGATCATAACGAGATAATTGGTTTGTGCTGAACACAGGGGCAATAAAACCACAGATCTATCAATAAACAAGATTATTGAGATATCTTTTTTGAACACCGCGATAAAAATGCTCAAACCATGGACTCTAGATTACACGGATAAGAAACATGGCAACATTCTCAGAATCGTCACTGCTTAGTCTGCTTTATGTGTAATCACCTAACAATTCGTCTAAAAATAATTTATATATTTGAGTTGAAGACGATGTACTGTTGTTTAAGTCTGAATAAACTATCTGTCTGCCTGTCTAAATCCAAGCCGTCACCGTCCCGGTGAAAAAAAATCTGATTTTCAATAGTTGGACATGATGCCCTGATGTCAAAATACGAAATGACCCGCGTAACACGGACCGTGATTTTCAAGACTCTTTAATAAATTGATAATTTAAGGTAAATAACATTTCAAATAATTATACATAATTACCTTGTTGATAATAAACAGCAAACGATGAATGTTTTTGACACCCATTTTATTTCAAGTATGCATGCAAAGCCGAATAATATCGAGAGGGTCCGCTATATACGCTGTTTCATCATAAATTTTACGATTGTAGGACATAAGCCCCCCAGGACAAAACCCCCCCAATGAAAAAATGAACATTTGGACAATTGCCCCCCCAGTAGTAATAACAGGTAGGATATAAGCCCCCCAGTGCTTATTTTGCATCTGGATATTTGCCCCCCAGTGCTTATTTAAGGAGTGGACATTTGCCCCCCAGTGCTAATATCATATGTTGTTTCCATTAGACTAGTATATCTCTGTATTTGGATTCAGTATTATTTCATATCTCATAAATATATAATCATAGAAACTTGGATCATTATAATTCGAAATAAAAAAGGTCCAGAAACTCACTTTAATTGCCTAATCTTAGGTAAAACAAACATCTTAAAGAATTTGAATTGTTTTTTAATTAATCAATCAAAAGGATTATCAGCTTGTTAAAGGTGTTACATGTGGCTTTGATCATATACTTGTTAATGAAAATTAAAGGCTTCTGTATTTAATCAATCAAAAGGATTAAAAGGTGGTGATAATTGGACATGATTATCTGCTCAATCGAGTAATGTCGTTAAAAATTAGGCACTGGTGGGGGGCAAATGTCCACTTCTAAAATAAGCACTGGGGGGCAAATGTCCAGATGCAAAATAAGCACTGGGGGGCTTATATCCTACCTGTCATTTCTTCTGGGGGGCAATTGTCCAAATGTTCATTTTTTCATTGGGGGGGTTTTGTCCTGGGGGGCTTATGTCTGGATCCCAAATTTTACACCCTTTCTGTGTTATAAACAAGAGCTGAAATCGTTAATTTATTAAGATTCATTTATAATAAGCTTTATTGATATGTTTCGTGAACAAAATACTACAATATATTCCATAAAAAATATAATAAGATGGCAAAAGAAATTCAATGGCCGGTTTCTAAACAAAAGCATAATCGCCAAGACCGTAGCATCAGTTCAGTGCGTTAGGAACGCGCGCTACATTTTCCCGCCTTCATTCCTTAATTACTTTCGTTTTTAAACAAATTTTTTTTCTATCGTATACAGAATTCTATTCTCCTAAGCAAGATGTAATTTTTAAAACTGAACTCCATATATAAACGCTACAAATTGGTATTAAGTACGAACATGTCAACCGTAAATCTAGATTCTAAAACTCCAAAACGGTATGATATTTGCAAAAGTTAAAGTTATAACTCGCCCGGCTGTCGAAATCAGAAGAAAAACTTAATATATATTGATATATCTGTTTACTACGTAACGTAAGCTTTCTAATGATATATAATTTGTCAAAATCGGCCGAGAAATGAAACTATAATTTAACAAAAGACGTGAGTGGGTACACCAAAATGTATAACCTCGGCGCTTCGCTGTACGCTAATCGTAAAAGATCGATAGCCACAACACGTTAAAACGCGCGGTGGTAAAACATAAAATGTGTATTTCTTGTGTTTAACTTGCAATAAATCCATTAATAACAACGGGAATATACTAAAAGTTATATTTTTTTGAAAGAGGAATTAATAAGCAACAAGATAACGTATGCACCAATAAAATCGGATGAATAGTTTTTGCATAAGATTGAATTTACTACAGTAAGGGTCAAATACTCGATTCATCTCCTGTCAATATACACTCCGTGGTTCCAATCTTTACATTTATCAAATTTAAAGCATTTAATGACAAACCTCAATACATGCCAAAAATTTGTGATAATGTCCCTTTAATATTTAAGTTCGGTGCAGTATTTAATTTAGGTTCAAACACTTATCGAATTATTCCAAATTTATTTCAGCATGAAACAAAAAGAGAGTGTTCGTAAAAATTACATCCGAAATACGAATATATTTTACTCTTTTCCTCAAGATCACGAAGACACAGAAAGTACCGCGTCTAACAGACACATATCCGGGAACCATTTGAACGGGAATGCAACGGCAAAAATAGAAACCTCTGACAATGACACCGTGCAAAATTCCACCGTAATTCTTACACTGAAGCCGGAACACAGCCATCCTAGCCTTGATTTGTATGGACACCATGAAAGCACACATAATCCGCTATATGAGCCGTTTGTAGACGATCGAACATCCGACAGTGTTGCAAATAATATATACACGCCGGACACCTCCTCTGAGACCATTGGCTTCGTAAACGACAGCATGCAAGGCGGAGGAAGCATCGCCAGAAGGCCAGCACATGCAACCAAGTCTGTCACGTTTGAAGCCAGCGCCTTGTATGCGCAGATTGTGAAAGAAGGACGAACAAAGTTCTGATAGGCTGTGGAGAGACTTCTGATTGTATTTTGGTTTCACAATAGGACAGTAGGCATCGCATTGTTTTAAAAATGTTGGCGATATTCGCGGTGAAATCTATGATATTATGCCAAATAAATGTGATAGATAGCTTTGTGTTTAAATCATTTAGTATTCGTAGACGATTATTTTTCATAAAATAACATTGACTAAACATGCATTCAATTGTTAAGAATTTGCTTTCACCTGAACATATTTCGATTTTATCGAACGAATGTGTATTATATGCGGAGGTATTTATGCATGAAAGAATACTTTTGTAACAATACTGATTTTACCTGCAATGTGCTTTCCCTACGCGATACGTCAAGAAAAGTGACCGTCCAATGTGACGTTGTGATGAAGCTGTAAGAACGAGGATGAGAACGCAGGAAGGAAGTTCTGGGGACGCTTTGTGAGCTCCATATACTACCAATGTATTATTATTATTTTAAGATATTTCGTGGCGATCACACCGTGCTCTGATAGACTTTTAGAACGCAGTGCAAGGGCTGTGGCATAATAAAACACACAAGTTATCACATCATACACGTTAATAACCAACATTTGTTAATAAAGTAAGATATAGCCATAGGACTCGACTGTCTGATGCATCATTTTGCATTTGTTAACATTTGAAATGTCGGGAAGTTAATTAATTTATATAGCGTCAATACTCTAACAGTTAACATTTTCCTAGTATATGTTACGCAAATAAAGTTTGTCATTACAGTCGAAACTGACCTAACGGCCACCTGAATTTACCGGTCACCTGCAGACAACGGTCAGTCTGGAATCCCCCCGACGAAAAACACTCTAAATTACACTTGAATTCAACGGCCACCTGTCCATAACGGCCAACGGCCACTACATTCCACTCCGAAATTCATGTTTGACCTGAAATCAACGGTCACGCGTCAGTCGTCTCGAGTCGTCTCGAGTAGCGAAAATTAAAAACACAGCACATCATGTGTCCGTCTATTTTGCGGTAAAAGCGTCTGATAGCGGTAATTGTCTTTGATACTATAAAAGCGGCCTGCTGCGAGTAAACAAACAATTTGTGCATCCATGACCGGTATGTAAAATTGTTTCACCATTATAATTGAATTTTCATTTTAATTGCATTGAAAGACCAATTGTCTGCAACTCATTTTGCTACCAGTTGTTTATTAAAAATATATTTTATATTCGTTATTTTACATGACTAACCCACTCCTCTAAGCCGAAATGATCCGTAAAACAAAATTGTGTCTATGTGTCATATGAACGAATCTGCACTTAAACTAAATTTAGGTTCACATCGTACATGCATGATCAGTTGTTTAACGAAAAGACGGTTGATATTCAAATGCCTTTTTTTCTCTCTCCGGGATATTGTTTTAGTATGTTGATGCTGAATTAACAAATATAAGTGTACATTGTATATGAAGTGAAAATACCAAAAATAAACAACGGTTGCAATAGCCAGCTATAAACTGTTAGATGCCCATAATATCACTTTAAACAGGTGACATTAACAATAACAATGTTTATTAATAGCAATTATCGTCTGCATGCATAACGCATTAGCGCGTGACGAAGTCAATTGGTCTGTATCGCTGATTAAGTGTTAAAACAACATTAAGCTGGCGAGTGTTTTGATAAGAAGGCGATAAGAGGATTAGTGATTAGCTTTAATGGCAAAACATGGACTGATTTGCAACATTTAAAGCGTCTGAAAGCGGTAATTGTCTATGATATTATAAAAGCGGCCCGCTGCGAGTAAACAAATTATAAGGTGTTGAGAAGGTTTCTTTTCCGGGGATAATTGTGGGTGTATCTTCTAAAGAAAATTTATCAGAGTTTATGACTTGTTGAAAGTAATTATCGCGAAATTAAATGACCGCTATTTCTTTGAATTAGAACGGTACAATTACACCGTACTATCGGTTTATGACACCGAATCCGCTTTTTAGACTTTTACGGACGTTATTTACTGAATAAATGAGATGCATGAGAAAACAATTATACCAGCGTTGATAAAGTCATTGTTTAATTTAACATTATGAAATAAAATCAATCTAAAAGATATGATTCTCTATTATTCAATATGCACGCGTAAGTTAATGCTGTTATTATGCTTTGTTAATGCAATGAGCATTTGTTTTACACTGTATGCAAACGACTGGGTGGGGTAACGACGTAGTAATACTACCAACTGGCCAACCTTCTTAAAATTGTGATCCGAATTCAACGGTCACCTGTGGACAACGGTCACTTTGATCATTTCCCTTGACTGACCGCTGAATTCAGGTTTGACTGTATTTGTCACTATTATATAACTACTGCCATAACAAGAGACGACACTTTCAACGTAGACTGGTGGTTCGATTAAAAAATGATTCATCTAAAGAAACAATTCCGAAAAGCGGAAAGAGTATGCTGGCTGCACAGGCTAATCTAGGACGACACTTGCATCGATCTGTCATATATCAAAACCACCACTTACTTAAGTCTAAGGAACTGATTTATAGTTGAGTTTCTTTTTACCGTATTCTACAGCTATCATGATTTTTCCTGCCTAATCATCAAAAGTATAACACAGTTACTGAACCCTAGTCATAAATGCTAATATGTATTTACAGAAATATAAATCTGTTTAAATGAATATAGATATCATATTTCTTTTACACATAGTTTTTTCCGTAAATCTGTGTCCAGGCCCGTACCCAGGCCTTGGGCCCAGGGGCCCGGGCCCCCCCAGCTGGCTGTCGAACTATGATTTTTTTTTTTTAATAGTCGGCCCACTGCAATGACTCGTGCAAGGGCCCACAGTACGCTTTCCCTCAAAACAAAAGAGCAGCTATGTTTTAATGTCCCTGATAAACAAGGGGATTAACGCTCGCCAATCGAGATAAGCCTCTAGGCAATGTTTTCTAATCGCCTTGTTCACACATCCCCCATTGTGATCATGAATGCTTCATCTATCGATGGTTGATGTCATGTATTTTGATAAGTGCAGCGAATGGAAGCAACTGCTACAGGAGTTCGTAGACTATGGTCTGATAATTGCCGACGCAAGTTTTTTTCCTTCTTTGAGAAGGCCCTAGACGTATTTTTCCCTTCTAAAAGTTTAATTGTTTTTTTTTGAAACCTTTTATTGGGAATTTTTAGGTCCCAATATATACTTTTTGCATTGAGAATAGGGCCCTGAATTTGAACCGGAACAAAACACTGACAAAGGTATTAAAACTGAGTATTTATAATTTTTGAAAGGAAATCACTGAAAAAGACTACGATGAGATAGTTAACATGTTTGTTTAAAAGAAAAACAGATTCATAAATTTGCCGAGCAACAGATAAGAATTTGGCAGAATTCAGTATTTAAAATAATTGAGTACCGAGAATTGAGTAATATCAACCTATTAATGGCTCATTGGTAAAAAAAATGAAAATTGAAACAACAAATCGATCTCATTATATAAGTTAACTTGATCCAGTGTAGAAAAATATTGTATAATTAAATTATCTATTTCCTTGAATTTGTTTGAAAACAGTAAAAATATGTTAAATTGATTATTTAAGACTTTCATTATTTCCCCCAAAAATTAGGCGTTTCGCGCAAGTTTTTTCCTAAAAAATGGCAAGGTCTTTCCCAAAAAATCAGATTTAAAAAAACCTGTGATGTTATTGATTTGTGAAAAAAATGGTGGAAGCAATACGAGAGTTGATGTGGATAATCGTCAGTTTAAACCTGTAAGTTTTGGAAATCTAAAGCTTTTAATATTGTTGTGAATTCACACCAATGTTTAAAGCTTAAGACTTCCGAAATGTGCTGATTTACTTGTTATATTCCATTAATTCATATCACAAAATACGTTTTTATAAGCATTAAAATTCACCTTGCAAAGTGCCAAATTAAAAAAAGTATATATATAGGGAGGGGGGACCCCCCCCCCCCCCAAACCCTCTCCGGTTGGGCCCCCCCCAGTAAACAAATCCTGGGTACGGCCCTGGTGTCAGACAGATTTGTTAGCGTCTCACATGAAATCAAACTTGTGTGTAAATGTCAATAACTGTGTTGGTCTGTGCACAACGACTTTTTATCGCCTTTAACACGGAGTGTATATTGACACTAGAGACACTGTAATCTAGAGTCCGTGCCTTTAATAAGGACACGAAACGGAAAGATAAATAGGCCTACCAACAGCTTTGGACGTTATGCTTTAAGCAAACAGTGCTTTCCATTTACTGGGCGGTGTCTTTTCATTCAGTAAAACGTTAAATTTACGCAGTCATTAACGTAGACCATACGCTCTGTGAAGTAGTTCTAGTACGATGTTGTTGACGAAGATAATATGGGACCCATTGACGCAGGCTCACGCAGCAATACTTATTGCCCACATGGACCGCTTATCGAAACATGGGCTCTCATGTTGTGCAGGTAAAGTCCAAATAATTATAGTCCAAATAATTAGACGTAATCTATAGATGTACATCGATCTCATATTTATAGGAGTATATCGACCTAATATTTATAGGAGTAGTACAGGTACGACTTGGTCCACGGTACATATTGCATTCGATAGCACTGTGGTAAAGCTTCAACTGTAACCCGTTCTTTGATGACTTGCCGAAGGCCTTCTGTAGGTCTCATTCGACAGCAAAAGTAACCATCTGCGCCTGTGACCTAGTTGGGTTATGGAGGTTTCGGTAAATGACAAGTTCGGTAAATTGATTTATAGAGTAAAAGCCGTGGAGGTTTCGGTAAATTGATTTTATAGAGGAGGTATACCTACAACGAGGTGTTAATGACACCTATTATCGGCTTACAATAACATTAGGGGCATTTAGTTGCAAACTGTGGATTAATTTTGATGTACATTAATTGAGTTGTTTGGCACTAATTAAATTATCTGTTTAAATGTACGATGTTTGCAAAGTGTTATTATTCATTATCCAGGCTTGCAACCTATTAATATTCTAATCGATGGAGGTAAATTATATATTAAGGTCATGATCGTTTTGTAATTTATATATGTTTTTAAACAATTAGTTGATAAAAACCTTAATTAAAGAGTATTAGTTAAAAAAATAATAATAATGTGGCTCTTACAAGAGGTGGCCTCCACAGGATGGCATAGACGCATCGACGCACGAGCGTGTTCAGCCAACCTTGGTCTTTACAAGTTGGCCAACCTTCTCAGAGAGGAATCTGAGACAGTTGATCTACATATACGGCTGGTGAGCCAGCACCTTCTCACGAAGATCAGACGGAAGAAGTATGTTACGATACACGGCAGACTACATCAAGCATGGGATGACTACGAAGAGGAGAAGCTGAAAACCACTGAACTTCTGAGGATCATCAGCCACATCAATGCCCTTGGACCATCCACAGCGGTCCACCACATGCTCGACGACGACGAGTCATGAACGATGAACGACTAATATGGTTGAAATGTAACATTAAATTGAACAGTGTCGTACATGTATCTCATTTGTATTCGAAAATCTGAATGATAATAATGTGTCTTATTAATATTGTAGTGCGTCAAAAATGTATCTAATTAATATGTGATTACTCCCTCATTTTTTTTTAAATGACATGAAATATTCAAATATATATATTGTATCCAAGGTTTAGTTGTTGCTTATTTATAATATATGGTAAAGAAAACGGATTACAAAGTAAATCAGTTATTATTTTTTTATTGATCATTGTTTAGGCAAAAAATGATATCAGTTATTTTGGCCGTAAAACCCATTGTTCCAGTACAGTAGCCAGGTGCCTGTGTATTAATTTGATAATATAATGATCATCACGGCAGCTTGCTATTACACAGTGTATTAATTCGGCTGACGTTGTGTTAGATGTCATTTTTATCAGTTTTCAATTATGTGTATCTCTTCGCTTAACTCAACGTTCAATGACACGCGCACTTAACATAATTATAAAACATAACGCGTATCATTATATTACTTTTTATTAATTAAGTACACGTATTAAATTTTATATATGGTTTTTTCTTGTGTTTTTCTCAACCAGAAAGAAATAATGAAACATATAAATAAATATAAAATTCAACATGAAATCATTTTTATTAAATCATAAGAAATATGATTTATGGCGGAATAATAGCATTAAACTTAATTGAAGAGCTTACATTGATTCCGCCATAAATCATTATTTCTTATTACTTTTATGTTACTATTATGTTATTTAAATAAAAGCACCAATTTAAAAAACAAACAACAGTATTGCGTTATTTAAATCGTAAAATTAACTAGAAATTTCCTAACAGAATTCGTTTTTCAGAGGTAGCTCATTCATTTCCCTTAATTCTTTACCTTAGGCATAGCATTAATTACTCAACTCAAAAGTAATCCACAGTTTGCAAATAAATGCCCCCAATGTTATTGTAAGCCGATAATAGGTGTCATTAACACCTCGTTGTAGGTATACTTCTTCTATAAAATCAATTTACCGAAACCTCCACGGCTTTTACTCTATAAATCAATTTACCGAACTTGTCATTTACCGAAACCTCCAGCACCCACCTAGTTTCTGGGACGCAAGGGACCCAGATTCGAACTCGGCCAAGATATTGGATCAACATTCTGCCCAAGATTGATCGAGATTGAGTCATAAATGACGTCTCTAGAGCTGTAACCTGACTATTCTAAGTTTTGACATTGTGAGACATTATGGAGATAAACATTGTAATCAACTGGTGCAATTGTAAAATATACTTTACTTTCAATGAGGGTGTTGACCAAATCAAAGACGGAAAGGGCAGTCACATGACGTTCCGGGGCATAAAAGCAATACAAATATGTGCATTTATCATCTGTTAACGCTTGGACATAACAATCTTTAATAATCACTATAATGCAAGTAATGACACGAAAACAATTCTTATTATATTTTTATTAAAAGATAAGATATTAAGTAGTTTAGTATGAGAATAGATATAACGTAACCATTTTTAAATAATTCATTTCATCTTCATTAAAGTCAGATGTTCGCTTGTATGCGAACATTTGTTTTAGACAGTAGACTAATATTTGTAAAACATGGCACCTGTGTCATCTATTTATATTTCAAGGATCAATTAGTTATATAGTGTTGAAGTTATGCTGTAGAGAATAATATATTGAAATAAAAGAAAGGGAGGTAATTAAAAAAGAAGACTATAAACAGTTATTGTTCTTGATCACTGTTTTTTTTCAAGTGAATCCCTTTTATAAAATTAGAGTTATGCTTCGGACAAACATTTACTTTGAAATTAAATAAAGGTAGATAATTAAAAAACTAAGGTAGATAGAGTTATGGTATTTGGTCACTGCACTTTTCCTAGTTGTTTAATTTTTATATTTGAAGTTTCAAGTTAATCCCTTCAGTAGATTTAGAATTAATCCCTTCAGTAGATTAAGAGTTATGCTCCAGACAAAACAGATACAAATTTTCTATGAAATTAAATAAAGGGAGATAATTCAAAAACTATGGCCAATATAGTTATGGTTCATGTTCACTGCACTTCTGTCTTCTCCTAGTTGCCATCTGTTTATATTTCTAGTTTCAAGTAAATCCCTTCAGTACGTTTATTATGCTCCAGACAAAAATTTACTTTAAAATTAAATAAAGGGAAATTTATCCAAAAACTAAGGTATGGTTCTTAGTCACTGCACTTCTCCTACTTGCCATCTGTTTATATTTCAAGTTTCAAGTAAAGGGTGATAATTCAAACACTAAGGTAGAAAGTGTTATGGTTCTTGGTCACTGCACTTCTCCTAGTTGCCATCTGTTTATATTCTAAGATGAAAGTAAATCCATTGAATAGATTTGGAGTTATGCTCTGGACAAAGTTTCGGACGGAAGGACGGATGGACAGACAGACGGACGGAGACTATAACTTTATCCCCTTCCAAAATTTCGGTGGGGATAAAAAGAAGCACTCATCAACAAACTGTTTTGTAATCATGTGTCTAAAATAAATATAATACAAAAAAAGAAACTGAAGTCAACACAAAGCGCCAATTGCTCACCTTAGAACCCATGTAAATAAACACATCAAGGCAGCTTTTGTGAAGTATAATAAATGTGTATTCTGATCTTGTTTTTTTATGTGGAACCATCTTTGAAATTGAATGCAGCTGAAATAAGATAAGAATCACTGGATAAAAATTGCATGCTGACTGGGCAAAAACATGTGAATATAAAGTGTTCATGAGTTTTCGCTATAGCCATACCAGGCAAACTTCCCCACCCAATTGCAGCCATATTTTTCAATTTACTGGAATCATTTAAGAACTCAGCCCATGTCATTAAAAAACAAATGTTCTGACCAAGTGTTATAAAGATTGACTTAAAATATGACTTCTAGAGTTTTCAATCCCCTAACCCTGATGGCCATATTTTCAGGAGGTACTTAACCATTTAACTTAACACAGGCAATTTATAAAAATAACACAAATCCTGTGTAAGGTTAATAGATTGGACAAAACTTGCGACTTAAAGAGTGTTCACTTGGATTCACTATTTCCATCTAAGGAAAACTTCCCCTCACAGTGGCCCTCATGTTTTTCAGCGGATCAAAATCTCGGTTGAGATATCATAAGAACAAATGTTCTGACCAAGTTTCATGAAGATAGGAAAAAAGTGACTTCTTGAGTGTTCTCAAGGTTCCATAAAAGGAAACCTGTACCACCTGCACCCTGGCGGCCATCTTTTTTTACTGACCATTACTAATTTTGAACTCAGTTTTGATACAAACAGAACAAACCAAGTTTCACAAAGGTTTCACATTAGCCATATACAGAAAACAGCCCTGCCTCCCCTGGTGGCGATATTTTTAAATGGACCAGAACCATTTTTTGAACTTGGTGAGATATTATAATAACAATGTTCTGACCCAGTAACTTTTAAGATTTTACAAATAAATGTGACTATATAGAGTATTCACTTAAGCCATATAAGGAAAAATGCCACGCCCTCAGCTAGCCATATTTTTCTAAAGGACCGAAACCATGTTCTCACTCTCTTGATATTTTATAAGAAAACACCTTTTTGTCCAATTTTCATGAACATTAGACAAATAATGTGACTTCTAGAGTGTTCACAGGCTTTTTCTTTGGTTTTACCTAGAGACCTAGTTTTTGACCTCATGAGCCCCAAACTCGGCCAATGTAAAATTGGGACAAATGATATGACCCAGTTTTATGAAGATTGGATACTTAATGTGGCCTCTAGAGTATTCACAAGATAAATATTTACAACACACCTGGCATGACAAAAAACGTACACAAGGCAATCACAAAAGCTCACCATTAGCATGTTGTGAACAGGTGAGCTAAAAGTAATTAAATATGTCCTAACAATCACCGACAATTAACAAATACAGACACACGTGTATAAAATATATTATGTTTTATTAGTAAAAGTATCACACCATTGTGGACGGAAAGAATACTAATTGCATAAATGTTATTGGAAACTTTGATTCAAAACATTATTGTTTCTCAGTCGTATGCTAAACTACCTATACTGAACTAAATGTAAGATTTAAACACATAAAATCTATTCATCATTAAAAAATTATTCTGCCGTGCCAAAACTTTGTTTTCGAGACCATTCAGAAATTTTACAAACAAATGTATCCTATTATGATGCCATTCTATTTAACAAACCAATAACTTGCCTAATTTTTTCACATTCAACATATATCATCTTATTGAGTAGTGGTCAGTACAACTTCTTACAATAGAGATTTTATTTTATATAGTAATATCACTGTCAGTGCTATATTCTAACGAGGCATATACACACTTAAGATATGATAAGTATTTGAAAACATATAAGACGATATAGCTGTCCAGAACATTCTGTGAAATGTTTTGCAAATAATAAGATAGTTTAATCAGATACATTCAATAACAATATTCCAGTTGATATACCAAATCATGAGGTAAAACTAAAATCACTAAAACAGAAAATCACTAATAATATTAAAGTACGAAGAATGAAATACAAACAAGAAACCGTCGGAGACGGGTGATGCTCCCCAAAGTTTTTTTCTTCACAATATTTCACTATATATTCAGATAAAAGGAAACGTCTGAGGGGCATAACTTTGGACAAAATAAACGATGGATGGTTTAGCAACTTAAATATTTCAAAGGGCCATAACTCTCTAAATAAATCATCTAACCAGAACCCACAAATAACATGCGCATCTCCTCAAGGTAGTTAAGCTTCCCATAAAGCTTCATTGAATTCCAGTCAGTAGTTGGGGAGAAATAGCCTGGACAAGAATTGCACTATATGTACAGTTAATGGAAAATTTCAAAGGGACATAACTATGTGAAAAATCATCTTACTAGAACCCACTGATAATATGCACATGTCCTCTTGGTAGTGAAGCTTCCCATAAAGTTTCATTGAATTTCGGTCATTAGTTGCTGAGAAATAGCCCGGACAAGAATTGCACTATATGTACAGTTAATGGAAAATGTCAAAGGGCCATTACTCTGTGAAAAATCATCCGACCAGAACCAGCTGATAATATGCACATCTCCTCTTGGTAGTGAAGCTTCCGATAAAGTTTAATTAAATTCCGGTCATTAATTGCTGAGAAATAGCCCGGACAAAAATTGTGCACGGACGGACACATGGACACACGCACGGACAGACGAAGCGGCGACTATATGCTCCCCCCAAAAATTTAGGGGGAGCATAAAAACAACAACATAATTGTTTAACTTGTTCATGAAATATAAGTTGTAATTATGATTACTTATGGTAACAATTAGAAGAGATGTAATTATTTAATTATCAAGTAAATAGATCTACCGGTATACACAATAATAAGCTAACAGAGCACAATTGGTGATATTGAATGTATTATACAGATACATTGATTAACCCTTTGCATGCTGGGAAATTTGTTGTCTGCTAAAATGTTGTCTGCTGAATTCCTAAAATTAGCATTTTCTACGATTTTTTTCAAAGAATACTATCAGAATAGCAAACAGTTTGGATCCTGATGAGACGCCACGTTCTGTGGCGTCTCATCTGGATCCAAACTGTTTGCAAAGGCCTTCAAAATTCAGTTCCAGCACTGAAAGAGTTAAAATTGCAAGACTCATTTTATTAATGTAGGCTATCAAACCTTGAACTTTCCCCTTTAATGATATTTTTGTAAAGAAAGTATCTTAAAAGCAAAAATCTAGTTTAGGCAGAAAGTGTCGTCCCTGATTAGTCTGTGCTGACTGCACAAGCTAATCTGTGACGACACTTTACATACATGCATTAAACCCCCTTTTGCACAGAGCAAGACTCAAATAATAATGTAACACATTTATCTACATGTACTTATGTAACAGGGTATTCACTCTGACACTAATCCTTTTAACAATACTAACCCAATCAAGACTGAGAGAAGTTCAGTGGGAGAGATACTTTGTGATGTATGAGTGAGTTTAATTACTAACAGTGCATGTTTTTATTGTGAGATGATTTCATGGTCATCTATATAATTGTAAATTTTAACTAAACATTTGGTCAGTTGTTTGTAAAACCTTGTAAGAGGTAGTTGGCTTTTTCCAATTGCCAATTTCTACAAGTCTTGAGGTCACTGGTGAGTGCATTATTCTATGTTTATATAATTGTATTTTCTTGAATTACATTGTATTGCATATTATTTTATATAATTGTATTTTCTTGAATTGTAATTGTATTGTATTGCATATTATTATGTATAACAATGAATAATTTAAATTGTTATTATAATTGTCATTTGTTAATTATAATATGATTCTTATTCATGTTTCAGGCCATCATTTACATCATTTATACTTTATATAGTATTAAAAGCTTGGAACGTAAAACCCAGGTTGCTTTATAAACTCAAACCCCGGCTACACTTACACTGCACATATGTGAATTATCCTATAATGTTGATACGATAAATATAATTTTCAATCGTAGATTACCATGCCAATAAATGCACAATCATAAAATACATTTTGTATTTCCTACCAATAAATCAATGAAATTGAGCACAATTATGCCACGAAAAAACTAATATTATAAGATCAATATAATACATAACTAACCCATTTATGCCTAGCGTCTAGAAAAATGGCATTGGCAAACAGCGTAGACCCTGATGAGATGACGCATGATGCGGCGTCTCATCAGGGTATGCGCTATTTGCTTAAAGGAATTTCTGTAGGAAATATTCTAAATATAGAAATAAATATACTAGACATCCCTAATTTTGGAAATAAATTGATCCAATTTAGAAGGATGGGAGAGTCCACTAGGCATAAATGGGTTAAAAAGACGCATTGATGAACTATTGATTCATCAATCAACAACTCTTACAACTCTTCTTTGACCATCAAAATCATTGAAAAACAGACTTAAAACATCAAACACTACATGAACAAAAGTTTGCACAGTTAGAGTGAATTTATGTTATTATCGAGTTGCAAGGAAATGAAATAGACATGATATCATATTAGAAATGATAAATATTAAGACCTATCAAATAAAATGTAAAACTTTATTTCTAAGCATAGGTACACCTGAGCTAAAAGAGGTTATATTGGTTAAATACTTACTAATTTTAAAACAGATCAATAACCTAAAAAAATAGCAAAACATGTTATATTTCCAAACTGGTGTTCTATAGATTGTCACTATGGATACTGAGCTATCCATACATTGGTTCCTATAGACAAACAGTTGTTCCCTATGCTAATTTTAAAACATTAAGACATTGTTTCCTATGTTTTATTGATAGCCTAGACATTGTTTCCTTTGTTTTATTGATAGCCTAGACATTGTTTCATATGTTTTATTGATAGCTTAGACATTACTTCATATTTTTTATTGATAGCATAGACATTGTTTCATATGTTTTATTGATAGCCTAGACATTGTTTCATGTTTTATTGATAGCCTAGACATTGTTTCCTATGTTTTATTGATAGCCTAGAAATTGTTTCCTATGTTTTATTAATGGCCTAGACATTGTTTCCTATGTTTTGTTGATAGCCTAGAAATTGTTTCCTATGTTTTATTGATCGACTATTTAAGTGGAAAGTGTCCAACCAAAAAAGTCTGTGCTCACTGCAAAGGCCAATATGTGACGATACTTTATATGCATGAGTTAAGTCCTGTTTTTCCAGAGTGCAGCTGATATACTTTCATATTGCTAAATAAACAAATCAGATTACACTAAGACGTCTACTGTCAACATCATATTGAGCAAAGTCTCCATAATATATACATTATCATAAACAATATTACTGACACAAAAATCAATTAAAGCCATATTGATTCAGCTTAACATATACACAGACTTAACATATAATTATGCAATTGTTTTCAATAGAAAAAAACAACAAAAAATTCCATAACTCAATTTATCGCATTTTGTCATCTGTAATTACACTATAATATACAAAGGAGTAAAAACATCATACACAAAATTTAATTTATTGATATGCATGTTAAAATTCAACAAAGAATAAATATCACTTAAACTACGGACATATATAATTAAAAAGTAGTTATTTAACAATGAGTTTCACTAACAAATTAATAAATTAGTTTATATATACAAAATATTGCTGATTAGGATAATACAGATGTATATAGTTGAAATAAAAGATATCACAAAAGCTGCATTACTTTCACTTCCCCTGCCTATAGGACCTGTACCAGACAGTAACAAACCAACCCAGGAGTTTCAGTGGCAAAATAACAATACATCTTTTGTAAAGTATTTTCAAAATAATTTCCACTGAAAATAATCAGTGAAACTAAAATGTTTCATCTGCCTACCGATATGCGCCAAACAAAGCAAGTTGCTCAAAACATAAATAGCCTCGTAAGCTAATAGAATGTAAACTTTAAACATTAATAAAAGCAACATAATTATAAGACATTCTAAATATATTTCTATATCTATTTTTTACAATCATGACATATTTGAAAGGTTTAACATTTTATGAACATAAATTACTTGCTTCAGAAGTCAAGGGTTGTTATCTGTATTGGCCATTACAAATTTTGAGCAACTGTGCTTCACGACATTCAAGTGACTAACTACATTAACTATTTATTTACTTACTAAAAATAACCTTTGATATGTTGATGATCTTTGGAACTTAATGTCTAGGTAAGATTGTCATTTAAATCTGTTATTGTATGCTAAGTGGCCTTTAAAATGGAGTAAAAGTTTGAGACATTACCAGAAATAATATCAAAGGACGTTTTTAGGCTTCCCCAAGATAGAATGCTTGACTATTTTGTAGTAGTTAAAGCATATATGTATTTATACCATATACCTTTATCTTCATTGTGCACGTAAACCTGATATTCAAGTACAAAAAGGGCATAATTCTGCTTAAACAAAAAAGTCTGTAGTCACAGTTTTAGGTCTTCAACAGTGACTGTTTATGAAAAACCCGAATACAAAGTTGTACTTTAACTTTTTGTATTTGATCGCATCCCTAGTTAAAAATTATTATTTATATATTCCTTATATGAACCATTAGGACCAGATTGTGTGTATCTTCCTCTCTTTACAGTTTAGCCTACAACACTGCTATCTTATGAACACTGTGTATAACAAAATAATGCACACTTTTGAACCTTGACATATAACACTGATATACATATGATTAACAGAATAATGCACACATTTGAACTTTGATGTTTTACAATATAACAGATTCCTTTGAGCCTAGATATATATTATTCAAAAGATCAAGGATCACTTTTTATAGTATGTGCAATTTGAAGTTCACCCCTAGCTAGATTCAGCCAGCGTCACGCATCAATGATAAATCAATACAAACAAATAAAATCAAAAACACACATTCTAATATCAAAACCTGCAAAATAACAATTTGAAATGAAAGTAATCCAAAATTGAAGATAATGTGAAAATAAAGTGATCCTTATCAAATATTGAGTAGTGTATATCCCTGGTACATGCATACACTTTGGGCCTTTAAATGTATCACTCTTTACAGTTTGAGACTTGATAAGTATCCCGTTATAAAATGTGCGCCTTGATAAGTATCCCTTTATAAAATGTGCGCCTTGATAAGTATCCCTTTATAAAATGTGAGCCTTGATAAGTATCCCTTTATAAAATGTGCGCCTTGATAAGTATCCCTTTATAAAATGTGCGCCTTGATAAGTATCCCTTTATAAAATGTGAGCCTTGATAAGTATCCCTTTATAAAATGTGCGCCTTGATAAGTATCACTTTATAAAATGTGTGCCTTGATAAGTATCCCTTTATAAAATGTGAGCCTTGATAAGTATCCCTTTATAAAATGAGCACCTTGATAAGTATCCCTTTATAAAATGTGCGCCTTGATAAGTATCACTTTATAAAATGTGAGCCTTGATAAGTATCACTTTATAAAATGTGTGCCTTTATAAGTATCCTTTTATAAAATGTGTGCCTTGATTAGTATCCCGTTATAAAATGTGTGCCTTGACAATTATCCCTTTATAAAATGTGCGCCTTGATAAGTATCCCTTTATAAAATGTGTGCCTTGATAAGTATCCCTTTATAAAATGTGTGCCTTGATAAGTTTTCCATTATAAAATGTGCGCCTTGATAAGTATCCCTTTATAAAATGTGTGCCTTGATAAGTATCCCTTTATAAAATGTGTGCCTTGATAAGTATCCCTTTATAAAATGTATGCCTTTATAAGTATCCCTTTATAAAATGTGCGCCTTGATTAGTATCCCTGGCATACACTGAGGATTACAAAATAATGCACACTGTTGAGCAAAACCATTTATTCAGAACAATGTATAGACCTTGACCTTTATCAAACATTCAAACCATCCAATATTACAAAATAACGCATGCCTTCGAACCTTGTCCTTTATCCTTGATATCCCTGAATCCTTTCACAGCTTTCTGAAAATTGTCCAGGCCTTTAGCTTTCATGACAACGTCCGACATTTTGGCGTTAGCTGGCCTTTCTAGGTTTTTAAGTCTGTCTTTTTCTACAATTTCTTCTGGTAAATATTTCATTAAGTCAGTTTTCTTGATGTTGAGCTCATCAATGTCCTTCCCAGCTGCTATAAGCTCCAGCTCTTTGGCGTGAACCTCTTTGGTTTCAGTTATAAGGGACTCCATGTAGGCATCTGTAAGTGGGTGTTCCGTGATTCTGATGGCAGAAAATTCAAACTGTACCCGTTTGACTGAAAATCAAAAGTAAAAAACGTATGCTTGGTGAAAAACAAACACTTTATTCCTCTGGTAATTATCATTTAACTTGCACAACCATTTGTATATCAACTAGTGTAAATTTAATATTTTAGCATGTAACAAAATATTACAGAACTTTTTAAGTTTTGTTATAATTTCAACATGTTTTTTTCATTAAAATAATTTTATCATATTTACTGCTCTCAAACATAATAAGTGATAAGAACATTTCTATACTTGGACTGAAATGTAACAATGTATGAATGTATGACCAATCATGTATTTTAATTATTTTACAAATAAAAGTAAGAAGACGAAATACGCCTTCAAAAGAACTCTCATTAATGAATAAAAAATCAACAAATACCTGAATATGAGAGAATGTGTCATCAACACATAATAAAATTTCATGCATATTCATTTTAACATACATAACAACTAAAATATTGTACATGTATATTAATAGCTAAAATATGATAAACAACTGGTTTACAAACACAGCAACATCAGACACATACCACCGGCAGCCAGCAGAACAATAGGGAACCATCCGCCCTCGGGCTCAAACACAACCCGGGTCAGCACTATGCTCCGATTGATGGTGAGGAAACAAATCACAAGCCGCTCCAGTTCGTTCACCTGACTTTCAGGAATCAACATTCCCCATCCAACAAGATCACCCACTTTCACAGATCCTGCCGCTAAAACAGAAAGTGCATAGTTAGGCTCATTGGGTCATTGTCGACCTGAAATGGCTTGAAATCACCCGGGGGTGACTAGAAGCTGATTCATGTCACTCTGGGGTGACTTCAAGCCAATTCATGTCACCCGGGGTGACAAGAATCGGCTTCATGTCACCCTAGGGCGACATGAATCAGCTTGAAGTCACCCTAGGGTGACAAGAATCGGCTTCTAGTCACCCCCGGATGACTTATGGGCCATTTCAGGTCGACAATGACCCAATGAGCCATAGTTAGTCTTTATCTAGGAGTAAACTGGTTTTATAATAAAAACAATACAACACACTCATGAAATAATACCTATATATCTGACAGAAACAATTTGATTGAGCAACAGATTATTATGCAAACTTAGAAATTAACATTGAAGAAAAAAGTGTTTTTCTGTTTCATACACTTTAGTAACTTATTTAAGAAAACAGTAGAACCACAATAATTCTTTAATTTAATAAATTTCTAATGGCCATGATTTTTTAAAACATTCTTCCGACTGGTTAATAAATACCTGGCTTAAGTCGTGCATTTCATTGATTTAAATAACACTTATGTAAAATTGACATTGTTGCTTATTTCACAAATAATGTTCATTTAAAGCTTGTTTTATTTTTAAAATGGAATGAGGAGTGCTCAGTGAAAAGGGGTTTTAATGCATGTGCGTAAATTGTCGTCACAGATTAACCTTTGCACTGAGCACAGGCTTTTGAGGTAAGACTTGTATGGAATATTTACTGCACAGGCTAATCAGGGACAGCACTTTCCGCTTTGATGATATTTTACCTGTAAAGAAAGTCTCTTCTTAGCAAATATCTACTTTAGGCAGAAAGTGTTGCACAGGCTAATCTGGGATGACACTTAACACATGCATTAAACCCCCTTGTCACAGAGCATGGCCCATATGTGTACACACTTAATTGCAATATGAAGCAAGGCATGTATCCATAAGGCACTGATGCCTCTTATTCCCACAATGATATCAAAACATTTACCAGCGTATGAAAGATGGGCTTTGGGCACCTCAAGAGCACTACATTGTGCGTCCGACTCTGCCCGAAAACAATCTCACATTCGCTCGTCAATGTTCAGATATTGTCGCGGGAAATTCACATGGAGTATATTTTCACAAAAAAATAAAAAAGAGCATTTTGTATCTCATTAAATCTATGTTACAATACTACATCTAGCATTGAAATTTCGGCTATTGCTATAAAGAACACTGATTTTTATGGGTTAACTTTATTTTACGAAATATTTCACGAAACAAAAGTCTGACCTTGACTTTTGAGTTAATGAGACCAGTGATACACCCGGCACTCAGTCTCCTTATGGCGGTCTTTGTGATAATTCTTTTTAAAATTGGATGACCAATGACAAAGATACAGTCCAGATAAGCCGTTTTGTGGCCAGTTTTAGTTGGGCAAAACTGTTTTACAGCCAAATTGACCATTTAATTCTAAGTGTGACCTTGCACTTTGACGAAGGGAGACGAGTGTTTTACGCCACATGTACCGGTAATCATTTGATGGCTTGCATTTGTGTGAAGTAATTTTAAAATACATCAATTTTATATATGGCAAAGTTATGGTTGAGACAGGAATTTTCAAACAGTTTCATGGCAAAATTTGACTTTTGTCCCCTACATGTGAACTTGACCTTTGAGATGGGTAGACAGATGTACCAAACAACACATTTTCAGTGATGGTTTGGTGATAATCAGATGAAAACTGGTTGAGTTAGAGGGACGTAATACTAAAACAAGATGTGTTTGTGAAACACTATCCCCCCCCTCGAAATATTTGACCTTTGATCTTGAAGGATGACCTTTCACCACTCAAAATGTGCAGCTCCATAAGATACACATGCATGCCAAATATCAAGTTGCAATTTTCAATATTACAAAAGTTATGGCAAATGTTACAGTTTGAGGCAAACAAACAAACCAACAAACAGACAGGGCAAAAACATTATGTCCATAAAAAAGCCATATTTTGATAAATTCAAGGGACATAACTGTGAAATGCCTGGTAGTATACGGTTTTTATTTAACTTGGCCTTCATTTTATGCTAATAACACATTCGGTGATAATTAGATGAAAACTGCATGAGTCAAAGTGCAGAAACCAAAAAGTGCTGACATACTGGCTGACAGTGCAGAAACAATGTGCCTCCCTTCGAGCGCATAAAGAATGAGAAAAAGCTTATCATGTTAAAAAAGATTTGAATATTTGAGAAATCTGGGCTTAGTGCCCTAAGAAAATACTCTGACAATTTGCTACAGGTATAAGACCAACCTTCGCCAACCGCCCAGAATCGTAGATGGTCAAGCCGAAAATGCGATCGGTCAGTGGGACTGGTCACGTCCATAGAGGATGCAGAACTTAATGCAATCATCGGTGGAGGCGGGTGGTTGTCAAACCCGTATTCATCGATAATTTTCACTTCAAAATGGCTGAAATCTGAAAGACAGGAATCCTACTCAGGTCTTTATAATAACTCTCTGCCAGAATTATTTTTACGCTTTTACTAATCTAGCAAGGCTTGTAATGACTTAATAATTATTTGCTGAAAAATACTTATTTTTCTTGAATCACACTGCAAAATGTCATAAGAGGACATATAAAATTCTAAGTAACAATAAAGGTTATGCAATTATTTAATATGATGGAGCATTTTATTTTTTGTCATAGTACAAAGTTCAATGGGAATAATCTGCATATTTATGCTCATTAGACATTAGATGAAAATAATTGTTTTGTTCCAGATTGACACGACGAGATTGGACGCAAACAACAGTCAGTTTACCGGCAGACTTAAATCCTTGTATGCTATGATAAATGGTAAATGTTACCAAAGCACTGCCTACTGTTGGAGAACAATATTTTGCTGAAATGTGAAACTACTCTTTGTATTGCTTCATTTATGCCATAAACACAGAGGATGATACAGACAAGAGAGCAATTACAACAGCATGATATAAGCTCCACTTGTTTTGCTAAAAGTCGAGAATAAACTAATATTCATACATTTATCCCTTTCTCACTTAGATGCGTATTTGTACGCATTTGTAGTCCCTGAGAAAGTTTAATTTAATTAAAGACCTTTCTTGCTATATTCAAATTTAAAAGGCTTCATTTCCAACCCTTAGATGCTGATGAACAGCAAACAGCATTAAACCTGAACAGGCTAAAGTTACTCGCAGGCTGTTCTGGTTTTATGCTGTTTGCACATAGCCATTTTCACTTTGGTTCTGAGTGGGAAAGGGTTATTCCAATCACCATCCACTTGTTCACTTACATTCGTTCAAAGGGGTTGGACACTGCACACAGACTGAGTTTCGTAATGGTTTCACAGTGACTATCTTGCTGTCATTGTCTACTTCTGCACCTTCAGGTAAGCACCAGTGATGTAAGTTTGCCTGAAAGAATTGCACATTTTACATAAACAAGGGCTTCTCCAAAAACATTTATCCTTCCCTCCATAAAGATTAAGTGTAAAAACCAATCTAACAAGAGATGTGTTTGTCAGAAACACAATGCCCCCTATTGCGCCGCTTTGAAATAAAATTTCAATATATCATTTGGCAGGTTTAGAAATTATCTCCCTTTTAAAGCTTATTGCTTCCCTTGGATTGTATTTTATTACTTTTGACCTTGAAGGATGACCTTGACCTTTCACCACTCAAACTGTGCAGTTCCATAAGATACACATCCATGCCAAATATCAAGTTGCTATCTTCAATATTGCAAAAGTAATGGCCAATGTTAAAGTTTTCGGACGGACGGACAGACAGTTCAAATGCTATATGCCACCCTGCCGGGAGCATAAAAATGATTTGTGGCAATTTTCGGACTTAAATAATGGATTTGAATGTAGTCTACTTACCAACTACTAAACAGACAAATAGATGTTCGTGTACCATATATACTGTCCATCATATTTGATGAGCGACATTGCAATAGGCGTAAGGTCTTTAACTTTTCCCATATGTCTGAAGCTTGAGACATGTGGACTGTCTTAATTTATTTTTTTTATCAAACTACATGGTGAACATTGATATGTGATGCTGTCCATTGATGTAACAATTCGATGTGAAAATATTAGACCATAATTATTCAAACATTTGATACCAGTACATAATCATGAAATGTTTTGAACACTGCAACTATTGGAAAGGACATTTAATATGGCAATTAAAAAAACCCTAGGTTGCTGAACTGAGAACTAATTAACTCAACTGTACCAAGAAACTTTTTTTACGTTTGCATAATAAATGTGGCTTCTACCCGTGCTTTTTGGCCAGAAGCATTTTTAAATTAGGCTGAGAGATCACTAGAAAAAATGCAATGAAAAAAGTTTTATGAAGACTGGGAAAAAGAACATTAGACATCTTAAGTGTAAACAAGGCTTCGCTTAATCCATAAACTAAGAAAACTGCATCATCCACTTGTTACAATGCTTTTTCAACAGACCAAAAGCATTTGAAATTTTGCCCCTGTTATCAATGTACAAAAGGTTCGGATGAAGTTTATTTAAGATTGGACACAAAATGATACTTCTGGAGAGTTCGCAAGGATTCATTATAGCCAGCCTAAAAAGGAAAACTGCCCGTCCTCTGGCAGCCATATTTTTCAATGGACTGAAACCATTTTTTTAACTTATCCAAGATGTAACAAACAAAGGCTCTAGGTATGTTTAATGAAGATTGGACAAACAAATGACTTCAAGAGTATTGACAGGGATTAACTATAGCCAAATAATAATAACTGCCAAGCCCCCTCGCAGCCATGTTTTTCTATGTAGTGGAATTTTTTTTACTATGCAGAGAAATTGTTACAACAAATGTAAATGAAATCAGTAAGTTTCATGACAAGGTTTTTTTTGGCCCGATTTTATAGCCGAAATTCGGCTATGTTCCCAATCCCAAAAAGTATACTTTTTCCCCAAAATGTGGCAAAAAATTCCCATTAAAAAAAAAAAATTTTTTTTTTTTTTTTTTTTTTTTTAAAGAAGTGTCTAATGCGTATTTTATCTCAATTTTAATTCAATTACATCTAACAAAGTATTATATGAATTTATTTTCCCAATTTCATGAAAATGCCGATAAAATTCCCAATTCCAAAGCCATGGGCTATCTTCCCAAAAAGTGGAAAAAAACCCTGCATGACGATTGTAAAAAAATATGACTTCAAGATTGTTGACCATTTTTTTTCTTTCATTATGCAATGTGACCTAGTTTTTGACCAACCCAAAACTGTGACCCAGTTTTGAAAAAAGCCAGTTCAAGATTTTTACCCTATCTGAACGCATAGTCAAGATAAACAAAGCTTGGGTCCTAAATGCTGTAATAAGTTTTGACATAGTTTTAGGACACAGGTTTAAGCGACAAAAAATGACAGCATTAGCCAACCATGAACACTTCATGCTCAGCTAAAAACTAAAACAACTCAAGCATTCATACACACCAACAAAATAGCATCCTCAAATTTCAATAAACAAACTGTATACTAATTTGTTACCATGGAATCCAGACTTAAAACTTACAACTTTCAAACCCTGGGCCTGTGACACTTGATTTTGCCAGAACACGTTCAAGTGAACACTGTATCCATTCCCGCATAGAGACACAACTGGGAACAGCTCTTCCTTGTTGCTTATGGTAACGAACTGCGTACCGACTGGGCACCCATTCCGGATAAAACGGACCACAGAATTACAATTCCTGTTGCTAATGTGAATCAACTCCATAGCTATGGTATCACCTGAAAAATGCACAGAATACTGTAAAATCAGTTGAATTTTCAGTGTATAATTTTTCGCACTATTGTAATTGCAAACAAAATTTTGACAAGAAATCAAGCCTAAATAATTCAATTCATCCCCCTTATCAGTAAAATGTAAGAACAATGATTCATTATGACAACTTGTTTATTGCAATAATCATTTGCACAGATTGGCATTCAGGGCCTTTTTTTCTGATTGTATAGCTCTTTTTGGTTTCTTATTTCCCTATGGCAAATAAAAATAGCTTTTCCGTCAAATTTGTTATTATGAATTAATTTTAATTTAAAATTGTTGATCAAATTGTGTTTAATCTATTTTAAATAAGACATACAATGGTGTGGCTGCAACCCTGAAGATTAAATAATAAATTAAAAATAGAACTACATGTACCACAGTAAGTTGTTGGTAGTAATAAATATAATAAAAAACATTATATTATGTTTTATGGAAAACAAATTTGTCCCCACGTCTTCTCTGGTTATACGATTGTAATAATATTTTAGCATTTGTAGACAACAAATGTTTGTTACTGATATTAAAATTAAAGAGTACCTTCAGAAAATCGAATAACAGATTTATCCGTGTGATCCCTTTCGTTATAATACAGTTTCCCATCCTTAGAAATATATCCAGTGGAGTTTTTGTGTTTGCCAGGGTGTTTGGACAAGTTGAATTGGGCATCACCAATACCTATGCCTATTACTGAATCGTCATCTGCAAGAAATATGACAAAAGAGATTGATAGAAGAATAATGCCTGTCCATCAAGTCATGTGACTACATAGGCAATTAACCAATTGATGCTTGTTAATCAAGGATTGACCTTACCAAACATGAATTTGTTTACCATCATCAGGCACTTGAGCCTTGCTCCATGAAAAGTGGGTTTTATACATGAAGGTACAGTGTTGTCTCTGATTAGCCTGTGCAGTCTGCACAGGCTAATCTGGGACAACAGTTTTCACTTGTACAGCATTTTTCATTTCAAGGGAGAATCTTCTTCACGAAAATCCAGTTTAGGCGACAGCAGACTGCACAGGCTAATCTGGGACAACACTTTATGCACATGCTTTAAACCCCCTTTTCACAGAGCACGGCTCATTTTTAGAATTTACCCCAGGTATAAATTCACCCAACATAGTACAAACTAAGCACAATTTCATATTTGATAAAGCTGTAATGGCCAATGTTTCCATGTTGTGTTTTTATGTGCCACAAAATGGATAGAATACCAGACAAGTGTAGAATACAGATCAGTTTACAATCCTTGCATGAATGTAAAACAGCAATTAAACCGCAATAATTTATTATATGACATGGCACTCACATTAATAATTGGTTTCAATATCAGCCAACCATTTATATGAATATTAGAAAAACAATCAAATATCAAAAGTAACAATCACCAGACACTTTAACTGGCATTGAATTACATCTTCAGAAGACAGTACTTGTATTTCATTATAAGAATATTAACATTACTTTTAAATTGTATATCTAAATATAAAATATATGAGCTGCATTGATAGAAAATGCGGTTAATTGCATGTGCCTAAAAATCCTGAAGAGATTAATACTGTTTGTTTGCAGACAACACTTTCCATTTTTATTGTATTCTACATTTAAAGGAAGTCTCTTTTGGGTAAAATCCAATTTAGGCACAAATTGTATTCCCTAATTAGCCTGTGCCGGACCACACTTTAGGCACATGCATTAAGCCCAGTAATCCAATAACCAGGCTCATATCAAACAATGGCTTACTCATTTTGATGACCTCACAGTAGAAAACACAGGCCTCCTCAGAGAGTGGTACCCGTAATTGTATTGCATGTATTCGCTTCTTCTCTGCCGGCAGATGGAGGCGGCAACACTGCTCATTCATCTCCATGACGATGTCATCGGACTTCCGGAACTTGGACAGGTCTAACACTGAAAAAGTGTAGGTAACAATAGGTCTCAGACACAAAAGACAGAAGTCTAAATAGACTAAAAATATACTTTTTAGAACATGAATATCAATGAAGCTGATTTATGCTCACAATTCATGTTTTTTTCCAAAGTACGGGTTTATGGTACCGGTATGCATTGGGAAGGAAAATAAGATAATCGAAGGAGAATAAATCTTTGAAAAATTAACAACCGGAAAACCTGGACATAATGCACACAAAGCTTAGCAGGAAAGCTGCCTATAAATTGTCATTCTTTTTTAATGTAGTTTCAGAGATCTTGCATGGCACCGTCTTACTTGTAATGAAAAGGTTTAGTGACTGGAAAAGAATTGGAGCATGATCATGACAGAATGCACGTGTCCTATAGGGATCGGTAAAATA
The DNA here is from genome assembly GCF_020536995.1 of Dreissena polymorpha. Classification (NCBI taxonomy): domain Eukaryota; kingdom Metazoa; phylum Mollusca; class Bivalvia; order Myida; family Dreissenidae; genus Dreissena; species Dreissena polymorpha. The sequence goes on from NC_068365.1 coordinate 54,564,382, forward strand.
AAAACTTTAAAAAAAAAATCACAGATACGTTCCAGAGTAAATTAAAAATTCCTTTCAAAATGTCATATTTTTTATAAGATGGCAAAAACCACTGGACTGCAACAACATTAAAATTTAAATTATGAGTGTCAAAAAACGTTAAATTCTGATAATTTGTTACCGAGATCCTACACAGAAACCAAAATCACAATTGACAGCAGAACATATAAACAGTGGGATAGATGGATGGATGAATACAAGCAGAACATATAAACAGTGGGGTAGATGGATGGATGAATACAAGCAGAACATATAAACAGTGGGATAGATGGATGGATGAGTACAAGCAGGACATATAAACAGTGGGAAAGATGGATGGATGAATACAAGCAAGACATATAAACAGTGGGAAAGATGGATGGATGAATACAAGCAGGACATATAAACAGTGGGAAAGATGGATGGATGACTAAAAGCAGGACATATAAACATTGGGAAAGATGGATGGATGAATACATTTATTGGGAGAATTATTCCTCACCCATGCAAACTCAACAACACACTTGTGAATTTGAACAAGTAGAAATTGTTGGTCCATAAGCAATCAAATAGTGGCCAATATATAATAAAGCCTTGATTACAGTCAATATCTGTAGGCACTCAAATACCACACTTATGTGCAGTCCTAATTAAATACTAAATTTTTCTACCTACTGGAACATATTGTACTTGTTAAACTAAATGTAACAAGAAACTGAAAAGAACATGATACATGTACTAATGTCAATACAAAAAAAGCATACATTTTGAATCAGGAAATATATGAGCCGCATTCTTGGACAACATGGGCTTAAAGCATGTGAGAAGATAAACGTCGCAGTCTGCACAGGCTAATAAGGAACAACAATTTGTGCTTTTAAGGATTTTTTTCTTTTAAAGTTATTCTCTACTATACGAAAATCCGGTTTAGGGGGAAAGTGTCATCCCTGATTAGCCTATACATTAGGCCTGGGGTTTATGGGGAAAGTGTCATCCCTGATTAGCCTATACATTAGGCCCAAGGTTTAGGGGGAAAGTGTCAACCCTGATTAGTCTATACATTAGGCCCAGGGTTTTGGGGGAAAGTGTCATCCCTAATTAGCCTATACATTAGCCTCAGGGTTTAGGGGGAAAGTGTCATCCCTGATTAGCCTATACATTAGGCCCAGGGTTTAGGGGGAAAGTGCCATCCCTGATTAGTCTATACATTAGGCCCAGGGTTTGGGGGGGGGGGGGAAGTGTCATCCCTGATTAGCCTATACATTAGCCTCAGGGTTAAGTGGAAAGTGTCAACCCTGATTAGCCTATACGTTAGGCCCGGGGTTTAGGGGGAAAGTGTCAACCCTGATTAGCCTATACATTAGGCCTGGGGTTTAGGGGAAAAGTGTCAACCCTGATTAGCCTGTACATTAGGCCCGGGGTTTAGGGGGAAAGTGTCAACCCTGATTAGCCTGTACATTAGGCCCAGGGTTTAAAGGGAAAGTGTCATCCCTGATTAGCCTATACATTAGGCCCAATGTTTAGGGGGAAAGTGTCAACCCTGATTAGCCTGTACATTAGGCCCGGGGTTTAAAGGGAAAGTGTCATCCCTGATTAGCCTATACATTAGGCCCAATGTTTAGGGGGAAAGTGTCAACCCTGATTAGCCTATACATTAGCCTCAGGGTTTAAAGGGAAAGTGTCATCCCTGATTAGCCTGTACATTAGGCCCGGGGTTTAGGGGGAAAGTGCCATCCCTGATTAGTCTATACATTAGGCCCAGGGTTTGGGGGGGGGGGGGAAAGTGTCAACCCTGATTAGCCTATACATTAGCCTCAGGGTTTAGGGGGAAAGTGTCAACCCTGATTAGCCTGTACATTAGGCCCGGGGTTTAGGGGGAAAGTGTCAACCCTGATTAGCCTGTACATTAGGCCCGGGGTTTAAAGGGAAAGTGTCATCCCTGATTAGCCTATACATTAGGCCCAATGTTTAGGGGGAAAGTGTCAACCCTGATTACCCTATACATAAGGCCCGGGGTTCAAAGGGAAAGTGTCATCCCTGATTAGCCTATACATTAGGCCCAATGTTAAGGGGGAAAGTGTCAACCCTGATTATCCTATACATTAGGTCCCGGGTTTAAAGGGAAAGTGTCATCCCTGATTAGCCTATACATTAGGTCCGGGGTTTAAAGGGAAAGTGTCATCCCTGATTAGCCTATACATTAGGCCCAGTTTTCCCAGAAAGTGTCATCCCTGATTAGCCTATACATTAAGCCCAGTTTTCCCAGAAAGTGGCTCATATTTTAACCCATTTATGCCTAGCGTGTAGAAAAAAGGCCTTGTCATGATGCGGCGTCTCATCAGGGTCTGCGCTGTTTGCTTAGAGGAATTTCTGTAAGAAATATTCTAAATATAGAAATAAATATACTAGACATCCCTAATTTTGGAAATAAATTGATCCAATTTTGAAGGATGGGAGAGTCGACTAGGCATAAATGGGTTAATTCAGAAACTCCACAAAAGTGAGTGCTACTTCTCAGCTGCACATACATCTCCTCTGCTTGTCCTCCTCAATGACCTGTAGGGCTGCTGTGGCCCTCTCTGTGTAAATGTTGTCCAGTAGTTCCGTGGTCTCCTGGTTACCCAGGTCCCTGTTAGTGGCCAGATCCAGCTCCACCTTGGAAGCTGTAATAATGATATTGGAGTGTCCTTCTTAGTATCACATAGAAATGATGTACAAGTTTGTTGATTTCAGTGTAAAAACATATTTTATCACATGCTTTAACCTGTTTTCCATGTAATACAACCATCACATTTGTTTATATTACACGTGTTTATTACAACATTTTTTAGCGTTTTCGTTTCTTGACAAATCGCATTTTGTTATTTTGCTGAAATGACGTTGCAATTTCAAATGACATCACTAAATGTAAACAACATTTGGGATTTATCATTATGTTTGCGTAAATATTTATTTAATTTGCTCATTTAAAAGCATGTGATATACAAGAAACCGTTGCAAAGTGTTTTTTTCCACAATATTGCACTATATATTCAGATAAAAGGAAACGTCTTGAGGGCACAGTAGTTGGGGGGGACAATATATTTTCAAAGGGCCATAACTCTGTGAAAAATCATCCGACCAGAACCCGCTGATAATATGCACATCTCCTCTTGGTAGTGAAGCTTCCCATAAAGTTTCATTGAATTCTGGTCATTAGTTGTTGAGAAATAGCCCGGACAAAATTTGTGCACGGACGGACACACGGACGGACAGACGAAGCGGCGACTATATGCTCCCCCAAAAAAATAAATTTTAAGGGAGCATAAAAAGATCTGACACTCGCCAAAGGCTCCGTACTAACTAAATTCCTGACCTGGTTTAATAAAATATGGTATGATATGACAACTCGTGCCAGATCCTCTATATATTTTATCTGGTGTCATGAAAAGCATATTCTAACAACAATCAAATTGTTTTTCAGGGAAATCAATATATTTTTATGCTCCCCCCAAAAAATTTGGGGGGAGCATATAGTCGCAGCTTCGTCTGTCTGTCCGTCCTGTGTCCGTCCTTGCACAATTTTTGTCCGAGCTATTTCTCAGCAACTAATGACCGGAATTCAATGAAACTTTATGGGAAGCTTCACTATCAAGAGGAAATGTGCATATTATCAGCCGCTTCTGGTCGGATGATTTTTCACAGAGTTATGGCCCTTTGAAATTTTCCATTAACTGTACATATAGTGCAATTCTTGTCCGGGCTATTTCTCAGCAATTAATGACCGGAATTCAATAAAACTTTATGGGAAGCTTCACTACCAAGAGATGTGCATATTCTCAGCCGGTTCTGGTCGGATGATTTTTTACAGAGTTATGGCCCTTTGAAATTTTCCATTAACTGTACATATAGTGCAATTCTTGTCCAGGCTATTTCTCAGCAACTAATGACCGGAATTCAATTAAACTTTATGGGAAGCTTCACTACCAAGAGGAGATGTGCATATTATCAGCTGGTTCTCGTCGGATGATTTTTCACAGAGTTATGGCCCTTTGAAATTTTCCATTGTACATATAGTGCAATTCTTGTCCGAGCTATTTCTCAGCAACTTATTAAGGGAATTCAATGAAACTTTATGGGAAGCATCACTACCAAGAGAATATGTGCATATTCTCAGCCTTTTCTCGTCGGATGATTTTTCACAGAGTTATGGCCCTTTGAAATTTTCCATTGTACATATAGTGCAATTCTTGTCCGAGCTATTTCTCAGCAACTTATTACGGGAATTCAATGAAACTTTATGGGAAGCTTCACTACCAACAGGAGATGTGCATATTATCAGCCGGTTATGGTCGGATGATTTTTCACAGAGTTATGGCCCTTTGAAATTTTCTATAAACTGTACATATAGTGCAATTCTTGTCCGGGCTATTTCGCCCCAACTACTGACTGGAATACAATGAAGCTTTATGGGAAGCTTAACTACCTTGAGGAGATGCGCATGTTATTAGTGGGTTCTGGTTAGATGATTTATTTAGAGAGTTATGGCCCTTTGAAGTTGCTAAACCATCCATCGTATTATTTTGTCCAAAGTTATGCCCCTCAAGACGTTTCCTTTTATCTGAATATATATGCAAAATTGTGACAAAAAAACCTTTGGGGAGCAGCACCCGTCTCCGACGGTTTCTTGTATTTATTTATTTTCTCTATTTTCAGGTTGTTTTTTTTTACCAATGAATTACAATTTAATCACTGTGTAATATGCCTTGGCAAGTTTAGCTGATAAATCATACTTTGTCTTACATAAACAATAATGTTCATGTGTAAAAAATTTGACCTACCCGTTCAATGACTTATTAGTTTTATTGAAGTTTATTGCATAAATAAACGGTCACACAATGCTGTGTTCACATGCTGATGCATCCCTAAGCCATTTCAGTATTGATTCAAAGGCCCATTTTAAGCAATGTTTACAGATTTTAGCATTAATAAAGTACTTCATTAAATGCTTTAACTGAATGAATGTATACATCAGAACTAAAACACTCCAGTATAAGACAAAAATATAATTTCAGGAAGAACAAAAGTTAACCTCATCTTGGCTTGAATCACTGACCTTTGGATTAAAAGGCTATCACTTTAACAATTTGACCAACCATGCTGTTCTGTTAATGCTGCTTTCTTTTACTAATTATAAGCATCCATAAATTGGCACAAAATATTCAAAACGAAAATGTATTTTAACTATGGGTTAACATTCATAATATTTTGCTCCCTGATGTACAGTGTTCTTTTATTTTCAGTGAAAAAAAGTTTGAAATGTGTTACTCCAAAAATCTGTGAACAAGTCCCTTGATAATATCTCAGTAAAACATAAGGTCAATATCAAGATTTACTTCAAAAGTCGGTCAATACCACAGTAAAAATGAGATCAGATGATGTTGGTGTGTTGATAGTGTTAGTAAAAAAAGCATCTATGCAGGGGTAAGCAAGAATTTGGACTTTCAGAATCACTACAGCTCCAAAAGTAAGTCAATGTCAAGGTTAACATCATCGCGAGGTGAGGTGATGTGGGTGTGTTGTGACAATGTTCATAGAAGGGGGGGGGGCATGCAAATATTTACCACCACGTGACAGGATGACCAAGGGAAAGAATCCCCCTGGAGGCTGGAGCATCATACGGAAGAACACAATCTGCATATCCACGGTAACGAAGCACAGAACCAGCTGTAGCTTCTTATCATCAAAGTCCGGCTTGCTGCGCTCCTCTGGCCCATAGTGGATTCCAAACCCGATACGCTGACCCACCTCCGACTTCAAATCTGCACAGAGAAATACACACAAGGTTTTTTTAAGTCTTAATAACTTGTGCAATGTGGAAATAAACCTTTTCTTTACTTTATTTCATGATTGCATGGATAATTCTGTCAATTTGCATAATGCCATTAACCCTTAAAGCGCTGGAGCTGAATTTTAAAGGCCTTTGCAAACAGTTTGGATCCAGATGAGACGCCACAGAACGTGGCGTCTCATCAGGATCCAAACTGTTTGCTATTCTGATAGTATTCTTTGAAAAAAAATGAAGAAAATGCTTATTTTAGAAATTCAGCAGACGACATTTTAGCAGAAGACAAATTACCCAGCATGCAAAGGGTTAATGTTTATCAAGTATCTCTGACAAATTCTGCCATTTTTTCTTGTATTTGTTTTTAAAAAAGTCAAAAAATTTGAGAAAGTTAAGTGTTTCCCAACATGTACGATAAATGATTTCAAAAATTCCAATGTGATGTTTTCAGGAGCATTCTTTAAGCAATAACACAAATAAACAAGACAAAAGAACAAAAGATCCTACGGAATTTATTAATTGAAGTAAATTATTAATTGAAGGAATATTCAAGCAAAAAGTGAAATTTGTTAACCTTTGGAAAATTCATATTTAAAAATAATAAAATATACAGATTATGGCAAATGTAAAAATTCATATCCATCTCACCAGTCCCTTCTGCCTTCCATCGGAAGAAATCCCTGAGTAGAACACAAGTGGGCACCGGCCACAAAGGGCTACAGGTTGCTATGCCAACGGCTGGACTCTCCCCTTCCACTGCCTCCTGCACTATCACCTCGTAATGAACCAGCTCTGAAAATAACAACAACCAAAATGGTGAAACTTACATTCATATATATGATCATATAGAAGAAATACAGTAAACACATTTTTCATGCCTTCGTCTAAAAAGGAAATTCAATTTAATCAAGGTCAAGATTATAAAAGTAGGCTGAACCATAACAACAGACATTATATACAATATAAATGGGCCATGCTCTGTGAAAAAGGGGTTTAATGCATGTGCGTAAAGTGTCATCTCAGATAAGCCTGTGCAGACTGCACAGGCTAATCTGGGACTACACTTTACTCACATGCATTTAACCCCCTTTTCACAGAGCACAGCTCAAATGATAACAAACCATAAGTACTTGCCATATTGTCAGAATTGTGCCTGTGCTTGCCTAAGACTAATGGATGTTTTATTATATATGTGATGAGTAAGGGTGCTTACGGTACTGCTCCAGTGTTTTTTTCCCAAATTTTGGCTGGAAACTGGACCCAATTTTGTTTCTAAAGCAGTGTTTCATTTTCCTAAGTACATGCCTAAAAATCCCAAATGATAGTTTATTAATTTTTAAATATATTTGTAAAACCCAAAATGCCGTTCATCCTGTATCCAGTTGTATGAGTTGAATCTTATTTTTTATAATATTGAAAACACTTCTCAAAGTATTTCTTTGCAAATAAACAACACAACCAATTTCACAATTCTATTCATAATAACGTTATTTTTCCCAATCTAAAAAGCCCATCTCCATTCCCAAAATGTTGAAAAAACACACACACTGCTATTTGTATTGTCCTATGTATTATTCCTTTGTTGTGGGAAGGGCCTTGGTTTACAAATGAATTAATTGATAAATTCTAACAAACTTACAATTCGCTAATACAGGTAAGCATTCATTTCTTTACTTAATGGTTAATTTTAAATCTTGTTCAAGCCCATTTATTTTAACTAAACTGCTTAGAACGCATAAGGCATAACTATACACATGAGAGACCCATCAATGGCAACAACAATACTTTGTGTTTTCAAAAACATTTTGAGAACTTGAGATAAGAATGAACCCAAGACTTTATGAAAGCGATACATACACCGATGACCATAATGTACTAAATGTACAGAATTTTATATTTCTAAAAAAATGTCATTACATTGATTTACTTATGAATATGTTACAATTGGAATAGTCTATAATAATTACAAGAACAAGATGAAAGGGTGAGTGCATTTTTGCATTTTTGCATTAACTGAGAATCCTAGAAGGTTTGGGGGCAAAATCTTAAGTGCTACCACTGAACTAAATAGGCTACAGCCATTTTCAGTATTAAACACTGTATAACTAATACACATATTTCCCAAAGTATCAATAAAGGCTTTTTTATTATAAAAGTGATTTTAATTAATAATTAACGACAAACATAACACTTTTTTTCTTATTCAGAAGTTTTTTTTCCAATTGTTTACATATACATGTATAACATAACTCAGTTTTTGAATACATGTTTATCACTATATTTTTTGTTGTCATTTAACAAAACCGTGAAAAAGTCTCTAATAATGTTGTCCCATGTGTTTGACCACCAGCTCACCCTTGTTGAGAGGTACCGGGCACTGCAGTGTAACCTCGGGTAGCTTCTTGTCATAGTGGAAGATGTTTGTGCCAGGATCATACTGCACACCAGAGTCCTTGATCCAGTTGAGCATATTGTTCTACAATGCACAAGAACAATATGTAAGGAACAACTAGCATCAGAGTCCTTGATCCAGTAGAGCATATTGTTCTACAATGCACAAGAACAATATGTAAGGAACAACTAGCATCAGAAAATGATTTGAGTTGCTATGGGAAAATGGGATTTAATGCATGTGCAAAAAGTGTTGTCCCAGATTAGCCTGTGCAGCCACACAGGCTTATCAGGGACTACACTTTCAGCCTAGACTGAATTTTCCTTAAGAAGAGACTCACTATAACCAAAAAAGTCGATAATTTGTTAAAAGCAGAATGGTTGCCCTTGAATAGCCTGCATGGACGGCACAGGCTTATCCTAGACAGCACTTGCAAGAACATTCATTAAGCACTATCTGCCAAGACCAAACATCCCCTCTAAAGTTTGCAAAACAGTACTAGTACCTCTTGCAATTACTTATGAATATTATTTTGCATCGTATTTAAAAGTAATTAGGCCAATAACCTCTACTTTTTTAAAGTTATGAAAATGTGTACAATAATTTCAAGAGATGTAGCAGATCAACTTATCTGTTGTATATGAAGCTGTAATAATAAAAGGCCATGTTGGGTGTGCTCCTTTAAGTGCAGGATGGAAAACTAAGCATATTCTTTGAAATCAAAATAAAAAATGTGGTAAAATAATGATAATAAAAAACATAATTCATAAACGTTTTATTAAATATTGAAATATCTACATTAAGATCATACACCTTGCCTTTTTGGTCTGGGTATTTCCCTTAATATGTTCATCTTATGTTTCTGGTATTAAATTGCTTAACAAAGGCCAACATGTGCATCCAACAACAGGTGTCAAATGAAGTGTCATGGATTTCATCAATCTAAACAAATTAGTTTGTGTAAAGCATGAATAAAAATTAAGAATAATAGCCTGTTTTTTCTGGTTCAATACAAAAACAATACTTGATCATTTATGCTTTGATCACCAGCAGAAACTTATTTTGGAATTGTTTTCTGTAATCTTTTTAAAGGAATTGGATTCAGCATTCAAGCAGGGATAAATTTTACCCCAGAGTCCTGGATAATTCACACAATAAAATTAAAGAAACCCATAGTTTCTAATCACCCATAGTTTCTAATCCTTAGCGCCTGCTAGGACACAGTACTGAGATTGAGAAAAGTTTACCTCATCAAACCTGGGTACGCCGAGAGCTGCCTCCGGCCACATCACACCAAGATCTACTGGTCCATTCTCCAGACATAGTGTGGGTAGGAACTTGCTCTGATCTGATTCAAACAGGTATCTATAAAACAGATGATAAAATGATTTAGCTAAAATGAATTCAATGAATAATTATTTGATATTGATTTTATTAAAATTATTAACTAAAAAACAGACGCTAAACACTGGTATTTAACATTAAAGCAAAGCATTTCACTCAGTTTCATTTTTATCTATTTCAAACAAATATATATTAATAACAGTTATTATAATTGTAAAGAACAGCTGATATACTTAACTTAGCTTTGAAATATAACAAATGCAGTCTTCAGACGCTTATCAGGGAGAACACTCTCCTCTTTTATGGAATTTTTCGTTTAAAGGACATCTCTTCTCAAAGAAAATCCAGTTAAGGTGGAAAGTGAGAAGGAATGTTACACACATGCATTAAGCATGGTTACCTTGTTGCGACAGGTGTCCCATTCCTCAGAAACATGACAGTGGACATGTCTTCACCAAAATGTGTAATCAGCACCCCAAACATGTCCCCTGAAACGTGCATAACAACATTGCACTAACACACAGACATTCTATGACAATATCTATATCTGTAACATGACTAGTGATAATGGTTATAATCTTCAAATTCAGGTAGCAAGATTTAAAGGAAACCATATATTGTTACATTAATATAAAGTATTAATTTTGTACAGAAGTACACAATATTTAAACACAAATGATTGCAGGTTACTAATACAGTTTATTTTGTAAAAAGGCTCAATTACCGGTAACTTATTTTTAGTTCTCTTATATGGATTAGATATAATTATATATATATATGTTTGGAGAACAGAATATCAAATTTAAAGGAGACATCTTGTGTTTTTCATGTTAGCTTTTACATTACTTTAGCTACAATTTCTATTTATTTTAAGTAACTCAATTACAACAAAGTACTCAGCATTTTTCTGAAATCAAAGAACAAAATTCCAAGACATTAAAACTGCATGTACCATCAAATACAAATTAAAATTTTCCTTGCAGTAAGCATTAACTTATGGATAATTAAAACAACAAAGGTTTAGATAGATAGATTTAGATAGATTTATTTCGGCAAGGAATGCACACATGGGCATTTACAACATGTACAAAATTTAAAAAATATCACATACATGAAGATAAATATACCATGACATACACACCAACACCAAGGATAACACAAAAATGAGTAAACCCATATATCCATTGTGGTCCTTTGTGCTAGTGGCAGGACATACAGTGGCACTTATAAACATTTATGGAAGATAGGATCAATGTTGATAAAAATTGATGACTAGAAATGATTCCTGAATCCCAAAAAAAACAAACAATATACATAAAAAGTTACAGATTTTCTAATAAATGAGTTTTTAAAGACGACTTAAAAACAGACAATCTATCAATCTGTGTTATACTGGAGGGTAAATTGTTCCATAATGAGCATCCCGTGTAACAAAAGGACTTTGACCCGAAACCTTTGATTTTGGGGACAGCAAATGCACCTTTTTGAGTTGACCTAGTCCTGTATGAATGAATAGAGGCCTGCGGAATAAAATGTTCTCCCATATAGTCAGGGGCCAAACCAGTTTTAATCTTAAACACATGGCCAAGAACAATCTGGTCTACACGTTTATTGACTGGTTTAGGTGTTTTACATTATTATATAAGTGAAAAGATGAAAATATTCCTGAATTTGTATTCACACTTTCCACTTCGATGGTATTTTTTATTAAAGAAGCCTCTTCATGGGGAAAATCCAGTTTAAGCAGAAAGTGTCGTCCTTGATTAGCCTGTGTGGACTTCAAAGGCTAATCTGGGATGACATTTTACGCACATTCATAAGGCCCAGTTTTCCCAGATTTCAGCTCATTTTGTAAATCAAATAACTGTTATTATAAAGCAAGGCGATACCTATAGAGAACTTCTCCCCTTTTGTGTTGGCACTGTCCATGTGGGATGAGAAGCACTGGCCAGTGTTCATGTGGTAACCCACGGTGTGGTTCCAGTGTCCGGGGTGGGCATCCTCATCAATGTCAGGGCCCGCAATGCCCAAGGTTATCTTGCTATTTTGGGCTGGCGAAGAACATATATTACAAAATAATGAATGTATGCATTTGTTTGATAATTGTTATCCGAATGTCCACAACTTTGGACAAAATCTTATCTTATCAGTGAATACAAAGTTACAAAGGATGCTGTACAGTTTTAATGTACCAATCTTGTTTCATTCAAACAATTACATAACTTTACATAACAAAATATATTTTATACAGAACCGGTATGTGGTTTTATTTTTAATGGTTTAGCTTGGTTTGTGACCCCAGATTAATTATTTTCATAAAAAAACTTCCAAAATATAGAGTAAGATCTATTAACACGCTTAAATGTGCATGACAAAAAAATCAGGATGTACATTTTTGCAAAGTTGTTTCAACTGGTCAAGATTCACATGAAAATTAAAATAAAAGATTAAGGTAGCTAATCTGAGACGACACTTTACGCACATGCATTATGCCCAGTTTTCTCAGAACACAATAATGAAATCTAAACATTACCAAGTGCCCGTATCTGAGCAAAGAAGTATGGATGCTGTGGTGTCAGTGGCTTGAGAAACTGCAGGAAGTTGCTGGTCTCAGAAAACTTCTTCAACTGCACATTGCTGACTTGACCTGGCATAGGCTGATAGTCATCAAATATGATGTCCCCAGCACTCCGGAACAAACCCGACATCTTTGGTCTGTACAATATTTAATGAAATTTGAGTTTCCATAAAAACATTATTGTTTTGCATATTCTGATCATTTAAATACTAGCAACGTTTATTCTATTGACTTCATCATTTGTATTAACTTGAAACATTAAACAGTGTTTTTTTATCTACTGATTTATTATGTTTGAATAATTCTTTTTGAGAATTCAGCAATACTAAGATGACATTGCAACATAATTTCTAGTCATTTTAGTATATGACTAAACGCAAGAAGAAATTGCTTAATTATTAAGTAAATGTTTGATGAATAATGGGTATATATGACATTCCCTGAAATAATATAATACTAAAATGACTAAAAAAAGCACTTATCTATTTCCATAATACCCCAATTATTGAGCTGAACAAATACATACATTTATACAGAAAAATAGACGATAATCTGCAAAGGAAACTGCCTTAACCATATTCAGAGCTCCAGATAAGATTTTGTGAAATTCTTAATGTTACTACTAGATTTTCTAAAAGAATTCTTATCTCTAAAATTTTATTCTTAATGTTACTACTAAGTTTTGGAAAATAATTCTTAACTTTTCTAAATGATCTAAAAATAAATAAAAATGGTTATTTTCATGCAAAATGCAAAAAATCAAGTAAACATACTTGCGACTTTATTTATACGAGGTCAACATTGTCTATTTAGTATTATACAATAGTTTCAATCATTTCAACTAGGTACATGTATTCCATTTAATAACCTTCAACTTTCCATGTCATTTCAATCTTTGCCGTATTAAAGATTATCTACATACAACATTGTATAAGATCTTTTCTATAATGTCTTTCTTAACATTCAACTTCGGCTCACTTTGCATACAATATGTTAAAAGCGTGTTTTTGTTCAAGTTTTGCAGTTTTTAGGACGTCCTCTGGGCGCAGCCATTTTTTGTTGACAGACTGTACACGCCGCTTTTATTGGAAAAATGCGCTTCGTTAAACAAACCTGATAATCATTCAATATAAGTACCGAAAAGATCTTAATACGTGAAAAGAACTCAATAAAAATCGAAACAAACGGATGTTAAAATAATATTTGTAACTTAATGTGGTAATTCTTAATGGTACGACCAGATTTTAATATAAATACGTAACAGACTTGAAAATTAATCTTAATTACGAAATATGACCCTTATCTGGACCTCTGATATTTGCATAATTTTATTATAAGTAATAAGATGTTATTAAATCATATACTTACAACGATAAATTGAGAATTCATAAAAACATATGTAGGCAAGGCAACATTAATTTATTTAGGTATTGGCTGGAAAACCAGAACAACATATCCGAAATACAAGCAACCGAAGCAGTGTTGTTGTTGCGGTGTTTTTGTTTCAATAATTTTAAATGAAAACTAACCCCACAACAAAAAAAGAAAAAATTGTGTATCACACTTTTCGGAGAAAAAATGCTTTCCAATCCAAATGTCAAGGTGAAAATAAGTCGCTTGTGTCGCAATACTTCGTAGTTATTTGAGTGTTGACATTTGTTACCAAAACAAGCGGAAGTAAATATTTACCGGTAATCGAATATAATTGGTTACATTATAACAAAATACAAACATAGCTTATCTACTAAATAAACAATGATTAGAGGGATACATATGCATATTTACATTATATTACGTTTCCTTTGAATAATTAACTTATTTTGTATTTTAGTTTTAGAGTTACTGAAAAACGGTATAAGTTTGTGATTGACCGGTTTTACCAACAAAATTCAGCTGTATGAATATTGGAAACAATGCAACCATACATTAACTTCCGGCGTTTACGAATTTAAACGTTTATAAAAATATTGATTAAATATGGTACGAAGTAAGTCCCATTCAAGCAGTGATGACGAAAGAGAACACCATCATAAGGAGAAGCATCATAGGAAACGATCTAGCAGCCCTAAGGTGATCTTTTGTGTTGTGTATGATTCACAAATGACAGTCAAACACGTCAACTCATTATTTATATTTTTCTGTAAGAAAGTGGCCAGTCGTACTGCCCCGTACGGCAAGACAAGAGGCTAGCCGTACAGGTAGACAAGAGGCTAGCCATACGGCTCTGTTGGTATAGACCAGTTGAAGTGTGACGTCACGCACACCTGCAAAGTTTAGACTCCGCCCACTGGTTGGCAAAAAGAGGTAGAATTCATATAAGCGCATATAGAGAAGGTTGACAAAATCATCGTTTTTAATGATAATCATGCACATATCAAATATAATTTTACTAATTATGTCTATATAAAACATTAGCATGCAAGGGAATGCATCTTTGGAACGGTTATATTGTTGCTAATATTCGTTTTTACTCACAACGAACTCGGGAGTGGAACACAATCTAAGAGCTCGATATGTGGTTACCACAAAATCTCTCTACTTGGCACTTCTTCATGACCATTTTTAGTTTTAAAAAAATCTCAAAAATTGAAATTCTTTCAGAATAGATTAAATTTAATGAACGAAAACAAATAAGGTTGAAAACAAACCACCAATATGTCTATTTTCTGTACGCAACACAGGGTAACTGATTTGAACCTTTATGTCTGAAAAATCTTACCTTGTTACACATTAAATCAATTCCCTTGACTAATGTATTTGTTTTATTTAATTTGTTCACACTAATTTTGACACTCTGAGCTGCAGATTTTATATCCCCACTGATCCCGGTGTTTAATTGCACCTCTGTTCATCACAAACTGATTATCTTGTTATGATCGGATACTGTCCAGACAATTACAAAGAAAACATGGTGTCATAAAGTACAACCCAGGGACCTAAACTTGTGTCCCTGAATAAACCACATGTGGCAGACGAGTGTCTGGTCATTAAACACAATTTACGATACCTCCATGTCATCTCTTGGCATATTGAGCAGTCATTTAAACCAAATTTTAAAGCTAAAATACTGAACAGTTGCGTCAATAAAATATTTTAACATTTAAAAAATGAAGACATTTGTCGGAATTGGATTAACAGGAACTATATATATATATATTAGGCATTTTAATCATAATAATACATTGTTTAACAACTATACATTAAAAATATTGTGCAATTTTACTGCTACGCAAGTAAGGTATTTAACGGGTACCGGCAAAAGTAAACTCAACTATTACGTGTAAAGCTTGTACATTACTGCAGTGTAAGAAACACCATCATGAACAAAAGCCATCACAATAGGGTAAAACATAATTGCGTTAAATAAATTAAATATATGCATTTATCATAAAATGCTATATTTTTATCACTCATTATTTGTGTAAAGAGATTTCAATATACATGCAAAGACAGTTCAATTTGCATAATATGCAGGGTTTTTCCGTTTGCATGCTAAATTGTATTAATATTGTCATTTAATGTAAAAGAAAATCACCACAATATTTAAAAATTGTAATGTATTACGCTTTTTAGGGCTTTGTTTTATATTAAATGCACCTCTGACACTATTGATTGCTGATGAAAAATAACACTATTCACACCACTTACAACTATAATGAAATTAATACATTTTTATTATTGTTGAAATATAATTTATTTAATTCTTACTATCAGAAAGAATACGGCTAATTTATTGTTTTGTTTTGTGGAATCGTCAGTATTTAGTCTTCCGATCACGTTTACTCTATGCTTATAACTACTTCGTATTTTTATGACGAGGAAATTTGATTTGTGTATATACATCTATTTGATACTAAATATGATATATTTGCACTATATTTTAAGAGTTTTAATGTTTATTTCGGTCTTATTACCAATTTATTGACTAAACAAGAGCCCTTTATACATGTTTTACATTACTTTAACAAGTGTTTTTGCCAACCAGTGAGTGCGCATGCGCAGAAAATCCAGAATGTAAACAGTAACATTCAACTGGTCTATAGCCTTTCCTATGGAGATTGTCTAGCCGTACGGCTGTTATGACACATAAATATATGGATTTATTATTGATCTACGTGCAGATTCCGAAATTTCTAGCCTTTAGACTGGCTCGTGTAGTTGTCATCACGGAATTTGCAGTCTGGTTTATGTTTCGTCGTGGTTGGAAATCCGATTCGTGCATAGTATATAAAGGGTGTAAACAAGTGAGATATGAAATTGTAAATTTATTTCGCCAAACAACAATTACAACAATCAATAGAAATCACAGTTATGGAGTATATAAATACGCATTGTACATGCAAATATTAAATGTATACAATAAATATATAGTAAATAATCTTAACTAAGTCAATGAAAATTGCGATATCACAATGAGAAAAGTTTATAACAAAACGAATAAAAGGAAACTTAACGTAAAAAAGATAAAACAATAAAAAAGAATGGGAAACGTAAATTGACAGAAATTTTAAAAAGTATTAATGAACGAAAACAATTAAATATGATTTTATTGCTTTCAGATAATAGCACTTGACAAAAGCATATACAACACGAAGTAATATAACCTATTTCACAATATGAGGCAGCATTTCACGACAATGTCGACTATGCAAACAAATAAATCATCGGAACGACAATGATTGCTTTTTGATGTGTAATTTCTATAGTAATGATGCAGCAGCAACAAAGACGCTGATTAGACAGTGTGAATACACAGGCTTATCCGTGTCTTTGTTGTTCGCATGTATGACAATTGAAGTTGGTCATATCTTAAATCATTTCACTTTAAAGAACTGCCATGCGCGATGCACTAGAAATCACACCATAAACAAACTTAACTAAATCCACCGATATTTACAGTAATAGTTCGCTCAAACCGAAGGAAACAATGATAATGGTCTTAAATTTGATCAAACGCAGAGTTTGTGGTATATAAAAGCTTGAATCCATGTACAACTTTCTCGATTTACACCGAAAATAAGCACCATGATCATTTTAAGTCGTACTTACATTTTCAATCTTTTATTATCTTAATCATTTAAGAAAACCTATACCTCTTATCTAGATTATACATTATTTACAGAATATACATTTGTCAGAGACAGATCGTAATGCAAAAGCATCTAGTTTTAAGATCTTTAGTAAAGTACAACTTTTTTGCATCAAGAATATGCATCGTGTGAACTTAAAGTCGTAAAAACGCATTCAAGCGTGTATCAGACAACCTACATGTATACCCTTTATCTAGAACATTCACTGCAGAACCATAACTTCGTTTTAGGAGAATCCGATATTGCTGCACAATGGTAATGGAACCAACCGAGACACAGGTCGCAGCACACGCATCTAGTTTTTAACTCCTCATTGCAAACTTTACATGTAATTGACATTAACTTAACACTGTCAAGAACATGTAACAAAGCAACCGATGCGTCTGGTTCGAAATATTTCTCGAGACAGTCAATGCA
Organism: Dreissena polymorpha; assembly: GCF_020536995.1. Classification (NCBI taxonomy): domain Eukaryota; kingdom Metazoa; phylum Mollusca; class Bivalvia; order Myida; family Dreissenidae; genus Dreissena; species Dreissena polymorpha. The sequence continues at coordinate 54,582,045 of NC_068365.1, forward strand.
TGTTTCAGCGGCAGCCATATCAATATGCTCAGGACAACATTCGACCTCCTCTTCTGTTATTAGTTTTCCTTCCGAAGTAATGCACCGCTCGGCAACAGCATCATCGACAAACCATTTCATCATTTTGGCTTTTACACTTGTCTCTAACTGACACAAAGGTACAGGTCGACGTTTAAGTTTCAGTCTCTTTTTCGGTAAACCAACAACAGTTAATTCAGATCCTTTAGGGCGGCCTCGTTTCCGGATATGTGGCGGGAGAGTGATGCTACCTAAGTCTGATGATGCTGAAATCACAACACCGCTGCTTGTTGCACGTTCACCTTCTGCTGTGTCATTCGATAGCATAAGCTCTGCATCATTGTCTTTTGGAACGTTAACAGTGTCATTATCACGTCTCCCGGGATTGCTATCTGTGGTTTCCTCAGTAACAGCCGATGTAGCCCCCGCGTCACTTTCGGCTGGTAAAGACAGCGCTGATACAATGGCACTTGTATCATTTACTGTTGTGATACCCACTGAATTGAGGCCTTCAGCCATTGCCACAGCTACACTGGGAACACCGTCGTCATCGTCGCTGGATAAGGGTGGTGGTATTTCTGTTATTGTCTCTAAGTCAGGTAATCTGTTGTCAATTGCGGGTTCATGAGGTTGAGATGTTGTTTCAATCACAACTTCTTCTCCCTGTTCCCATGCTCGTAGAAATGTTGTCAATTTCTGAAGTCGTACGTCAAACATATGTCCTGTAACCTCCCCTGCGCAAGAGGCTAGTTTTTGTGTAACATGATACGCTGCTCTATATCGCTGTTGCTGCGATTCTACTCTTGCACGTGGAGAAAGAACAGAGTGTGTCACATTATTTTCATGCTGATAGCTCATGAAAGTACCCAAATTATGACATTTCGACCCACGTTTGTTTATCAGTGCTCTGTCGAACAGGTTCATGTGCAGCTGCTTTCTTACTGAGAACATGTGTTCACATTTGGAATCCGTAACACTAGAATCTGTGTTTTTAATCTTATAGCACCCATCTTCAACCAATTCAAGCTCTACCTCCTCAGACCTTTTAATCTGTTTCTCAACCAAAGAATACGCGTATTCAGTAAGTTCCTTTCTGTACTCAGCAGCAACCCAGTCGTCTGAATGGGCTATAATAGGCACTTTAGCCGTTTGCCGTTTATCTCATTTCTGTGAATGTTTAAGAACACTATAATGTCCTGTGCAAAGTCATCAAATTTGGCATTTTTAGCTCGACTATTATATATGCAATATATATAGTGGAGCTATCCTACTCACCCCGGCGTCGGCGTCTGTGTTAGCGTGCAAATGTTAAAGTTTTCGTACTACCCCAAATATTTTCTTTGTCCCTTGACATATTGCTTTCATATTTTGCATACTTGTTTACCAACATGACCCCAACCTATAAACAAGAGCAGACAACTCTATCAAGCATTTTGTCATAATTATGGCCCCTTTTCCACTTAGAATATGCAGCAAATGTTAAATTTTTCGTACAACCCCATTTATTTTCATTATCCCTTGACATATTGCTTTCATATTTTGCATACTTCTTTACCAACATCACCCCAACCTATAAACAAGAGCAGACAACTCTATCAAGCATTTTGTCATAATTATTGCCCCTTTTATACTTAGAATATGCATTATTATCGATAAATCTATGTTAAAGTTTGCGTACTACCCCAAATATTTCCCATATCCTTTGACATATTGCTTTCATATTTTGCATACTTGTTTACCAACATGACCCCAATCTATAAACAAGAGCAGGCAACTCTATCAATCATTTTGTCATAATTATGGCCCCTTTTCCACTTAGAATATGCAGCAAATGTTAAAGTTTTCGTACTACCCCCATTTATTTTCATTGTCCCTTGACATATTGCTTTGATATTTTGCATACTTGTTTACCAACATCACCCCAACCTATAAACAAGAGAAGAGAACTCTATCAAGCATTTTGTCATAATTATTGCCCCTTTTATACTTAGAATATGCATATTATTGATAAATCTATGTTAAAGTTTGCGTACTACCCCAAATATTTCCTATATTCTTTGACATATTGCTTTTATATGTTGCATACTTGTTTACCAACATGACCCCAACCTATAAACAAGAGCAGACCACTGTATCAAGCATTTTGACATAATTATGGCCCCTTTTACACTTTGATAATTGAACATTTTGCTTAAATTGCCATAACTTCTTTATTTATGATCACATTTTATTATTACTTTGACAAAACAACACTTACCTGAATACCACAATTGATTCCACCCAAACAATACCCCACGCCCCTACCAGAATCCCTCCACCCCCCCCAACCTCACCCCCCAAGTTTTTTTTTTTTTAAACATCATCGAATAAATTACCCCACCCCACATTATACCACCCTCTCACCCCCACCCCCCCCCCTACCCCCCCACCCCCAATTTTTTTTTATTTTTTTTAAAACATCATCTAATAAATTTTACACACTCCACATTATACCCCCCACCCCCCTACCCCCACCCCCACCCCCCCAATTTTTTTTTTTAAACATCATCGTGTAAATTACCACACCTCACATTATACCCCCCTCTCATCCCCCCCCCCCTACCCCCCCCCCCCCCCCCCCAATTTTTTTAATTTTTTTTGAAAGATCGTCTTATAAATAATTGAATATGAACAATTTCCCCATGATGGCTTAGGTTATACTGTCAAGCACTCGAATAGTCGAGCGGGCTGTCCTCTGAGAGCTCTTGTTGTTACGACCTGTTTGATTTTCTGATTGATACTTTCAAGTTGATTGATGGTATTGTTACCCAAGGCCCTTGAAGTAGCCAGACCGATGACCCACTGGTCCTTGATGGGATCCCAAGACTGAAGGAAATATTCAATTATTTGATGATTCTGTGTCTCCATGAGTAGCGCCTTGTTTGATTCATACTGCTCCAGTGTAGAGGAGTGTGCAAGTTTCTGTAGAATCTCCAATAGATTTTCTCTTTGGCGTTTATTCACACCGGTTTTCTCACTTGTTATTTCTCTGCGGACAGTTCTAAGAACATGAAACAAGCAGATTTTGAGCTTTGCTTGAGGCAGCTCTTTCTTAAATACCTCTCTTTCTACAAAATCTTTGTCCGACATGACCGTTTGTACTTTATCCCAGCTAGGGTTCTGTTCTTTAAATAGTCTAACCATTTCTGTCATCATTTCTTCTGTCTTGTCTGCAACTAACCACAATCCAACTACCTCACTCTGTCCATTTCCATTTTCTTTAAGAAGTATATACAACGGCATTCGGAGATCATTCACCTTGTACGTTGCATCTATACACGGGAATTCCAGATATGCTTAAAAAATATCAAGCATCCTTGCGTCGTGAAAATAAAGTCCTCTCAGTTCACTATTTTCATTTGTCACAAGTTTCACAAAGGTGGCATTACACTTTGAGAGATGATCAACAGCTGACTGGAGGGTGGTCACATCTTTAGTCGTGCTTTTCAATTTCGTACGCAAGTTGTGAATATCTTTCAACAACAGAAATGACCCTGTTTCATTCATAACTCGTTGTTGGATCATTTTGTTGTTCGCTTTTACACTTAGCATAGTCGCAATATCTCCTTTACATGGCTTTCAAGTCGACGTTGCTGAGGCAAAGTTCTTAACAATGGATTATTTGTTTTGTGATTGTGAAGCTCGTTGAGTGACCTCACTTCCAGGCATTAGGTCAGCTGAAGCACGGACTTTGATTTCAGCTTTGCACCCCATTTGAAATGTACTGGAAAATTTATAACAAATTGAATATAGTACAAAGTAGACTAATTTTAAGTATACGAACTGGTAGTGACATTCCTACATCCCCTAATGTTAGTTTTTCTAAAAAGTGACTTTATTATTTTTTACAGTTTTACAGTTGTTTATACTATTTTCGAAGAATCTAACTGATTATTTGAAGTTATAAAGTTGTTATTGCAAAGAAAAGAGTTTGCAAAATAAAGTAGCTGAAATGGGAAGTATGCGAAGTGGGACAACACCCTACTTAGCTAAAGACATATCACAATGCTAACATGTCCTTGTGGTTTAGACCCAGATCCCTTCAAGCGTATTTGATACTACACAATATCCTGAAAGCTGGGGAATAGGTTACATCACACAAATATTTTAAGTTGGTGATACCAGCGATGCAAAACATTATCGCGGAATAACATTAAATAATATTTTATCAAAGATATATTCCCAAGTACTATAAAACAGACTGACGAAATGGTGTGATGAAAATAAAATTATATCTGACTGTCAATTTGGTTACCAAAAGGGAAAGAGCACAGTCGGCTGTATCTTTATACTAAACAGTATAATTAACAAGGTTCTAAACTCTGGTCAAAATTAAATTGCATTTTTATTGATTAAGCTAAATGTTATGACAGTAAAAATCGATCACTATTAAGGCAAAAATTAATCACCGAACGAATAAGCTCTAAAATGGTTTCCGCACTCAGAGCTATGTATTCATCAGTGAAATCAGCCGTCAGGTAAACAATCAAACATCAGAATACATCAATTCACACTCTGGTGTGAAACAATGCGACCCATGCTCATGCATCCTGTTCATGATGTTCGTTAATGACAAATATTCAGGTGTTACTTTATTCAAAAACGGAAACTGATATAAAACAATAAAATCAATACAGTGAGGTTGGAGTTTTACCTTGGTTAACATAATGACCGATAATCGCAGAAGGGACAGAATTATTAATTATTAAGAATTTACTAATTTATCATACGACAATTAATAAAGATCCCGTTACATACAATGTAAAATGAATAAAATGGAAAATCCTATTGCGCACAAAATTATAGGAAAACAAAGTATGACAGAAACCTGTTTATATAAAACTACAAAATACTAAAAGCTGAATAGCTTAAGGAGGAAAAATCTATAAATTTATTTGTCATTTAGATCACTTGAAAATAAATAAAATAAACACATCAATAACATGTGTCATAAAAACAATAGAATGTCTTCATATTCATGAAAATATGTTGCTTTGATACTTTTTTAACTTCAAACAGGCAACTATTCAAGGGGAACAACTTCCTAAATAAATCTGCATAACTAATGTCTACATTTTCTCAGACTTCAATGACTATGACCAGACTAAGCAAATAATTTCTTTAAGCCACTAAATAATGTGCTTAAGTAAACAGAATAAATGTTCATCAAAAATGCAAATTCTATCCTATTTACCTCTGATTTCGCTTGCCTTTGCCTTCTGATTTGAAGTTCTTCCCTCCATGAATACAACTGTAGGTAATTTCCGACACTTTAAGATTTTCACTGAAAGTTTTCTTAGGGCATCTGCTTTTAGCAGCCTCAATGTTCCTTGAACTACGTTTGTAAAACTGTTCACAATTTAAACGCTGGTACAGTTCAATTTTGCCTATTAATGCACCATAAGTGGAGAACTTTTCCCCAACAGTTTAAGACACGGCCATTTTCAGGTAACTGATATACATGTATTGCTTGTATGAAACCATCTATTTATCAATTGTCTAAAAGATAATTAAATTATTTGTGTAAGTCCATTTCTGAGAACTACCTTTGACGGCTGCCGTCAGTGAATTTCATAATATTGATGCCGCAACTAATTAAAAACAGTTATCACGCCTAACATAGGAACGTCGGCTAATTAAAGAATCAAATTATAAACCAAATTAAATTATTTGTGTAACTCAGTTTCTGAGAACTACCTTTGATGGCTGCCGTCATTGAACTTCACAATATCGATGCTGCAACTTATTAAAGCAGTTGTTAACACCTTACTTAGGAACGTCGACTTATTAAAGAATCAAATAAGCAACCGTATTACATGAATGGAGGCCATAACAGATGAAGAATTTTTTATCTTTTATGAGCTTAAACAAACTTATTACTGATTAAAAGCACTGAATGACAATTCTATACTTTATAAGCCGTATGGCTAGACATTCTCCATAGGAAAGGCTATAGGAACAGAGCCGTACGGCTAGCTTCTTGTCTACCCGTACGGAGCCGTACGGCTAGCCTCTTGTCTACCCTTACGGGGCTGTACGACTAGCCACTGCCTTTCTGTAATTATTATTTGTCTGGTTCGTTTGTTTTTAGCTCTGCTGTTTTCAGAGAAAACCCGAGGTATTGTCATAGCCAGCTTGTCGTCCGCGTCGTGCTAAAACCTTAAATCAAAGTGCTTCCCCTTCAACTTTGAAACTTCAAATGTAGCTGCACCTTGATGAGTTCTACATGCCACACCCGTTTTTCGGGTCACTAGGTCAAAGGTCAAGGTCTATCATTCACATGAAATTTGGTCAGAATGTTTATCTTGATGAAATCTGGGTTGGGATTGTATTTGGGTCATCTGGGGTCAAAAACTAGGTCACTAGGTCAAATAATAGAAAAACTTTGTGTGGACAATAGATGTCACAGTTTTCATCAGATGTTTATGCAATTTGGTCAGAATGTTTATCTTAATAATATCGATTTTGGATCGTATATGGGTCATCTGGGGTTAAAAATTAGGTCACCGGGCCAATTCTAGTAAAACCTTGTGTAGATGAAAGAGGTCACAGTTTTCATCATGTCTGAATGAAATTTTGTCAGAATGTATTAATTTATTAAATCTGGCTTGGGATTGTATATGGGTCTGATAGAATTTAAGTTGATGTAGCAGGTTAGTCAGGTGAGCGATTCAGGGCCATCATGGCCCTCTTGTTTTAATTTTATTCTAGATTTTTTACCGGAGCTTTTTATATACGAGGTTTATATTCATCAATATAAAGCAATTAATGACAAACTTCAAAACATGCCAAAATCTGTGAAAAGGCCCCTAAAAATGTGAAGTTAAAAAAGTTTTCATAGATTAATCTTTTTATGAAGTTTAAGAAGATGTCTCTTTAAATGTCTGCTTTAAGGTTTGTCATTGCATTATGTATGTGAATCACGTAGTATATATCAGTTGACAGAATTTTCCTCCCCTCAGACTTCACATCAATCACACCCCTGATGAGAACATTTAATTCGAAGTGAGATGTATTTGCTGGAATAACTCATAGGTCAAGTACCATTTATGTAGTGGAAACCAGAAAGTTGAAAATTTCATACAATTTTTTTATAAGAACATAGTTTATAATATTTTTGCTTACATTTAACTTGACATGTAATACATTACATGTCTCCAAATTAACCAAGGGCATGCATTAATCCCAATGCAAACATCTGCATCATCTAAAACTTTTCATACAGGCAATTAGTATTTTTAGGAATGGGACCGTATATTCGAAAATCAGACAAATATTCGAATCCAAAAGTCATATTTGAATATTCTATTTTTATGCAAAGATACTTCTTAAGAAGTTAAAATTAAATGTACAAAGTCGCAGTTTCGGTTTATTGCAGACGACTTTCCTGCATAAGTCATTGTTTTGATAACAGCTGCCTATAATGAACAAGATGATCATTGGCAAACGGGAGGGTATAAGGAGAGGGACCAATCGCCAATTTACTTAAAATTTATATTGATGCAATATGTACAAACTATTTTCTGATAATCAGTCGAAAATGAAAATTAATTTATGTGCAACATCAATCTGTATCGATAGACATTCAATTTGTTTGATATATAAAATCTGTGTTTTTACAGGTCTTTTAACCTCAGGTGGTAGAATACACAGTATGTTTGGACTTGATTGGGCCGCATTTGGCTTTTATTTCAGTGCGACACATCTTTCAATAGCAATAAGCGACCCATATCATAAAACACCATGGTGTGAATGCCTGATAAAATCAATAATTTGCCAATATATCGCTGATAAGGTGTCAAAAACAACACTTGTGCACTCAAGAAGTAGAAGTGGATGTTAATAGGGGGCAATTAAGGGATTAGTGATAGTAAGTTTTAGCAAGGCAGGCATTGAATAGTGAAATTAATTGTGAATTTATAGAAAGTACGTCGTGTTTTAAGAATGTCGGGATATATTGTCTCACATCAGAACGCCGGGCAAAATACTCCAAAGGCGGGACTGTCCCCCCAAGACCAAAAATTGCGAAAACAAAAGCATAAATATTATCGATGAGAAGTAATCCGATTCAATTAGAAGTATTGAAACAATTAGAATTACGTTAATGTGTTTTCCGGAAATATATTATATCTTATGAAAATAAAAAGTAATTATTTAAAAAAAGAACATTATAATCAATGATCTTTTTTAGCTCACCTGATTGCTCAGGTGAGCTTTTGTGACCAGTCTCTGTCCGTCGTCTGTCCGTCTTCTGTCCGTCCGTCCACATTTGTTTGTAAACACTCTAGAAGCCACATTTATTGTCCGATCTTCATGAAACTTGGTCAGAAGCTTCGTCCCAATATAATCTTGGTCGAGTTCGAAACTGGGTCGTGCCGGGTCAAAAACTAGGTCACTAGGTCACAAAAGGAAAAAACTTGTAAAGACCGTAAAAGTCACATTTCATGCCCAATCTTCATGTAACTTTGTCAAAGTGTTTGTCTTAATGATATGTTGGTTGAGTTCAAAAGTGGTTCCGGTCCGTTGAAAAACATTGCTGCCAGTGGGCGGGGCAGTTTATCTTATTTGGCTATAGAGAAACCTTGTAAACACACTAGAAGTCAGAATTTTTGCCTAATCATTGTGCAAGTTGGACAAAACATTGGTTTTATTGATATCTCGGACGAGTTCGAAAATGGTCCAGATCGGTAAACATGGCCGCCAGTGGGTGGGGCATTCTTCTCTATATGTATATAGTGAAAACATGTGAACACTCTAGAAGTCACATTTTTTGCCCTATTTTCATGAAATTTGGTCAGAACATTTGTTTCCTTGATACGAGAGTTGAGTTAAAATATGGTTCCTGTCAGTTGAATAACATGGCTTCCGGGGGGGGGGGGGGGGGGGGGGGGGGGAAATGATTGGTTTTATATATATCTCAGATGAGTTCGCAATCGGTCCCGATCGGTCAAAAAAACATGGCCACCAGGGGGGGGGGGGGGGGGGGGGCAGTTTTCCTTGTGACTAGAGAGAAACCTTGTGAACCATGCCAAAGACATAAAATCTTACCAGACATGAGGTCTGATAACTTTTAAAATTTACCAGACCTAACCAGATTTTACCTTTTTACCTTTTTCTTCTTTAACCAAACAATAGAAAATCCCTTTTATAAAGTTTATATTTATTAGCGAGGCTATTTTCGGAGAAAACCCGAGCTATTGTCATAGCCAGCTTGACGTCCGCCATAGGCGTCTTGCTTAAACCTTAACATTGGCCATAACTTTTTAAATATTGAAGATAGCACCTTGATATTTGGCATGCATGTGTATCTCATGGAGCTGCACATTTTGAATGGTAAACTTTCAAAGTGAACATCAGCCTTTTAGGTCTAGGGTCGAAAAAACAAAGTCAAGGGAAGTAATAAGCTTTAAATGAACATAGTTATCTGACCTGCCCACGTATATATTTTTGTTAAATAAATCAAAGCGGCGCAGTAGGCGGCATTGTGTTTCTGACAAACACATTGTGGTAAAAGGTCATGGTCATCCTTTACGGTCTACAGTAAAAAAACAATTTTAAGGGAAGTAATAAGCTTTGAAAAGGGAGATAATTATTCAATATTGAACATAGCCACTTTGTATATTTGGTATGCATGTATAGCCACTTTGTATATTTGGTATGCATGTGTATCTCATGGAGCTGCACATTTTGAGTGGTCAATCACAGTCACGGTAGTGGCTTTTAGTTATTTACTACTAAAAATAGAGATTTGTTAAAGACAATTATTTTCAAGGGAAGTAATTTATATAATTATAAATCTCATATTATATATTTCCTTACCAAGAATTGAAGTTCATTTTACAGTTACTGTACAGATTTATTATTTTGATTATTTATAACTCAAAGGATTGATTTGTCAAAGTTTTTTTTTAAATGATAGAATTATAATTTCTTTGATGTTCATTACATACCTGTGGACTTATGTCCATAGATACATGATCAACTCTGGCTATGATCTCTTTTAAACCACAGGCCTTGGTTGTCAGTGATGTCTGAGGTTATAATTGACTGTGAGACCCCCCCCCCCCCCCCCCAGTTGGATTGGACAATATTCAATATTCAAGGGAAGTAATAATCTTTAAAGGGAGATGATTTCTATATGCCAAATGGTAAAAAGCAATTTTATTTCAAAGCGGCGCAATAGGGGGCATTGTGTTTCAGACGAACACATCTCTTGAGATAATTATCATTTCTTACCTGTTCTAATTTGTGAATGCTATTTTTCATTAATTACCAGTGGACTTATGTCCATACATACATGATGAACTCTGGCTATGATCTCTTTGATAAACCACAGGCCTTGGTTGTCAGTGATGTCTGACTTGGTCATTTTTGACTGTCTACAGACCCCCCCCCCCCCCCCCCCCCCGGTTAGATTGGACAAAATCCAAGGGAAGTAATAAAGCTTTAAAGGGAGATGATGTCTATACCTGCCAAATGATAAATATACATTTTATTTCAAAGTGGCGCAGTAGAGGGCATTGTGTTTCTAACAAACACATCTCTTGTTGGGTCACTAGGTCAAAGGTCAAGGTCACTGTGACCTCTAAAAAAAATAATTCTGACAAGCTTTCGTAGCAGAGCGTGGCACCCGTTATGCGGTGCTCTTGTTAAAATTACATTCACAATGTTTAACAATATTTAATACAGTAACATAACAACTAAATTTAAATGAATTTTATTCAAACATATGGTAAAACTTTCTACTAAAAGGGAAAAAAGCTTTGTGAGTTTTGTTAAAAACAACAAGTAATGCAATTGTTGAAAGAGCCACTTCTACTGCTGACTGTTGCATCAAATCTTGACACAGAACATGCAACGGTTGTGTGGTTTTACGATCATCACAAGGATTCAAACAAAGAGAAATTGGGTTATTATAACTGTACTTGCAATAATATTGCTTTTGATGAATCATTACAGAGTCAATTTTTAAAATCCAGTAAAAGAAAATAACTGGTTCAGTACTAGCATTTTTGCAACATCTGGTGAGGTCTTCTTTTAGTATACGAGTATATTCAACACAGCCTGTATTACATGTATAAACTTTGAATGTGTTGAGCAAGTCCTAAACGTTTATATTTTCAGCCAATATTCTTTTAACAGCTTCGCTCTAACTAGCATCATTTAATGGAGGGTTGGAGAACAATATCCTGACACTCTGGGAGCACCATGTTGTATGCATTTGACATTATTGTCGACTAGAGCCCTAGAAGTATGTGCTATCTATGAGCTCAGACTCTATTCATATTCAATGATTATCATATAAATGCTAATTTTTACTTACTGCTGTGATTTTATGTTTCAGAGATCACACAAGAAACAGCGTACTCGGAGTTCTACATCACCCTTGGAAAGGTCGGGAGATGTAAAGAGAAAAATAAAGTCAGAGCCATTGTCAAACACTGAAGGAGATTCAAGCCCAGAAAGAAAACCCAAAATGAAAAAGGAACATACACTCAGCAGGGGTGATCGTGAACATAATAGACACAGAATCCAGGGTGAAAGACACGCAGATCGCGAAATTCATCACAGAGCTGGGAGACATGGTCACAGCGATAATGTCCGTGTCAAGCAAGAGCCAGATAGCGAAGAAGATATGAGGCAGCAGAGAAATGAGCGCAGGGTCCATGATCAAAGACGGCGTGAAAACAGACAAAAGAGAGGTCTGCCAGAAAGAGAGCAGTTTGGACGACCAGAATCTGATGCGGCCACAGGAGGACAGGAGAATGCAGCACAGCAGCCAAAAGATGCTCCTAATTTTGAGTTGTCTGGTAAACTCACAGAGGATACAAACACTTACAAAGGAGTTGTTATAAAATACAATGAGCCACCTGAGGCCAGGAAACCTAAGAAGCGCTGGAGGCTTTACCCTTTTAAGAATGACGAGGCGCTGAAACCTTTTCACATGCATCGTCAGAGTGCTTTTTTGTTCGGTAGAGACAGAATTATTGCTGATATTCCGGTCGATCATCCTTCATGTTCGAAGCAGCATGCAGTATTTCAGTACCGTATGGTGCCATATGAGAAGCCTGATGGTAGAAAGGCTTACAAGATTGCTCCCTACATTATTGATCTGGAATCTGCCAACGGGACATTTGTCAACAACAAGAGGATTGAGAGTCGATGCTATGTTGAGCTCATGGAGAAAGACGTTATAAAGTTTGGATTCAGTTCAAGGGAGTATGTTTTGTTGCATGACAAATCAAACACAGATGAGGTGGCCTCTGACGTATCGGACTGAACATGTTCATTTATAAACAACAATGAAGAAATGAGGTTTCTGACAAACGTCTACAACACATATCCATAATACATGTATCATGTTCTTATGTCTTCAAGAATGAATGCTCTTAGTCTAGAAGTTCATGGTTGTAAATTGTCAGCAAACTCTCATCATTGATTCATACAGTTTCTGATGACACCACATACTGTCAGACCTTGGTTCTAAATAATGAACTTTTGGGCTGTTTGGATGGATCAATGTACTTGTCCTTATCATGCAGTGAATGATTGGTATGTTAGGTCAATTGTGTTTGAATTTGTTGATCAACTGGTTGGGTTTTTTTGGTGATTAGAATAATTGATTTAAACCATCACAAATTAAACATATTCAGATTTTTAAGTACCATTAAATTCATCACAAAATGGTCTTACCAACATGCACACATTTTATTTAAAATCTTGAATGTTTTTATTGATGAAGATGACACAAAGTTCAAGAAATCTACTCACATGTTTTCAAGCTCGAGTCTGCTAATTTGTACATTTCATCCTGTACAATATATGAACATGTATTTATGTTTATTGAATGTATGTAATGTAAGCAAATTTATTTAGAAAATAGTGATTCTTTGTGTTTATTAAAAGTAACAAGTTTAAGGATGACAGCAGAGCTATAAAAGATCTTACTCACATTGCTTTATAAATAACCACTGTTGGAATACAGAAATTTGTATAGTTTATTGCACTTGTAAAATATTAATCATATGCTTAATGTATGTATTAAAGAAAGGAATACTACTGTACCTAATATAAAATTTCATGACATGCACATTCCTTGTGAAAGTTGTCAAATGTATAAAAGCTGTGTCATGCAAAATTTGGTCTTACGCCATATGTTGCCAGCTTAGCTTCAAACAAGCATTCATGAAGTCTGATCAGGAGCCTCCCTGTCTGTTTATGAGACCAAGCAACCTTGCGTTACTTTATAGTGGACAGTGTTGCTCTTGATTAGACTACGTGAATGCTGCAGTGCACAGACCTATTTTCGCATTATACTTATATACATATGTTATAAAATGCTTGCTGGTTAGGTAGTTATCACTCTTTAATCAAGTGATGTGGTATGTTGGTGAAATAAACAATAAATAAAATATTAAAAGATAATGTGGACGTGTAATGTTGATGGTCTAGTGTCTTTTAAACTATAATATTAGGATAACTGCCAACCTCTGGTATCCATGTTGTTTTTTATGTGTCTTTACAGCAACCCCATCCAGTTACATGTTTTTCAACTAGGCTCAACCTTTTTTGAACTCTGCTGAGATATCGTTAGAACATAAGTTCTAATCAAGTTTCATTATGACTGAGGACAGGCTTTTTCTCTAATTTGTTTTTAACTATCTAGATATCATAAGGACATATTATGTTCTTTAGTGTTCACAAAGTATATGTTCACAAAAGGCCACTTAGAACAGAAGGAGATAGAACAAGTTCGCTGTGATTGCACCGTGCAAATGTGAGCTAAAATCATATTTATTTTAATATATATATGAAGGGAAGGGTTGAAATTTGTTTCATTCAGAGTTTCAAATTTATTATTAACCAGGTTTTCCGAAGGAAAAAACTGGTTATTAGATTGGCGAATGCGGGCGGGCTGGCTGGCGGGCGGGCGGAACAAGCTTTTCCAGGCCATAACTATGTTGTTCAGTGTCAGATTTTAAAATCATTTGGCACATTTGTTCACCATCATTGAACGGGGTGTCGCGCAAAAGAATTACATCTATATCTCCAAGGTCAAGGTCACACTTTGAGTTCAAAGGTCAAAAATGGCCATAAATGAGCTTGTCCAGGCCATAACTATGTCATTCATTGTCAGATTTTAAAATCATTTGGCACATTTGTTCACCATTATTGGACGGTGTGTCGCGCGAAAGAATTACGTCGATACCTCCACGGTCAAGGTCTTACTTTGAGTTCAAAGGTCAAAAATGGCCATAAATGAGCTTGTCCTGGCCATAACTATGTCATTTATTGTCAGATTTTAAAATCATTTGGCACATTTGTTCACCATCATTGTACGGTGTGTCACGCGAAAGAATTACGTCGATATCTCCAAGGTCAAGGTCACACTTTGAGTTCAAAGATCAAAAATGGCCATAAATGAGCTTGTCTTGGCCATAACTATGTCATTCATTGTCAGATTTTAAAATCATTTGGCACATTTGTTCACCATCATTGTACGGTGTGTCACGCGAAAGAATTACGTTGATATCTCCAAGGTCAAGGTCATACTTTGAGTTCAAATGTCAAAAATGGCCATAAATGAGCTTGTCCTGGCCATAACTATGTCATTCATTGTCAGATTTTAAAATCATTTGGCACATTTGTTCACCATCATTGTACAGTGTGTAGTGCGAAAGAATTACGCAGATATCTCCAAGGTCAAGGTCGCCACGACTAAAAATAGATTGATTTTGAAACAAGGGGGTAATTGTGATGAACAATCAGTAGCAAAGCACATTTTGAGTTGCAGTTGTCTCCCTCTATCAGACTTTTTTTTATTGAAAACCCGGTTTTGTGACAATTTTGTCCCTTGTTTTCTATTTAGCTAGTAAAACTAGTTTCAGCAGTATATACACAACTTTCACAGACGCCAATGCGAAAAAAGTCATTGTACAAAGTATGTTATTAAATTGTTGATTTGTCCAATCCTTTCATTGTTTGTTACCACAACCTCATATTAATTCAAATTGCTTTCTACTTTATAATGTTTATGACCTACTGTTCGTAACATCTGTTCTATCTATACAATATTTCAATCATACCAAAACAACAGCCTACATTGCAGTCCTCGATGAATAAATATAAACAAGGGCTGTTTGTAAAACATGCATGCCCCCTGATATGGGCTGTCAGTTGTAGTGGCAGCCATTGTGTGAATACGTTTTTTTTCACTGTGACCTTGACCTTTGACCAAGTGACCTGAAAATCAATAGGTGTCATCTGCCAGTTATGATCCATGTACCTATGAAGTTTCATGATCCTAGGCATAAGCATTCTTGAGTTATCATCCGGAAACCATTTTACTATTTCAAGTCACTGTGACCTTGACCTATGACCTAGTGACCTGAAAATCAATGGGGTTCATCTGCAAGTCGTTATCAATGTACCTTATGAAGTTTCATGATCCTAGGCGTAAGCATTCTTGAGTTATCATCCTGAAACCATTTTACTGTTTCAAGTCACTGTGACCTTGACCTTTGACCTAGTGACCTGAAAATCAATAGGGGTCATCTGCCAGTCATGATCAATGTACCTATGAAGTTTCATGATCATAGGCCTAAGCGTTCTTGAGTTATCATCCGGAAACCATCTGGTGGACGGACTGACATACATAAAAAGTTATCAAACTTTAACCAAGGTAAAAGTTTTGGGACAGAATGACAGACAGACAGGACAAAAACAACTTGTGACCTGAAAATCAATAGGGGTCATCTGTCAGTCATTATCAATGTACCTATGAAGTTTCATGATCCTAGGCGTAAGCATTCTTGAGTTATCATCCGGAAATCATTTTACTGCTTCGATTCACTGTGACCTTGACCTAGTGACCTGAAAATCAATAGGGGTCATCTGCCAGTCATGATCAATGTTCCTATGAAGTTTCATGATCCTAGGCATAAGCATTCTTGAGTTATCATCCGGAAACCATTTTACTATTTCAATACACTGTGACCTTTGACCTAGTGACCTGAAAATCAATGGGGTTCATCTGCCAGTCGTTATCAATGTACCTATGAAGTTTCATGATCCTAGGCGTAAGCATTCTTGAGTTATCATCCTGAAACCATTTTACAGTTTCGAGTCACTGTGACCTTGACCTTTGACCTAGTGACCTGAAAATCAATAGGGGTCATCTGCCAGTCATGATCAATGTACCTATGAAGTTTCATGATCATAGGCCTAAGCGTTCTTGAGTTATCATCCGGAAACCATCTGGTGGACGGACAGACCGACTGACCGACGGACCGACCAACATGTGCAAAACAATATACCCCCTCTTCTTTGAAGGGGGGCATAAAAATATAAAATATGTACCTTTGAAACTACTGGACTTATCAATATGAAATATACTATAAAAGATTTTAAAAGCATGATCTTTAAAGGGAATTGTTCACGGATTGATTAGATTACAATTTAAAAAGTGACAGAGATACATAAGAATTAAGTGACTATATATTAAATAGACAAATTTAGAGTGACAGTTATTTACAAAATGAGAAAGTGACAAGAGATTTTCAAAAGAATAAATGAATTATATTCAATCAAGCCAAATAAGTTATGAGAATTTTTTTTAAATATTATTTTGATCATGTATTATCAATTAATCATCAATCTCAATAATTAACGGCTATGTTCTTTTAACACTTTCCATCAATAATTATAGCAAATAAGTGTATTTCTTTTAAGCGTTCAAAAAGGCTGGTTATTGTTCAAGTCGAAATAGTCCAGAGGAAGATTTTGCTTTCAAATATCTCTGGTTGAAAACCTATTGAACGCCTTTTTCTGTCTTTTTATTGCTATTTAATTTATTATATTATTCCAAATATTCTAGTTTGACTGTACAGGGGTGAGATTTAAGAACCATCAACAGAGAAGAAAATGACCTATCCCATTGACCAATTCAACTAAACTCTTCATGTGTATATAGATCCAGCATATTGAATTACCACTGTATTTATAAAATTACTTTAACATTGAAAGAGAGGAAGCAAGTTGAATAGAGGCGTAATCGGACCCCTCCTGATTATACATTTTATGACATTTTTCAAATCAATGACAATCTCTGAACATGTTTAATTAAAACTGCAAATGCTAATATGTTGTTTTTGTTACATTTTTTTTTTTTAAGATTTAAAAGAAAAGAAAAACGGTAGGTTATCAAAACACATTTATTGCACAAATGAATTTGCACAGTAAAATATCACAATATGGCATATTTGTTGTACACAGAATAACATCAGTTGATCCGAGACAAAAGGAATGTAAATTTAATGCTACCTTGTCACCAGTTGTTTATTGTTTAAGAAACTTGAACTTTCTTACACATGGCAGTTATGTGGATTATCTTCTATACAGAGCACTGATCGCTAGGGACACTGTACATAACAGCTGCTTGTGATTGAGGCATCAATTGGTGACTGATTTTATCTATGATTGAATGGAAGCAAACACGAAGGATGTAGGAAAAATTATTAATGTCTGAATAGATTTTACTGAAATATGTTTCACAAGTTTACTTTGTGAATCAAGTAAACATTTCTGAAAGTTACTGGTTGATTTTGAAAAGTAGATTCTACCCTTAGTACCAGTACATATACTAATGGGTTGAATTGTGTCATGCAACAATGGCAAAGAGATGCACTATGATTTTAATTACCAGAACATTAGAAAACACGTATGCACATAAAGACAAGCTTTCAGTTATTTCAAATAAATATGTATACCTTTAAATATATATGCCCTAATATATAAGCCAGTTGACAATTTCCATAATATTTGAAAACATGCCCCAAATCACAGACACATGTGTGAAAGTGTACCAGTTTCAAATTATAAAAGCTTCATAAAGAATACCATTTAATGAGTTATATATTAAATGATCCATGATCTGTAAAAGGGGGTTTAATGCATCCACATAGGCTAATCAGGGACGACACTTTCCGTCTAAACTGCATTTTTGATAAGAAGAGACTTTCTTTATTAGAAAAATATCATAAAAGCGAAGTGTTGTCCCTGATTAGCCTGTGCAGACTGCACAGGCTAATCTGGAACAACTTTATGCACATGCATTAAACCCTTTTTTCACAGAGCACAGCCCAAATATAATAAGCACTGTAATAATAAAAAGTAACAACAAATAACAAGCAATCATCAATAACTGGCACACATTGTACGTCACATTGAGGCTGCCTCTTGAGGCTGTACGGACGGCCGCCTAGGAAAGCTGATCTGTGGTAGTATCATGCAGTGGCGTACAATGTCAACCTTGTCCTCCAGGTAGAACAGAGTGTTGGTGGCCTCCCTCATGTTGTGAGAAACGTCCTGGAATACCCAGGTCAGCTTTAAAGAGACCTTTTCATAGATTTTGGCATGTATTAAAGTTTGTCATTAACTGCTTTAAATTGACAAAGGTAAACATTTTAACTAACTAGCTCCAATAAAAAAACGACTAAAATTAAAAAAGGAAAATAAAGTAATCCTCAACTGTGCTCGAACCAATAACCCTTAGCGTAAAAGTCTTGCACTTAACCCTTTGCATGCTGGGAAATTTGTCGTCTGCTAAAATGTCGTCTGCTAAATTTCTAAAATTAGCATTTTCTTCGATTTTTTTTCAAAGAATACTATCAGAATAGCAAACAGTTTGGATCCAGATGAGACGCCACGTTCTGTGGCGTCTCATCTGGATCCAAACTGTTTGCAAAGGCCTTCACAACTCGGTTCCCGCACTGTAAGGGTTAAACCACTCAGCCATCTGTGTTCATACAATATCTATTGTATTATATACCCTACTTTATATAAGAAATCCTCATAATTTAATAAAATAAAACGATGACAACAGAACTCTTAAATTATTCAATCCTTTTGCGTTTGTAACACTAGATAATTTTCAGGTTTTTAAATCCTCAAAGATGCATAGAATTGATATTTTAGAGCATAGTGAATGTTCAATATTACTGTTATTTCGTACATATCATAACTACAACGAAAATTTGCAGATCTGAAACAATTTTTTACAAATTACAAAACGTAAAAAGGGCCCTTTAAAGGACTTGTTCAGTTGACCAAAAATGATCATTCCATATATTTGTCACAGATTTAAAAATATACAAGAAGACTTCACAATAAAGACAAGGGGCAATTTATCACTTATAACATAATAACATAAACACACACTGAAAATACATTTACGTCCATTATTTATAATTTTTTGAAATTGTTAAAATAATAAAGCCTTATGATCACTTAACATTTCAGTGATTTTGAGTGTTACTGCTGTTTGTTATATTTAATGACAATTGACAATATGTCTGGAATAAAATGGTTAATTTTAATAGCCCAGATGGCTGGGTGGATATAAGGCTTTAGTCATCTAATCAAAAGAACCGTGGTTTAAATCCTGTTGGGGATGTGTTTTTTGTGTGTATTTTTCAGAAACCTTTTTTCTTGTTTTTATAATTGAGCCCTTAAATTTCAATTTTAAAATCTTATCAAATAATTAAATGACAATCTTAAAACAATGCCCAACTATGTGAACAAACCTTCAGTGTTTTTTTTTCACTTATAGGGGAATGGTGGCGGGGCCCGTCCAAAGGGGAAAAAATGCGTTGTTTTTTAGGAAAAGGGGAAAATTAAAAATTCACTTGTTTATATGCAATGATATTTATGATATTAATACACATGTTTGTATGAATATAATATTCACAGCCGAATGTCTTTGTCCTTTTTCCTAAAATTGAAATATATATCAATGATTTTTTCAACATTAGTTTCAGACAGTTCAGCCTTCATGCACAGTCTCAGTTTTCTTAGCCATTTTGAGTCTAATTGGGATCTTTTAAATCGATAAAATGGCAAATTTGAGCATTTTTTTATCAATAAAATGGACCAAATTGGAATGATTTTATTAACAAATATTGACACAATATAGATACATCAGGCTTTTTCCTGGCCATTATGGAAGAAAATGCAATTAATGTGAAAAGTCCACTGAATTGGGAAAAACTATTTAATATAACTCTTTATAATAATTCAAAATAATATAAATCAGAGTTATATACTTTGTTAGTTGTTTATGAAATAAATTTGAGATATATTTATCATGATTATGAGACAGTTCTTTAAAAAAAAAAAATTTCAATTTTTTTTAATGTTTTTTTTTTTTTTAACTTCTGAATTTAAAAATTTCTTTTTTAAGTATATGCAAAAACTACACACAAATCACACTGTATGTCCAACATTTGGAAAAGCAATTACACTGGATATGTTTGTGTAATTAGGATTTTGTTTAACCCTTTTCCACTTAGAAGCAAAGAGAAATGGCTATGTGCAAACAGCATAAAACCAGAACAGCCTGCAAGTAACTCGCAGTCTGTTCAGGTTTTATGCTGTTTGCTGCTCATCAGTATATAAGGATTGGAGATGAAGTCTTAAAAACTTAAATCTAGTAAGAAAAGTCTTAAATTAAATTTAACTTTCTAAGGGATTACAAATGCGTGAAAAAACATATCTAAGAGGCAAAGGGTTAGATCATAAACATTGGCACACCTGTATGGCAATATGTGATTTCTGCAACTGCATGGTAAGGTTGTGAATATCCTTGGCAGCGATAGTGAAACTCTGGTGAACTGTGTCCACAAGGTGTCTCCGTAACGCTATGTTTCTCTCACCTGAAATACAGAACAATCATATCTCAGAAGAGAAGAACCCCTCCCCAGTGCAGCATGATGTAATATGTAGACGATTGTTTGAATAATGATAATAATGTAATAAAAGTTGAACACAGGCCTAACTCTAAAATTTCTTATGTAGGACAATAAAATTAAAATGCATGACTTCATATCATAAGGAACAATTTCGGCAAGGTTGAATGCTGTATGTTGAAAAGTGTATTTTAAGATTTTAAGTATATTTATGAAAAAGTTTGAAAGTATGGAAAACAGATAAACATATGAAATCTACATTGAATCAAGTATACCCCTCTACTATATATATTGGGCAAATAGTGAGAACATTTACCACTATAAACACTACAAGCCATAGACATATAACAATTCTAATTTTTCATATTTTGAAAATTAGGAATAAAACAAAAATTGGCATATTATCGAAAGAGGTCAACAACAATTTCCAAAAAGTTTGATGAAACTTCAATAACAACACAACCAATGACATATGGAAACAATGAAATGTTTCCAATACCTGTACAACTTACCACACAATAGTGTGTTCCCATTTGATGTCAAGAGAAGCGCGTATAAACACTTAATGACTGGTAATAATGCTATGATGATACTTACGCAGTTTTCTGTTCAGTAACCTGCAATTAAAATGTTATATACCTGTACATGTTATACAAAGAGGCACAGTAGCTACTATGTTTTTAAATACTGTTATATGATTTTCATGAACAATTTTATCTCCATACAAGCAAGTACCGGTAGGTAAAAGAATTCAAGTCTATTATCTTTAAAAGAAATGTAACTTCTTCTGATTTCATACCTTTTATAGTTGAATTCCAAAAGATACATAAATAATTATTATATTGTTTACCGGTACACCAGGCCGCCAACCGGGTTTGAACAAAATAAAGAAAAAATATTTGAAATTTCTTGGTAAAATATTTGAGTTTTTAAGACTAATTTCAAAAGTAATAAGACAGAATGTTTTTTCCTGACATATTGATATTCATTATAATTTTCTTCTTTTCATTCAACCTGGTTTGGTTCGCTTAAATGTTAAAAATATGTCTGTCTTACTAATAAACATTTGTTTCCATAAAATTAACTGTTAAGGCTTATTTATTGGTTGAATGCAAAAAACATGAGAAAAACTTGGTTATTACCAATAATAACTCGAAGTTTTCACTTGGATTTCCCAACAATTTCCTTTGTGAAAACAAATGACAGTTTATGTTTATTTATTTTTTTGTTCATGTTTGCAATTGGGCAGGGTAAGATTCATTTGATTCAAGACAATGTGTGTGGGTCATAAGTACACAACATGTTTACCGGACCCTTTTTTATTAAGTAAAAAAATTGGCTGTATGATATTTATAGGAATTTAGAAATTGGTTGAGAACCTGGTATGTCTTACATTATGTACATGATAAAAGTAACATGAAACATATTCAAAGGAAAGATTTGGAAACGAAAAATCAACAAAGCTGATGTTTATAAAACAATTGAGTTTTCTTTTTTTAAAGAATGACCCATATATTTAAAAAGGCATTACACTTACGAATTATATTTGGACTTGGGAGGCAACTTCTGTGCTGGAGCGGGCGAGACAGGTGACCCAGTGTCTGTTGTTGCCTTCTCCGCTTCATTTACTGCCAACAGCAACAACAAGCAATTACTGAATTAACCCATTTATGCCTAGTGGACTCTTCTCTGTCTATCATCCTTCTAAATTGGATAAATTTATTTCCAAAATTAGGGATGTCTGGTATATTTATTTCTATATTTAGAATATTTCTTACAGAAATTCCTTTAAGCAAACAGCGCAGACCCAGATGAGACGCCGCATCATGCAGTGTCTCATCTGGGTCTACGCTGTTTGCCAAGGCCTTTTTTCTAGACGCTATGCATAAATGGGTTAACATTCTATGAACTTAGCAGTTCCAGTCTACAATTTAGGAAGAAGAAACTCATGAAATTATATCAGGAGAGAAATTCTTGTTAACCTCATAATTTGTATTTCATTACCAGAACTTGAGACCAAAACAAAGTTACAAGCCCAGGTATATACAACTATTATCCCTTTAGCACTCAGATATGATTTGTAGTCCCTAAGAAAGATAAATTTAATTAAAGACCTTTCTTTCTAGATTCAAGTTTTAAATGCTTCATTTCTTACACTAAGATACTGATGAGCAGCAAACAGCATAAAACCTGAACAGACTGTAAGTTACTCGCAGGCTATTCTGGTTTTATGCTGTTTGCACATAGCCATTTCACTTTGCTTCTGAGTGGAAAAGAGTTTATCTATGCAAACCCTTTCCAAACTACTTGGGCAGAGTGCTTGCGGGCTGGTGCTAATTTGGATCACCGTGATTATATATATATATCGGTATGTGACACTTTCAGCCTTCAAGTTGTTCACAGAATGGTATATTCTAATGGATCGAGAACAAAGCGAATTATTCTCATATTGATGACAGTGTCTCTTTGTCTTCATTATCACATGTCTTGTGCTATTGATTGAACTATTAGGGATGTCAATGAGTGGAAAGATTGGTATTCCAATATCTGGTCATTAAAATAGTTGAATATTTAATTGAACAGTATTCAAAACAACATGCACAAGATCTGAAAGTTTAAAAACTGTATAGTGTAAACAGCTGCTACAAACCTCTCCTTAGATTAACCCATTTATGCCTAGTGGACTCTCCCATCCTTCTAAATTGGATCAATTTAGTTCCAAAATTGGGGATGTCTAGTATAATTATTTCTATATTTAGAATATTTCTTACAAAAATTCCTTTAAGCAAACAGCCCAGACCCTGATGAGACGCCACATCATGCAGCGTCTCATCTGGGTCTACGCTGTTCGCCAAGGCCTTTTTTCTAGACGCTAGGCATAAATGGGTTAAGATAAATGTGCAACAACATACAAACATACAGCATGATATATTAAAATACATCAAAATTTAATTATACATGTACATATTATTAACAACAAAAAGCATGTTTTAGTTGAACTTAACTGTGTATTATACCCTTGTTAATGGACCGCAGTTGACGTACAGAATTAATAGAAATAACAAACATCAACGCAACAATAGGGATATATGTGGATTTTTACATCTATCATGCGTACTCAAGATCCTTATAGGTGGCATGAATTTGTATTAATTAGTGGCCAAAAATCTGCAAAAGAATATTTGAATATTTAAACATTCAAATGTTAATTGCCATCACCACAAAATATGAATGCCTGTATACACTGCACTGTGTATTTAATATGTTTAATTAAATGAGCCTTGTTCTGAGAAAACTGGGTTTAAAGCATGTGCGTAAAGTGTCATCCCAGATAAGTCCGCACAGGCTAATCAGGGACGACACTTTCCGCCTAAACTTGATTTTCAGTAAGGAGGGACTTCTTTGAAACTAAAAATACCATAAAAGTGGAAAATGTCGTCCCTGATTAGAATGTGCGGACTGCACAGGCTAATCTGGGATGACACTTTACGCACATGCATTAAGCCTAGTTTTCACAGAACAAGGCTCAAATGATACTGTTGCTGAGGCATAAAGTATGTGATAATGGTTGCATTAAAATGTTCTCTTGTATCATGTCAACATATTGGATAACAAAAAGGAGTAAAATTGTACACATTAGTTTAAAACTATTTTACTTCAACTTGAATCAACAAAATTCAGATGCATATATGGCTCAATAGAGATTTTATTTATACATAACCAGTGCTGTATGTCTTTTGGGGCTATGTTGACAACAATTGATAGCACTCATGGATTGAACAAGGGAACCCATGATTATACATTATTTAAATGTGAAAGTAATTAATACCTGTACCTAACAAAAGATACAAATTGCAAAAGGTACGGCGGGTTGCATCAAGATACAGGTAGGGCAGGTGAGACTTTCCAATAAATTGTTAAATCTTAGTTGTTTCTTGCATGGTATGACCTTAATTAAATCATTGCCATTTACTATTTAAAAAAATATGTAAACTTTTAGACATAAATTAATATTTATATTGACCACTAAAGAGTGACAAAATGAGGTGAAACACTTCCAACCTACCATTCAGTGGAGGCAGTGTAACTCCATCGCTGGTCACCACCTCAAACTCTTCATCAGATTCTGAGGCCTCCCCTGATACCACAGTGCCAGAAACACCAGCTGTTGTCACATCTTTCTTAGCGGCATCTTCACCAGCCTAAACATCAACATAATGAAGAAGGGTTAAGCTTTTGATTTCCGGAATTTGATACTTGTTAAATTATAGTGTTGTCCATAATCTTCTATTTAATAGGAGTGCTGTATTGGAAGAAAAATAATTAAATTTTGGAAAATTTACTAAGTAAACAATTTCATACAGGTTGAATTTATTTACTTTCTTGTCATATTAAATGTTAAATCTATCAGGGATTTTACAATATCAGTATGCTGAATGCTATGCAGATAAGATTTGTAAAGATTCTTTCATCTGTGTTTGTGCAACACCTTTAAACATGACATAAATATTATTAGTGGTTCATAGCCTTCAACCAGGAAATGCAATTCATTTTCGCGATCTTGGAGAAACGACACCAAACCAAACCTTGGCAAATAGTAAATGTTTGAAACAATCACTCTACCTGACTGCTATCAACATCCTTGCGTTGTTGCTCATCATCGTCTGATTCCGATGCCTCCCCTGCTACAACTACCGAAGCTTTTTTAACATTTGACATTTTGCTGCAATCGTGATACATCGGCTATCTCGGATTCCTCCGTAAGATAGGCCTCGTGGCTAACGGTCGCCATATTGCCTTGTATTACTACTTTACTACCCAAAAGGTTGTCAGTCTATTGTTATGAGGCTGTATACGATGCGCGTTGAACTAGCGCCAAACTTTTTACCGAAACTTTGATATTAAGAGCACTATTAACGTTCATTTGTGTTGCATTTTGACCTATTATCCAAGTGATTTACTTTTCCATTATTATTTAATCACCCTATCATCCAATTTTTAAGATGAAATTACGGTGTTTACAAAACCAACCAAACCGAAAGTGAAACTGGATGCATTACGTTTCGCGATGTAAACATTAAATATTTGTTCAGTTTGAGGAAGCGAATCGATAATAGACGTTGGAATATGTATGCAATACAGACTATATTGCCGATTGTAGTACTGTCTAAAAATACCCTTTATGACAGGTTATGTATAGAACGTTAATCAAATAGTGACCATAAATCACTACAAATGTCTGGGTTGTTCATTAACCCATTTATGCCCAGTGGACTCTCCCATCCTTCTAAATTGGATCAATTTATTTCCAAAAGTAGGGGTGTCTGGTATATTTATTTCTATATTTAGAATATTTCTTACATTATGCGGCGTCTCATCTGGGTCTACGCTGTTTGCAATGTCCTTTTTTCAGGACGCTAGGCATGAATGGGTTAATATAATTAATGCACGTTTCTGATCTAATTGCCTGTATCTAGTTGTAATTACCATGATATTGATAAAATTAAAACGTTTTTTTCATAAATTAACATTACATGTTTTATTTTTATCATTTAGGGAATATATAATTGTATCATTATCATCATTAAATATTCTGAAAATGATCTAAATTATCATGATTACTTTAAAGTAGAATTTTTAAATTTTACTCATTATTTTTAATGAATTTGCACATTTGCTTGATTCAAAATAAAATGTATTAATAAGGGTTTCAGTTGTTAGTTTTAACCCATTTTTAGTTCGATTAAATTTAAAGTACTAACTACGTACATGTATGTGAAATGCTCTTGAGTTCGTTTCCTGGGCCTAGAACCAGTACTTGGGTGTCTCTTGGAGATTTCTTAAGAATGCTCCCACACTGGGGATCAAACCAGTGACCTCCAGATCATTAGGTGGACACCACATCCATTACACATCAGCGACCTTTAATTAGTAAATTACTTTAGTATTGCAGCATTATATAATGTAATGTTGCTACATATTTTTGGAAAATGATTAATGTGCAGTACTAAATAAATCTAAATGCAATCAATTTTAATTGTGTATATTGTGTGATTATTAGTTACAAATTCCCTTTTTACAGGTATACTGGATTATGAAAGACTGATAAACATAAAATTGACAACTCATCTCCCCAACGATACTTTGTGTGGCTCATTCTCGGAACAAACCCATAGTCAGTGAGAAAACTACAGTGTAAAAAGACCACTTGATTGTGACAATTATGGCTGACCAAGCAAATGTTATCATTTAAAATAAAGAAAACTTCCAGTTCAATATACATTTTATACCAATTATGACATTGGCCAACACAGAAAATAATTATAAGGTTGATTTTCCAAAAATTGACTGTTACAATTGGATACTGTTTTAAGCTTCACTCTACTTTGTCTGAAAATAAAAGTCCTAAATGATGTAAAAGAAACATACATATTTAATTTTTAGTTTAACAAGGATATATATATACATACATATATTATAATATCTTTTTATCGATGGTCAATCAATTTAAGTTTAACTCATATATACATACACATTTTATACATGTGTATGCTTTGATTTTTTTATATTGAAGCCAAATTAATATCCCATTAGATAGATAGATAATATCACAGCAGTATTCCTATTTTGTCTGCAAGTACTGCAGAAATCATGGATTATTATTTTACTGAGTCAGCCTTAATCTTTATATTGTAATTGTTAAAACAGATTAAGATGTGCATTATACAATTGAGGATGCATCAAGATTAAAAAATGGTACATGTATAAATTAATAAAGAATCAATAACAATCAGAAACTGTGCTTTTTTTCAGTATTGTGTGAAAGGATTTGAAGTAATGATGTGTTTTTGAAATATGATTTATGTGAATTTGAATAAATATATAAAATTTAGTGATTTTCTCAGACAAAAACTGTTAATTACATACTAAAGTATTCAGAATGTATTATTGTAATATTCATTGGAATTTTTTAGTACAAAAAGCACTTTTCCCTGGCATTTGTATTTATAGTAATTGCATATTTTATAATTCTGACAGCATTTATAAACTGTGTTCATGCAAGCATGAACACGGTTTCATTTTTTGAGTATTTAAACAAGAGGGCCATGATGGCCCTGTATCACTCCACTGCTGAAAAAAGGCTGAAACAAATTTCTCTGCATGTGCAAATACTTAAATATAGGCCCTATTTAAGCACATGTACACTTTTGTGACCTTCTGGGCTGGGTCAAATTTAACCCCAGGGGCATAATTTGAGAAAACTTTGTAGAGGACTACTGTATCTCACTACATACAAAATGTGGTAGCCCTAGGTCCTAGAGTTAAGGACAAGAATATTTTTAAAGTTTTCACAAAATAAGCAAGATATAAGCGTATATTATAATGTTCAATTTTGTGACATGCGGGTCAGGATCAAATTTGACCCAAAGGGCATAATTTGAACAAACTTGGTAGAGGACTATAAGATGTTACTGCATACCAAGTTTGGTAGCCATAGTCCAAATGGTTTTCGACAAGAAGATTTTTAAAGATTTCACAAAATAGGCGCTTTAAAAGCGTTTATTCAATTTTGTGACCCCCCGGGGCAGGGTCAAAGTTGACCCCAGAGGCATTATTTGAACAAATTTGGTAGAGGTTTATTAGATGTCACTACATACCAAATTTGGTAGCCCTAGGCCCAATGGTTATGGACAACAAGATTTTTAAAGTTTTCACAAAATAGGCCCCATATAAGCGTATGTTCAGTTTTGTGACCCCGGGCAGGGTCAAATTTGACCCAAGGGGCATAATTTGAACAAACTTGGTAGAGAACTATAACATGTCACTACATACCAAATTTGGTAGCCCTATGCCTTATGGTTAAGGACAAGAAGAGTTTTAAAATTTTCACAAAAAAGGCACTATATAAGCATAAAATTGATTTTGTGGCCACTGGGGCAGGGTCAAATTTGACCCCTGGGGCATAATTTGAACAAACTAAGTAGAGGACTATACAATGTCACTACATACCAAATTGTGTAGCCCTAGGCTTAATGGTTATGGACAAGATTTTTTTTTAAGTTATCACAAAATAGGCATTATATAAGCATATGTTCAATTTTGTGACCCCCGGGGAATGGGTCAAATTTGACCCTAGGGATTAAATTTGAACAAATTTGGTAGAGGACTATTAGATGTCACTATATACCAAATTTGATAGCCCTAGGCCGGATTGTTATTGACAAGAAATTTTTTGAAGTTTTCACAAAATAGGCCTTATATAAGCATATGTTCAATTTTGTGACCCTCGGGGCAGGGTCAAACTTGACCCCAGGGGCATAATTTGAACAAACTTGGTAGAGGACTATAAGATGCCACTACATACCAAATTTGGTAGCCCTAGGCCAATGGTTATGGACGAGAAGATTTGTAAAGTTTTCACAAAATATACCCTATATATGCATATGTTCAATTTTGTGACCCCCTGGGCAGGGTCAAATTTGACCCCAGGGGTATAATTTGAACAAATTTGGTAGAGGACTATTAGATGTCTCTACATACCAAATTTGATAGCCCTAGGCCCAATGGTTATGGACGGGAGATTTTGAAAGTTTTCACAAAATAGGCCTTACATTGTATTTAAGCAAATTTTCAATTTTGTGACCCCCAGGGCAGAGTCAAATTTGACCCCAGGGGCATAATTTGAACAAATTTGAAAGAGGTACACCCCAGGAACATTCCTAAGAAATTTCATCAGAATTGGACCAGTAGTTTAGGAGAGGATGTTTAAAGGAAAAGTTTATGCATGGATGCACGATGGACACAGGACCTTTGGCCAGTGGAGCTAAAAATCAAATTAAACATTTAGTTTTGATTTAAAATCAGTTTTTATATGCAAGTGTCTATTTCACTTATAAATTAAAACAGCATATTATTCATTATTGAAAAGATTATTCCAAGCTTGATGTCATATTTCAACTTTGCATAGTGTAGTTAATTGAACATTGTATTGAACTGTATGGGCAGCTATATTTTTTAATTTATGTATGTTGTATTATACAAAATGCATTATTTCTACCACAAGTAGACCATATAAGGCTTACTGCTACTAAAAAGGCACTGGTATGAATTTGACACTGTTTTTGATACTCATACAAAACTTTAATTATTACTACACTTTAGTATATTAAATATTTTCAAGTTTTTGTTCAACATTTTTTGCAAAAGAAAAGAGTGTCTTAATGCATTTGAAAATATACTTAAAACAAACTAAAAATGCATTTTAACATACCTTTTTCCTGGTAAAGTGTATTTGGGATGATAAAAAATACACTTGAAGAGTATTAATGCTGGAAAAATGCAGAAAAAATACATTTGTTTCTGTTAGAAGTGTGTCTTGTCTGCATTTTTAAGTGTATTAAATGCACATCAAATGCAGATAAATACAATGCCAATACTGTTACATGTATTGTAATGGACATAAAATGCACTTGTTCTTGTAATTAAATGCTTTAGTGAATTGAAATAACCTTTTATAACGTTTTAACAATTAATAATACCTTCTTATATAAATTTTCTTTTGAAATGTGACACTTAAATGATTTTTGCACCACTAGTAAGAGACATAATTTGTGCTCATAATGCTTTATCATTACACTACAAAATATCATTTGTTGTATGAAAATTACCCGTAAAATTCATGTGAACGCTCAAGAGATCAATAGCAGCGTGCTATACCCTGCTCCTTTTTACATGACTTGATGGTATTTAGTCCCCAATTCTACATGGCTAAGGGAAAATTAATGTGCAGATTTGACAAATAAGTCTTAACTGGGATCTAATAGGCAGACTTTCATATTACTTGTATTTAATTTAAATAATGATCTGAATTGCTCTTTGGCAAATCTTTGTTGGTCACAGTATGCAACTGAATTTTGTTCACTTTATAGTGATTATATTTCCTATATTTATCAGACAACATCTTTCTTCAAAAGTTTAACATGATTGCTTGGTTAATTTAGAAACAAGATCAATGCATCATAACATAAAATGAAAAAATGTGTAATAGTAAAAATGGCAGCAAAAAAGCACTAGATTATCTGCCTTAAATCTTAGAGACGATATGTTGATGTATTGGAATTTCTCATAAATAATGTGCTCCATAGTTGTATAATTGTATAGTCGCATGCATGAGTGGTGTCAATGTCACAATACCAATTAAAGCCTATAATTTACTAAAACAATTTGAAGTTTGATGTGAGTGTTTTTCAAGATCTGTTATATATAATTATATATACATGTATATATATATTGTTGAAAAGTTAACATGCAATAAGTTTACTGTAATTAAGTGACAAATAGTTTTACTGATTTGGTTGGATGCATATATGCAGATATATCATGGTTTGTGCAGAGGACAGTAGCAAAAACAAGAGCTGTCTCCGTAGGATGACATACGCCCCCGATAAACGCTTTAATAGAAGTTATGAGCATTTTTCAAAACCTAAAAGCCGACCCTAAGTTCAAGGTCAAAGGGGTCAAAATTTGTGTGTGTATGGGAAGGCCTTGTCCATATACACATGCATACCAAATATGAATGTTACATCTGAAGCTACATAGAAGTTATGAGCATTTTTTTGAAACCTAAATGCAAAGTGTGACGGATAGACAGACGGACAGTGCGATCACTATATGCACTCCTTTGGGGGCATAAAAATGTGTTTCACATTGTTTTGGTAAATTAGTAATGTAGTTTAAAGAACAGAATCATCAATTATAAAGTTATTGATTATAAAGTGTTGCTGGCATATTTGATGCATTAATCTAGCTATAACAAGGTCCCTGTTTTATCCCCACTGGCACCGAGTGAGGGTTCTCAAAATCTTTAAACAATATAAATAACTACATATAGGGTCGAGAGCCTTGTTGATATGGGGGCTAAACACCTGAAATCAAAGCGACCCAGGTTAAAGGCCGAGGCCAAATAAATAAACCAGGGCAGAGGCCGCATGAGCCTGCTATACTCTGAACAAGTATTGTTTCTTCTCAGAAAACTGGCTTAAGTGTCTTACTAAGCTTTAGACTTTGAGTTTCAGTGCAATCAATCTAAAATAAATTGGTCAAATTATAGCTTAAGAAACTTCAGCGTACAGTTTATATAGTATTGACAGACCTGTAAAGTCGCGCCAGTCAAAAATCATAAAAAGCGACATTTAAAGTTATGGTAGCCAGAACTAGTCAAATTAAATAATAATTTGTAAAAAATAAACATTCTGCACAAATTCAATTATTTACTTTACCTGTGTGCATGAATCATTTCAGTCTTGATGGTTAGTGAACTATGTCAAAAGCACCATATCTATGAAACACTTGTTTTTTTAATAGTGCAATGTTCCACAGAAATGATGCTGATGATTATTCTACACGATGATGAATTATTAGATATATTTCTAAATTCCATTTCCACCAACAATTCGGTTATTCAACTACCAGTTCACATGCTTCATACACAGTTGAAAATAACACTATTTCACTCAACAACCGTGACACATGTACTCAATTTTTCAACTTTTCTCAATTAAAATTGTCTTCTACTGTTATTGTTGTTGTTGTACTTTTGAAAGTAGTTCGAAAGATGGCGACCATTAACCCAGAGATTGATTTATGAAATAAATCGTCTGCTGATCCAGAGTGATTTTGCTGTTTACAGTGTAGTAAAACAGACACTCCGATGAGTTGGAGTTGGGGTTACAGTGCACTTATTGTGTATAATTGTACTTGAGAAGCTGGTACTCGTTGCTCACACTTAAAAGTGTATTGGGCCCTTATCAGCTGAGATAAACGTATAGATGCTCAGGAAACCGTGCATAAACAGTAACCCATTGATAAGTCAGCTGAGAGAAAACATTATAGATAAAGATATTTGATGATGGTCCCATCGACTGACTACAGACATGACAGTGGGACCAGACATAAAATAGGTCTTTACATACTCTGTGGTTTCAGGACATAAGGTAGCAACACCAGTGATTGTACTAATCCTTTGAACTTTAATCATTCTTAGAAGAGTAAAACAAGAAATAAATAAACTACACAGAAACATTTTTTTCTGTCTCATTTTTAAACAATACTTTGATGAACTAGTTTTGAAATTATATTAAAGGTTTCTTTATGGTTTATGTTGTATTTTATATGATAAGTTAAAACTTGATACGAAGAGGCTGTTTTTTTATCAACAGAATGCAATTACAAGGTGCAGACAGCAATGGTTTCTTAAATACATATATTAGCTGGCTTCAAATTGCATTGCAAAACATATTTCAGTAGAGTGAGAACTATGTGTGTACATGTATATACACATATATTCAAAGACTGCTATAATATCCATTTTAAACTGAATTATTAACAGAGGATCATAATCACCAGTAATGGGTGTGTATCCAATCAAGACAATGCCCCCCCCCCCCCCCTAAAAAAACAACATGTATGAACCACGCTCTGGGACAACCAGGCTGAATGCTTTAGTGTTGTTTGGTGTTGTTTCATCCCTAATTGACATGACGCCTTATCTATGATCGCTCCGCCCACTAGAATTGATCCACCAATCAGCGATCGATTAATCGGGCGCACTCGTTAGCAACGACCTGTCCGCCATTTTCTAGACAAGCTACATGTGTAGTTTCACTTTTATTCCAACGAGTTTCTTTTGTTTTCCTCTTTAAAAAAACGATTAAAAATGGTTAAACGGTGTCAATGGGGATTATGTAACTCGGACAATCGATATCCTGACAGATTAGTTGGTGACATTGAATTTATACCATTTCCAACGCGGCAATGCGGTCTTGACAAGAGCGAGTGGAAGCTTCAAGAATTACCGAGATCCCCTTTATAGAACATTAATTTATTTCACAAACTTGAATGTCATATAAGCAATAACTAAGCATTATTAAGTATGTTTTGTGTCACGTGTGCATGTAAAATAATTGAGAATTTTGGTCCCAATTCGTGTAACTTTACGAAATCCCCGTTAAAAATCGCGTTTCTGTTTGTGTCAGAAACAAGTGAAAACCATTTTGTTATTATTTTAATAAAGACGTATCGATAAATGCTATTGTAAAAGGGTTATTATTACTGATATTAGTTAACCAATAAATGCGGTAACTTCGGGGAAGTCGGTACCTGCGCGAGCGTCTGATATTGGTAGCCTTATTAATTTATAATAGCCTGACCGTATTCCATTTCTTACAACGCTAATTTTATATCAGACAATGTCCAAACTTTCTGTGTTGTTTTTGCGTTTTAAATTATAGTGATTGATAAATGTCCCATAAGCAATGTTTAATATGATTAATATCACTTTTATACGCAATAACATGTGGGATTGAGGTACACACCCGGCGTCAGAAAGCGCGTAAAACTTCACCGAATTCCCAGTTATAAAGCGCTATATCGTGTCAAATACACGGGTAGGGGGGAATGTTTCGTTTCGGTAATAATTTTGTTAATAACACGGGTAAATACCGGTGAAGTGTTAATTTATTGCAAATACCACCATTACACGTAATAACGGGTTCGATTTCGGTAAGCGCGCAAGCGCTTGAGAGCCTGTTTAATGTACCGATTTACCCGTTATAAGTAGCTGATGTTCTCTTTAATCGTATATTTGTTTGCATTTGCAGAATAACTAAATGGCATCAACCCCTTTACAAGTGTAATATGGTGTTAAACAAGTCCATAAAATCATCCGGAATATCGCGTAAATCTATATGCAGTCTATAGGCAAAGAAGCCATTTTGGTGTTAGCTTGTCTGGGTTTTCTTCCCGCTGAGCCACGTGATTAAGTGGGCGGAGCGATCACTGATAAGGCGTCATGTCAATTAGCTTGTGCAGTCTGCTAAGGCTTATCAAGGATGACACTTTCCTCCTTTATGGAACTTTCCATTTAAAGAAAGTATCTTTTAAACGAAAATTCTGTCGATTTGGATAGCTTTGTCTCTGAATAACCTTTGCGGATTGCACATGTTTTTTTTTGACAATCCTCTCCACACATGGATTAAACCTGGTATTCCGAAACTGAATCATATATAGTTTAAGTTTAAGACATTGTATTTTGATTAAACTTTTGCCATTATATTTTCATGTAAGAACATATTTATTGCATTTTGCAATTATATTTTCATAAATAAACATTTTATTCAGAAGTAATTCAATCTGTTGATGGGGCTTCTTGTTACAAAAATAACCCTCAATCTCTTACAGTATTGCAAAAAAATAAAACGATAACAAGAGCATCGCTTAACGGGTGCCAACGCTCGCAGAGGCGTATCCAGAAAATTTTAAGAGGGGGGGCTCAACAGGGGAGGGTGCGGGAGGGGTGTCCCCTTCCGTCGACGATTTTTTTTTAAATTGGCACCTTGAAATAATGCGATTTCCTGCTATCTAATCAGCATTTTGCATGATAAAAGTGCATGTAAAACAAATAAGATCTTGAGTTCACACATCAAGTGTGACAGACACACGGACAGACAGACACACATGGGAAAATCAAATGTCTCTCAAACCACTTAAGTGGTGGGAGACATTATCTTTATCCATAACTTTTTTAACAGAGTAAGATGGGTGGACCTCCTATTTAACCATGCTGGATATCCTACTAGGTCAACTTAGGTACAACATTAAAATGTTTATGTCCATCTCCCTATGAATGGAAAGCAGGCACACAGCGGATAACCTGTTCTGACCCATTGATGATCTTAGTTTTGTCTTAACAAGTCCTTGGGCACTGATACTCCTTTCACACTCGCATGATGTAACAGGGAACACACATGATATGGACAAAACAGTGTAAATGGTGGGGTACAGCTGGGAATAACAATGTGCAACAGAGCCCTGAAGGGTAGAAGGTGGGTTGGGTACACCTTTCCACCTAGCCTGCCATATAAAGTGCAACTCAGCAGGGAGGGACTGAGGGGAAGGGAGATCATCAATGAACCATTCAAGGTCACTAGCACTGACAGGAGAGGCGCACATTTGTTCAGGTATAAACTTCAATCACATGGCTGCCTTAGTCTGCAAATCACTGAATCGGGTGTCCATTTCTTTCACAAAAGTGTTAACAAAGGGAGTCGTTAGGTTTCTGTGTAGTTTAATTCGGGTGTTTCTGCCTCGATGTTGTCACACTTTAAGAAAATGATTAAGTTTCATATAGCAAAGTAATTTTTCATTTTGAGTCTTTTTAATTTTAAAAAGTATGGATGAACATCAAAGCAGTTAGCCCGATTTGTAAAAAAATAAAAAAAATAAAAAAATTGCCATTCATTAAGTGTGCAGTTGAATTTCACTGGCAATAACTTGTTACTCAAAAGGATTATCACTCTAAAGAGCTAATACCAATTAAATTCATCAAAGATATTACCGAAAAAATAATTATGAGTGTCCATTGCGTTCGTCTAAACTCTTTAATTGCTACAAATTGAAATATTGTTTTTCACAAGTCTCATGCGGCAGCCATTTGTAAACATTTATCTATAGCTTAAATGTATGGATGAATTGCATTAGTTCAATGTATCTTCTTCAGCCAATCAAATAGCGCAGTTTATTACTTACAGTCAATGAAGCATTTAGCTGACGAATGTTAGATCGTCTGTATACATGCCTGGGGGCAAATTACACAAATCGACAGCTGTTTATGGCTTAATTAGGGACATATGACAGGAAATACACAAGTAGATTGAAACTGTAAGGGGCTCATTTTTATTAAAAATCGTGTCTAGCCAGCCAGCTGGGGGGGGCTTTAGCCCCCTAGCCCCCCACCTAAATACGCCCCTGGTTCGGCTGCGGGTGCAGTTTTGAATAAATGAAAGCTTATCGAATTTTTTTTTTTTAAGAGTTCACAGTGACCTTGACCTTTGATCTAGTGACCCAAAAATGGGTGTGGCTTGTAAAACTCGTCAAGGTGCATCTACATATGAAGTTTCAAAGTTGTAGGTGGAAGCACTTTGATTTAAGAGCAAAATGTCAAGGTTTTAGCACAGTGGACGAGCTGGCTATGACAATTCCTCGGCTTTTCTCCGAAAACAACCGAGCTAAAAATGAGTTGTTCAGGAAGCGCGTTCGTACCTTACCGAACAAAATGTAAGGTACCCATGCCTCTAACCAAGGACCACCAGAGTTAGTCAGGAATCCTCTGTGTCAGCACAATTGAAAGAACATGTATTGTTAAAATTATCCAAGCGAAAATATTTTTTTCTTTTCTGCTGTGCAGACAGTTATATTAACACTTTGTAATGAAATGTTTAATAGAAGATTTTCATTATCAGCTTATTGTTTTGTTTCAATATAGAGCAAAACCTTTTTTATTCTGACAACACAAGGTGTGGTGGGAAGAACAATATAAAACTATGTTTTCTTAAAATCAATTTATTGACATTAGCACATTATTTACATACAAAATAATTCATAAAAAATGACTGTGATAAAATATTGATATCAACAGATGACAAACAAAACCTAAAAAATGAAATGCTAATTAATTCAAGTACACATGCACTGTGTTTTTCATTTGCCTGATTTCTAAATCTTAACAAGTTTTTTAAGAAAAAAAGAATGATAATAGATAATCCATAATAACTTTCATTTAACAATTCGAATAATCACTTCATAGTTTATTACTGTCATTTAACAAATTGAAATCTTGACCTCTTACATTGAATGTTAAGTTTATATGCACATGTATTGTCAAGTTTCAGACAGTCTTTCATTTGTTAAATCTGTCTTCGGTAGCCTTTTTGCCATTGTAGGACATATGAAGATAATAACAATGAAGCTCACTCAAGGAAAACTGGGCTAAAGCATGTGCAAAGAGTCATCCCAGATTAGCATGAGCAGAAAGCACAAGCTTATGAGGGAAAACACTCTCCGCCTAGAGTGGATTTGCCTTTTAAGAGACTTGTTTCAAACAAAAAAAATCCATAAAAGAGAAAAGTGTCGTCCCTAATTGACCTGTGCGAACTGCAAGTGCTAATCTGGGACGACACTTTGCACATGCATTAAACCCCATTTTTCCACAGCATGGCTCGAATGCATTTTTTCAGCCTGGGTCACTGCTGTCTACAGCAAGCCCTGTCTCTTCATATCCTCGTATGTCTTCTTGTTCACCACATTGCCCATTGAGTCTTCAAACTCTTCCTGAAGTCATACACATAATCCAACATTACTCTAACTCTTTCAGAGCGGGAACCGAATTTTGAAGGCCTTTGCAAACAGTTTGGATCCAGATGAGACGCCACAGAACGTGGCGTCTCATCTGGATCCAAACTGTTTGCTATTCTGATAGTATTCTTTGAAAAAAAATCGAAGAAAATGCTAATTTTAGAAATTCAACAGACGACATTTTAGCAGACCACAAATTTCCCAGCATGCAAAGGGTTAATAGTGACAACTTACATTAGAGTTTGGAAACAAATGTGAAAAGAGACGCGACACCATTTTGAATCAGTCTCCAGGTTTCTCAATATTGTTTCAAAATTTGAATACTGTATCCAGTAACAAGTTATAATAGTCACAGGAAAAATCATACATTCATACGAATTTGCAACCTTGGAAATTGAAGAGTATGTCTAGTCTAACATTAATAAAAAAATTGAAGGAAAAACAACCCTACAAGAATATTTCATTCTTATTCAGTTTTTAACTGGATAATAAGCAGATGATACAAATTCTACAGTATTGATAAATTATATGAACATTAGTATATTTGATATTTTAATATTTATTTATTTACTAGTTATTTTATTTATAATAATAAAGATCTTTTTATGAATTATTACTCAAAGAGAGGTTTATATGATTGACTAAAAGCAAATTTCCTGTATAGAATATTAATTCACAATGTTAGGATGAAATATATCTGTGCTAACCTCAGCATCGGGTCTCCACCTGTCAGTCTCTTTAGTAGACTTGATTTTCTGCCATACTGTAAAAAACATACAGAGGTGATATATGGTACATGTATATTTTCAAAGGGACAGACAATTAATTGTGTTAGTCATATGGCAGTCAATTAACCCTTTACCACTTGGATATGTATTTTCATGCACTTGTAGTCTCTTAGAAAGTTATATTTAATTAAAGACCTTTCTTACTAGATTCAAGTGTTAAAGGCTTCATTTTCAACCCTTAGATACTGATGAGCAGCAAACATAAAACCTGAACAGACGCGAGTTACTAACATTTAGACAGAAATTATACACCTGTTTGAAAAAAGTACACAACAAGCCTTGAAATAAGATGCAATGTTCTGTGTTCTTGGAAATCACAACTAAACTTCTTTGCATAAAGGATTAAATGACTGTGTGTTCATACATGAGAGGGCATCTTCAATGGATGTGACGTTTGCGAAGTGGGCTGTGTTAGGAATACCAAGACACCTCATGCCGTGAGCGTGACGCCACTCCTGCAAGGGAGCACAAGAGACATGTAACACAAACATAAATCATAAAAATAAATCTGCAAAATTACCCAAAGATTGCATTTTGATATCAGAGATATAATCCAGACCAAACATTGCATTTGGTTATCATAAACATAATCGAAATAGTGCCCTTGACTATCCCATAAATTATATAACATCACATATACTATCCCAACATTGCATTTGGATATAACAATTATTATCTAAACAGTTTACTTGGCCATGACATATATTTTACCCTAACATTGTACCTGGATATAACATTTTAATGGGTAACACTAAACACATACATGTGACATTGACATGGTCTTTGGAAACTAGTGGTCTTCTCAATTCAATATTTATTTGTGTTGACTGGTTTAACTTACAGCAAAATGCCTCTGGAAGGCCTTCGGTCCCTTGTATATGACATTGCAGCAGATCTCACACTGATAGCTGATATTGAGTCCATGTAGCTTGTACAGCCAGTAGGGGATGGGCTGAAACAGAGGAAACACAAGAGAGGTAAGTAACATACAGACATAGGCTAGTTGAGTCCATATAGCTGTTACAGCCATAAGGGGATGGGCTGAAATACAATGGGGTAAAAAAAATACACACAGAGGTACTAGATAATTGCAATCTTGTGATAACCAGCCAACAGTAATGATAGGCATTTACTTTTAAGTAATTGCTGTGTGGGTGACTGATAATGATTAGATCCAATTGCTATCTAGTTTTAAGTAATGATGTGTCAAGAGGATTTTTTACTTTTTGATACATAAATGTTTCATAGCTTTATGAAAAGAGATCACACTTTAATCAATATTAAAAACAACAAAAATTTAATTAACTCAATTTATAATAAATTATTCTCAGTCAGCTTTTTAAAATTGTAAATCCCCAAAGACATGACAGCAAAACCTAGGTACAAAATGCCCACCTTCCCATCCCATCCCAGGGGCAGATTTTTAGGGTTGTACGGCACGTCATCATCATCGTCGTCGCTGTCCCCCGCTGCGTCTTCATCGTCTCCCTCTTCCTCCCTCTCCTCCCCGGTGCGCGCCTGTTTACGGATCACGTTCTCCCGTGTGGCTGCCCGCTGCTCGCTCAGCAGCTCTGAGAAACGATACACCTGCGCCTCCAGACCAGCTATCTCACGCTGCTTCTCACTCTCCCTGTTTGGGGTACAAAAATAGGTGTAAGACAAGATTGAAACAACAGATGTGTTTGTTAGAAACACAATGCCTTCTACTGCACCGCTTTGATTTATTTTATTTTATTTTTTATTATATCCCTTTAAAAAATGGGGCAATTGAACTTTACCGGTACGCAACACTTAACATCAAACAGCGTACCCTAACCCTAACCCTTAACACCTTACACATAACAACTAACGCAACACCTTATAATCTTTTTTATCTTATATATTTCCTTAGTATCGGGGGCTATCGCCCCCAAACCCCCGCTTTGTCGATAGTGGTAAACAACTGCGTACCGGTAAAGTTCAATCTAGTCAAAAAATGTTACTTCCCTTGTGAAAATGATCTGTACCTGCCAAATGATAAATAGAAATTATCTCTCTATAAAGCTTGTTACTTGTCTTGGATTTGTTTTTTTGACCTTGAAGGATGACCTTGACCTTTCACCACTCAAAATGTGCAGTTCCATGAGATACACATGCATGCCAAATATCAAGTTGCTATCTTTAATATTCCAAAATTTATGGCCAATGTTTAAGTTTTCGAACTGACGGACGGACAGACGGACTGCCGACAGTTCAACTGCTATATACCACCCTACTGGGGGCATAAAAATATTCAAGTGGTGTCAGTAATAAAGTTGTGAAAATATGCTTTATGACAGTCATCAAAGAAGGCCTGAATATCTTAAATTGTTTCTTGAGAAAGAAAATTTGAGCCTCACTCTGGGAAAACAGGGCTTAATGCATGTGTGCAACGTCTCATCCCTGATAAGCCAGTAAACAGTCCACACAGACTAATCAGGGATGACAATTTCCTCTTTTTAAGAATTTTCTGTTTGTTGAAAGTCTCTTCCAAACAAATATCCAGTTAAGGCAGAAAGTGTCGTCCCTGATTAGCCTGTGCGGACTTCAAATGCTAATATAGGAGGACACTTTAGGCACATGCATAAAGCCCGATTTTTCCAACACAGAGGCTCAATAAATAGTGAGCAAGCTTGGTGCAACATTAACCAGTGCAGGGCTTTCAAAACTGTGCTAATTTACTTTCCAGTGATAATGTTCAATGAACGCCAGACACTGACCGACTCCTATAGTCTGAGTGAGCACAACCTTGAGAACTTATTATGGTGAAACAAAGTACAATCCTAACAACAATTATATAGATTTTTTATTATTATTTTTTGTTTAACCAATTAATTTAAGCTCGATTGCATAAAAAGCCTGAGGCTTATTTGAAACTTTAGCTTATTTAATATAGATTTAATGCACAAATATTGATTATACTACTATAATGTTAAATGTTCGAAAATGACAACAAACAAAATGTTATTATTTATTTACTAATGATAACCTGTCGAAAACTAGTAAAACAATATTATATATATCTATGATCTTCTAACCTGGCCTTGCCAGCCCTGCCTGGTTTAGACTTTGCAAACATGGCCGGATCCAGGTCCTCCAGACGCTTTCCCTTTGTACTGAACAGACGCTGGGCCCTCTCTTCTAGAGTGCTAAAAACAGAATGTATCAATAAAACCTGGTCCAGATTTCTTGACAGTTCTTGAGCCTGTTATAACAAGATTCGCTCCAAGTAGACTATCCCATGGCAAAAACATGGTTTACCATTGTTGTAAAGAGAAATTTCAGATTAATTGAAAATCCGTAGTTAGGTAATCATACATGACGAAATCCTGTGTTGAATTTAAATGATATTTAAAAATATTTAAGAAAGAAACTTATGCTGACTATTCATAAGAAAAGTCCAGATATCAGGGGCCAGGTTTAAACATAATACAACACATTCAATTGACCATACTGTGATACAGTTTTCGAAAGTAAAACTCCAACTTCCATGATTAGTCAATGCTGGTAATTCTATTAATTTTTTTTCAATCTTTAACAACATTGTCTTTAGTTTAGAACAATAATTGCTCATTGCTCAAAATGTCTATTGTTTATGAACTTAACATTCAGTTGTAACTTAAACTTGTTGTGCCAATAAAGGTACCATTACCAAGAAACATTTCTCTAAATAACAGCTACTGGAATTTGTTCCCCTTTATTTAATTTGTTGTGATGTGTTCCTAAACTCCTCAACATAACTGATTGAGTTGCTGTTCAATAAATACTCATGCAAAGGCCATTTGTATTGCTTATATCTTAGACATTTAAGTTGGTTAAAGTCATTCTTTTGAAGCAACTTAATTTTCAAGGCGCATAATTTGAAATGACACTGAAATGTATACAGCACATATCATGTATTTCAGATGTATTTGCGTATAAGCCTGTCTGAACAAGAGTTGAGGGATAAAAACCTCGATTTGAACAGAGGATCATGTAATTCACAGGAAAATTGCTTTACAGTGGAAGTGACCTACCCGCCACACTTGAGTCGCAGAGCCATCAAGGCTGACTTGAGACGATCCAAACCCAGAGATGCCAGCTCCTGTAACAGTAAATTGATTGACCATCAAATCGTTTAATAAAGTTGCAGGACTACACTGAACAAGGCTATTGCCTAGCAATACATGTCCCCTACCTGCTCCACCATTGTCAGAAATATTTAAATAAAATATATTTTTTTCCAATATTTGCTGCCATAGCAACCAGATTTTTTACGTAGGAACACAATAAAATGATGTGCATTATGTCCATATTGCCATCTATCCATGTTTCAAGTTTCCTAAAAAAATATTACAAACTTTTAAAG
This sequence comes from Dreissena polymorpha, assembly GCF_020536995.1. Lineage (NCBI taxonomy): Eukaryota > Metazoa > Mollusca > Bivalvia > Myida > Dreissenidae > Dreissena > Dreissena polymorpha. The sequence continues at coordinate 54,625,190 of NC_068365.1, forward strand.
TTATAGCAGGATCCAGAAAAGTGTGACAGATTCACAGACTCACGGACACACAGAGCGCAAACCATTAGTCCCCTCTGATGAAACCGGTAGGGGACAATAATGATATTAGACTACTATGTATGATCATACTTGACTTCACCAAATACTCGACTAAAATTAATGATGAACTTTGACAACATTGAATTTTGAACTTGGACTTCACCAAAAGATGACATTGGACTACACTGAATGATACTGGACTACAACTTTATGATGATATTGGGTAACACTGATGAATCAACATATTACTTATTAGACTTCACTTAACGATTATAATGAACTACAATAAATGATATTGGAATACAAATAATGATGATATCGGACTTGACCCAAGTATTGCAGTCACACAAATACACTCCGACATAGATACTGTCTCTGACTACTTAGGGACTATAGGTATTGAAGGCAGTCACACAAATACACTCAGACATAGACACTGTCTCTGACTACTTAGGGACTATAGGTATTGAAGGCAGTCACACAAATACACTCAGACATAGACACTGTCTCTGACTACTAAAGGACTATAGGTATTGAAGGCTCACAGTCTTAACTTCTCTGCTATGCAAATTTCACAAAAGCCAGCCATAACTCTGGAAACAAGTCAATTACTGAAATACACTGCTACAAATTTGGCAATTACAAAATTCAATTCCTATCCAGCATCAGCAGAATCTGTTAAAAGATTGTTGGTGACCCCAGTGTCAACAGTAGATTGTGAACGGGGGTTCAGTAGGCAGAATGTGATGAAAACTGATTTAAGAAATCTTTTAATATGAAAACTTTGGAACATCTCATGAAAATCTCTATTGAAGGAATAGACTGTAAAGATGTGGACTTTAAAGTGATCTACAATCTGTGAGCTGGTAAAAAAACAGTGCATAACTAGAGTTTTGTCACAGACGTGACGTAAACCCCCACGTGCCGCATTGACACAGACTATTTTGCATGCTGTCTTCACAAAACAAGAAAATCAAACTTATGGCGATTTTTTAGAATTATAATGCCATAATCATTTATGGCCATTTCGACCTTTGAACTCTTGAATTCTTTCGCATGACATGCCGTCCAAATTTATGGCCATTTTTATACTTTTGAACTCCAAGTGTGACCTAGACCTTGGAGTTATCGACATAATTCTTTCGCATGACACGTCCAATGATTGTGAACAAATGTATCAGGTATTTTTAAATCTCACAATAAATGACATAGTTATGGCCCGGACAAGATCATTTATGGCCATTTTTTACCTTTGAACTCACAGTGTGACCTTGACGTTGCAGATATCGACGTAATTCTTTCATGCGACACACCGTCCAATATTAAATGGTGAACAAATGTGCCAAATGATTTTTAAATCTCACCATGAACAACAAAGTTATGGCCCGGACAAGCTCATTTACACTGTATGGCCATTTTTGACAATTTCAAGTCAATGTGTGACCTTGACCTTGGAGTTATCGACATAATTCTTTTGCGCGACAAACCGTCCAATGATTGTGAACAAGTGGCCATTTTTTACCTTTGAACTCAAAGTGTGACCTTGACCTTGGAGATATCAACGTAATTCTTTCGCGCAACACACCGTCCAATGATGGTGAACAAATGTGCCAAATGATTTTTAAATCTCACAATGAACGACATAGTTATTGCCCAGACAAGCTCATTTATGGCCATTTTTAATCTTTGAACTCAAAGTGTGACCTTGACCTTCGAGATATTAACGTAATTCTTTCGCACAACACACCGTCCCATGATGGTGAACAAATATGCCAAATGATTTTAAAATCTCACAATAAATGATAAAGTTATGGCCCGGACAAGCATTTGACCCTTGAACTCCAAGTGTGACCTTGACCTTGGAGATATTGATGTACTTTTTCACGTGACACACCCTCCTATGATGTCGAACAAATGTACCAAGATATTATAAAATCTAACGATAAATGACATAGTTATGGTCTGGACAGACTTTCGGTTTAAAACACACTAAGAGACCCTGTGACCTAGTTTTTGACCCGGCATGACCTATATTCAAACTTGACCTATACATCATCAAGATACAACTTGTGACCAAGTTTGGTGAAGATCAGATGAAATTTCGGGACAGACCGACAGACCGACTTACCGACCGACAAAGTGACTCCTATATAGCCCCCATTACCAATGGTAATGGGGGTATAATAATGAAATAGCAAGCCAATAATGTATGTCATGACTTTGTTCTCTATATCACAGGTGGTTAGCGTGTGGCTATGATATTAATAAGTGAAAACATCATTTTTGAATGAATGTTTACAAACCAAATGTGGACGAACGGACGGCGAACAAAGACCAATTCTAAAACCTCACCTGAGCAATCAGGTGAGCTAAAAAGTGTGTTTCACCGATCTGAGCCATTTTCAAACTTGTCAGAGAAATCAATAAAACCAATGTATTGACTAAGTTTCACAATTATTAGGCAAAAAATGAGACTTCTATTGTGTTTGATCACAAGGTTTCTCTCTAGTCACATAAGGAAAACTGCCCCCCCCCCCCCCCCCTGGTGGCCATGTTTTTTTACCGATCGGGACCATTTGCGAACTCATCTGAGATATATATAAAACCAATCATTTCATCAAGTTTCATGATGATTGGGCAAAAAATGTGACTTCTAGAGTGTTCACAAGCTTTTTTTACTATATAAATATAAGAAAACTGCCCCCCCCCCCACCCCCGGCAGCCATGTTATTCAACTGACCGGAACCATTTTTAACTCAACTCTCGTATCAAGGAAACAAATGTTCACACCAAATTTAATGAAAATTTGGCCAAAAATGTGACTTCTAGAGTGTTCACATGTTTTCACTATATACATAAAGAGAAAGATGCCCCGCCATGTTTTTTCACCAATCTGGACAATTTTCGAACTCGCCCGAGATATCAATAAAACCAATGTTTTATCCAACTTTCATGATGATTGGGCAAACATTGTGACTTCTAGTGTGTTTACAAGGTTTCTCTATAGCCAAATAAGGAAAACTGCCCTGCCCACTGGCAGCCATGTTTTTCAACGGACCAGAACCAGTTTTAAACTCAACCAACATATCATTAAGACGAACATTTTGACAAAGTTTCATGAAGATTGGGAATGAAATGTGACTTCTACAGTGTTTACAAGGTTTTTCTTTTTTTTGACCTAGTGACCTAGTTTTTGACCCGGCATGACCCAGTTTCGAACTCGACCGAGATATCATTGGGACAAAGCTTCTGACTAAGTTTCATGAAGATCGGAAAAAAAATGTGCACTCTAGAAAATACACTGTTTTATAATGAAAACATTAATAGTCAAAGGGGAGTAACTACTGTAAACTTAAATGCAATATTTAGAAGAGTTGTCTCGCATGTTACATGACCTTAATTCATGATTGTTTACATGCCTTTTTACTATATAAATATAAGGAAAACTGCCCGTCCCCCTGGCAACCATGTTTTTCAACTGACCGGAACCATTTTCGAACTCAACTCTCATATCAAGGAAACAAATGTTCTGACCAAATTTCATGAAAATTGGGCCAAAAATGTGACTTCTAGAGTGTTCACATGTTTTCACTATATACATATAGAGAAAAATGCCCCGCCCACTGGCGGCCATGTTTTTGAACCGATCTGTACCATTTTCGAACTCGCCTGAGAAATCAATAAAACCAATGTTTTGACCAACTTTCATGATGATTGGGTAAAAATTGTGACTTCAAGAGTGTTTACAAGGTTTCTCTATAGCCAAATAAGGAAAACTGCCCCGCCCACTGGCGGCCATGTTTTTCAACAGTCGGAACCACTTTTGAACTCAACCAACATATCATTAAGACAAACATTTTGACAAAGTTACATCAAGATTGGGCATGAAATGTGACTTCTACAGTGTTTACAAGTTTTTTCCTTTTTTTTACCTAGTGACCTAGTTTTTGACCCGGCACGACCCAGTTTCAAACTCGACCGAGATTTCATTGGGACGAAGCTTCTGACCAAGTTTCATGAAGATCGGACAATAAATGTGGCTTCAAGAGTGTTTACGAACAAATGTGGACGGACAGACGGACGGACAGACAGACAGACGACGGACAAAGACCGGTCACAAAAGCTCACCTGAGCAATCAGGTGAGCTAAAAACATTCGTACCGTGCCTGCCATGGCATTATGAATCAAAACTAACTGTCCAGCAGCATTTGAAACCTTTGTTTACATACATTTCAACTAACTGACATTTTAAACACACGAGTGATTTCATTGGTCCAATGCGAAGGTGTGTCTTTACACCTGGAGATTTCTTTCATGAATCCTGTCTGATCCCTGTTAAGTAGGCCAGGTGAATTAAGTATCGTTTTATTTCTTAAAATTTGACCAAGCATATGTAGAAATATAACAAGATATATACATTTCCAGAATGGAAATTCATTTCTGCGTTGAATAAGACCGGGTTCATGTAAATCGCTGCAAAATTGATGAAGTAATGGCTGTTCAAAGCGATGCACCCTGTTTTTAGGCGATTTCGAGTTGAATACCTTGTTATATATATATATATTTGATAGTGAATTTTTGTTTCCAGAAATGTTGATTTTTGGTTATAATATGATTATTTATCATTCAAAATGATGTTTTCACTAATAAGCCACACGCTAACCACCTGTGCTCTGTATATAGCAGGATTTGTTTGCAATGTATTGTGTGAATGAAATGTGTGCTTATTTTTTTACATACCATGAATTGATGTTGTCAAAAATGTGCTCGATGAAAATTGCTCTATTACTATGAAACTTGTGATTTAATGTACATGTACATTTACTATATTGAAAACTGTATGTTATATTATGATATGTGCTTGTTGTCATTAACCTTTTACCACTTCGATATGTATTTTGACACATTTGTAGCCCCATAGAAAGTTACATTCAATTAAAGACCTTTCCAACTAGATCAAGTTTTAAAGGTTTCATTTCCAACCCTTAGATACTGATGAGCAGCAAACAGCATACAACCTGAACAGACTGCGAGTTACACAGGGTTCAAGACTGACTGATTGTACAGTGTACCCACCTCCCATGATGAGAATGCAGAGAGATCCAGGTGAGCGCCTGTGTGTGCAAGAGCTCCAAGGGTCTCTTTCTGAAATGGAGAAAAATGACATGAACAGAACTGGCTGCACAACATACAACATTCTTGGTTTTGATGTCTTTTGGTGATGAACAGTGCATCTCAGATTGATGTGTATAGGTGGAGTATACTAAATTAGGAAAAAATTGAGCTACTTAAAACCTTTTCTGAGTTTTACAACATTAATATAATTCACTCGGCATACATTTGTTAAGTAACTTTGAAAATAATACCTTGTCATTAAATGGGTAAGTGAGAAACTTGTATTTGTTGTAGAAATTGTTTGTTGACAAAACTGTTTCAAACTCATTTCTTGATTAATTACCTACCCAAGCTTTATCAAAAGAACAATTAAGTAAACCTGTTTCACAAGTCTATATTCACAGAAATCAAGTTAATAATGCACTTATTTTCAGATAATTTACATATCATCTACATGGAAGCATCAATGGCGACTCTTTTTTCAACTACACTGATATATCCAGAGGATATAACGATATGAGCTTCAGGAGACTATAAATTCTACCTTAGGGAAACAGACCAAGGGCCATAATTCTGCCAAAAATCGTTGCAGCCCATAATCCTTTCTTAACAATCATTTAAACAACTGCCAAATTTGAGGGAGATCCACCCAGGAGTTCAAACCACAAGCTTTTGGACGTATGCACGGACAAACAAGTGCAATTCTTTATGGCTTTAACTCCGTGGAGGCATAAACATAAAATACTTTGAAAAACATTTGCCAAAACAGCAACGGTGTTATTTTTACGATTTTGATGCCTTTGGCGACATTTGCGATTACTAGCGATAATGCTGGGCACACTGCTTTAACAGTTCAGATTATACTATCAAACACATTGTACCAAACAATTCAAGCAGTGCAAAGAATGGAAGCAACATTTCAAGTCATTTACAAACGTATGTTCTCCAAAAAGGCTTACCTGATATTGCAACAAAGAAAATAAAAAATTAAGCAAAAGCTTACCGGCCATCCAGGGAACTGACCCTCAGAAAATTGGAGTTCAAAGTCAATCATTATGTTATCGATCTCCTGTAAATATAATCAGATAATTAAAGCTATTTATCAAAGATGAACGAAGTGAAACTCCAGTTTCATTTGACGGAGATCATTTTCATTTTCACAAGTGACTAATTAACTTAAAGTTAGACACAGGAAAACGCACAAAATGTAAACAAACCCTGATCAATAAAACCAGGGTTATAGCCTATGAGCGGACAATGCAAAAGATAGTAAAAGGAGTTTAAAATGGGTTTCAAGGAATCAAAACTTCACATTTGGCCCATATTTCATCATAAAACATTTGAGTGCAAATCAAATTTAACCTAATAGAATCATCAGTCAAAACAAACAGCAAAATAAGAATATGTTTTAATTGAATTTCAATTACTATACTATTCAAACAGTATACGTTATCACGAGAACATTTTTTTTCACAAGTCTGAATTTACCAGTCCATTGGCTTAATATAGAAAATTAAACATGGGAGTCAGAATTATTTACCGGCTACTGGACTGCACTAGAAGACTGTTAATCAAATTGCCATCACACCTAGGACAAGTTGGTTGTAAGTCTAGGTTCAGGAGTCAATGTAAGATACTGTATGAAACTTCTATCTGTTGCTCAATCAGGATGGCAAAGGTAAATTGTGTCTTGTTAAAACCACTAAATACAATGTTAACTTTAAGAGGAAAGAAAAAAAGATGGGCTTTTTCTAGTCCCCCCCCCCCCCCCCACACACACCCACACACACACTAAAACAGGAAATCTTAAGAAGATAAAATATTTGTGTCAGACATTTTGCACTGGTGATTTAAGATATACTTAAGAAGCTTTATGAACGGGGCCCCTGATATCCATACCTTCTGAACGTCCAGCAGTGGCTTGATCCTCTGAATATAGCCTCCCATATAGTCCAACAGGTACTGCAGATACCTGCCATGAGACATTAGTACAGGTCTCTCTAATGAAAGTTATACCAGACTGTTGATCTCTTCATAGATTTGTAACCAACTTATTAATTTATTATACTTTAAGAAACTTATTTCTGTAAGATAAATTCAGAATTAAAGACTTAAGATTTCAGAAAGCCTGATCACTAAATTATAGTGGCAGTTAATAAGCCCACGTCCAATATTCCCAGAGATCTTGGTGAAAATTCATCTCTTAAAAGGAAACAAGCACTGAAAAGGTTATGTAAGGCAGCTGGCCACAATTCTGCAAAAACGCTGAAGACTGTTTTACCAAAATAAGCTTAGGTTTTCTATTTTCATATTGCAATAAAGCTTGTGTTTATAATAATTTATAGGCAAACACCATGGTTAATTCCAACATTGTTTGGCAGATCATCAAAATAAATGTTATATTGTGCTGTAACATAAAGGGATTAATTTGAATGATGAAATAAGAGACTTAATGTTAGTCGTCTTATAGTTATTAAGAGAGATAGCGTCACAATATTGTTCGAACACTGTAAATACAATGAGCCAGTCTCTAGGAAAATCAGGCTCAATGTATGTGCGTAAAGCAAAGCAGTCTTCAAAGGCAAATCTAGGACAACACTTCCACTTTTATGGAATTTTTCATCTAAAGGAAGTCTCTTTTTTTAAGGGTCACCCTGGCATAGTGGATATGGTGTCGGCCTAGCGACCAGGAGGTCATGGGTTCGATTCCCACAGTGGGAGCATTCTTTAGATCTCCCTCAAAGACACCAAGTACTGGTTCTAGTCCCAGGAAACGGACTCGAGAGCGTTTCAAATAAGCCTTTGGCTTTCAATGCAATCGAGCCAAAATTAATAGGTTTTAACTAAAGGAAGTCTTTTCTAAAGGAAAATACAGTCTAGGCAAAAAACGTTGCCCCTGATTAGCCTGTGCGGACATCTATGATTTAGTTTTCACAGAGACAAACACAAATTGTTTAAAAATATTAATATGTCTTGCTAGCAGGTGGTATTTAAATAGTATGCAGTGTTCCTACTTACTCTTTGTATGCCGCATTCTTTTTGTCTTTTGGAACATCAAACAGATGATCAAATGTGGACAGGTATGAAATGTAGTCTATTTTCTGTAAGCAAACATTCATCAGCATGTTATCAACAGTAAAGTAACAAACATCTATTTTCTGAAACCAAACATTAATCAGCATGTTATCAACAGTAAAGTAACAAACGTCTATTTTTTGTAACCAAACATTCATCAGCATGTTATCAACAGTAAAGTAACAAACGTCTATTTTCTGTAACCAAACATTCATCAGTATGTTATCAACAGTAAAGTAACAAACATCTATTTTCTGTAACCAAACATTCATGAGTATGTTATCAACAGTAAAGTAACAAACATCTATTTTCTGTAACCAAACATTCATCAGCATGTTATCAACGTAAAGTTACAAACATCTATTTTCTGTAACCAAACATTCATTGTCATGTTATTAACAGTAAAGTAACAAACATCTATATTCTGTAACCAAACATTCAACCGCATGTTATCAACAGTAAAGTAACAAACGTCTATTTTCTGTAACCAAACATTCATCCGCATGTTATCAACAGTAAAGTAACAAACATCTATTTTCTGTAACCAAACATTCATCCGCATGTTATCAACAGTAAAGTAACAAACATCTATTTTCTGTAACCAAACATTCATCAGCATGTTATCAACAGTAAAGTAACAAACGTCTTTTTTCTGTAACCAAACATTCATCAGCATGTTTTAAACAGTAAAGTAACAAACATCTATTTTCTGTAACCAAACATTCATCGTCATGTTATCAACAGTAAAGTAACAAATGTCTATTTTCTGTAAAAAAACATTCATCAGCATGTTATCAACAGTAAAGTAACACACATCAGAGTAGTAAAGAATCCTCGAGTCCAAACACACACAATTCTATTGTTTATTTATGTATCAACAGACAAAACTAGAAATGGCACAATAGTGACAAATATCCACTAAAACACCACATGTAGTAATATTGCAGAAAACATGATCAATAAAGTTTAAACTTATAGGTTTACATCAACCTTATACCTAAACAACCTTTTAACAGTTGGTTCAAGTTTTTATGTTATTAATTAAACAAGATATATTTGTCAAACATGTATTCCTCCATGCAGTTATTATGGGTTGTTTTAATGTAATATGCCCCAGTGACCTAAAACTTTGACCAGTTAAGTGTTAATCTGTAAATCAATAGGCGTCTTCCTTAATTCATGTATAATGGCATACTTATTTATATGATCCTTTGTGAAATAGTTTTTTTTAGATATAGTGTGGGACGGTTTTCTAAGGTCCTTGACTGTTGAAATGAAAATTGGTGGGCACCTTCATTTCATGGAGTCAACATACAAACTTTCCTGATAGTAGGTCAATTCATTCTCTATCTATCAGAGGAAACAAAATGGTCTACATGTACATAAAAAGTTACTTATGCCTATGACTTATCTTTGACCTATCTGCCTTAACATGTATATTCATCTTTCTTTCTTCCCAAGAAACTATTATAACATAAGCATGATCGTAGGTCAAAGCTTTCCTTAGATGTCATGCGACAGTCTTTGGACCCACCGAGCAAGCACTTGATAGACAGGTGCAAAGCAATATATCCCAACTTCCTCAAGGGGCATTTATAAATAAAATTTTGAATGGTAAATTTATATTACAGTTGATGTTCAATTTAAATGTATTGCATAAATGAATGGTGCATAAAAGATCATTATGCATGAACCCAGGACATTTGCAGAATTCATGTATAAGTTCAAGCTTCCCAATATAGTCACTGATGTCAATAATACATGTTTTGTTGTGGGATGATTCATATAATGAACATGATTAAAAGCTTGAATAATGACCTTGACCTTTCACCACTTAAAATGTGCAGCTCCATGAGATACACTTGCATGCCAAATATCAAGTTGCTATCTTCAATATTGCAAAAGTTATGGCCAATGTTAACGTTTTCGGACAGACGCACAGACTGACAGACAGACAGACGGACTGACGGACAGTTCAACTGCTATATGCCACCCTACAGGGGGGCATAAAAATAAACAAGCAATCCATCAAATGGGACTTTTGAGACTGGTTTAAGTAAAATTAACACTAAACTTTTTGCCATTGTGAATATGACCAAAAAATGGTTTAAAATCAAAACTAAAAACCGGTGGCTAGCCACTGGCCACTGTGTTTGCATACCTCAATACCCTTGAGGTTGATAAACTGTGTATGGCACTCGTGCAGATCCAGGTATTTACCATAGCCCTCCTCGTCCGAAAATTCCACCATGTCTGTGAGATGGAAAGATAAAAAATTGTCAATATAATAGGAAATATAAAATTATAAATCTAAAACTGAAATGTGAGCTTTAGCACAAATATGACTTACTGTGAGACCATTTATTTCCATCAGCATGAAATTTCGTAATTTTAAAAAACATAAATTTTTCATCAACACATAAATTTGCTAACTTCTAAGTTTGGATAAAAAAATGCACAATAATTTGCGTTGGTCATTTTTTTTATTCGTTTGTAATACTTGTCTGCAATAAATCGTGGTGGGGAGAGGGGGTGCTAGCTTGAGTCACTTGCAGGATGTGGGCCATGTTTACTAGTATAACAAGCCAAATAACTTGTTCTTTGTTATCAGGTTATAGGAACTGACCCTTCTTATTGTTTGCCTATTAAATATTTCATTTTTATCATAAGCAGATCAAGTGATGACTGATTATCTCACATTATATTCTTTTTCTATTTGGTCATGGTGGAAAATAATCCAAAAATTGACCATGCAGGGTTCGACATTTACTTTTTTTAACAGCAAGACCGTAGGACCAGCTCCTCTTAAAATGTACTAGCCCGAACCTGATGTCTACTAGACCATAAATGACATAGTAAATTAACACAATTGTGTCATGTAACTGTTTAATCAGGATTTATCAGTAAATAATCAGTGAACAGATTTTTTTTATGCATAGAGTAAAACAATAAAATAAAACTCTTTTTTTGCTTTTCTTCGTCAAAGTCAAGCCATGGGAACTGACTCGATTTTCCATCTAGGATACAATTGACGTTTTCGCGTTTCTTCATATTAAAGTTTCGTGTCAGTTTAAGCGTCGGATTCTTTTTTATTAACTGATTTAACTTGAACAAAGCCATTCTTTAAATTACATTCTCTTGTCTGCTACGCAAAAATGTTTACATTGACGATACCGATTTTCGATAGAAGTCATAAAATCATGCCCTTCAGTTTTACGACACTGCAAAAATCATTAATATGCATGACAACTTGACCAATGGAAACAAGCAATTTCTGCAGGAAGCTCTCCTTTGCGTCTAAAAATAGCGATGAATCATGTGAATGCTCCGCGTTTATTTAAATACACAAGTTTTGTTTTAATGTAAATAACGGAAACGAGAGTAATTTTACACATTAAAAATAAAGGTTTTCACAGCAATTAGTAACAGTTATATGAATCAGTATAGATTTTTTTATGTACGACCAGTCGGACAAGCTAGCACGCAGTTTTACTAGCCCGACGCCGGATCTTACTAGACAATGTCTGTCGGACGTGCCTTAGTGTTGAACCCTGCCATGAAGGCCTGTATGTAATGTTAAAAAGAGATGTGTTTGTCAGAAACACAATGCACCCTACTGCGCCACCTTGATTTAATTTTTTTACCTTTGACCTCGAAGGATGACCTTGACCTTTCACCACTCAAAATGTGCAGCTTTATGAGATATACATGCATGCCAAATATCAAGTTGCTATCTTCAATATTGCACAAGTTATGGGCAATGTTAAAGTTTTCGGACGGACAGACAAACTGACAGACAGTTCAAATGCTATATGTCACCCTACCGAGGCATAAAAATCTTCATCTACATACTTGTGTTGTCATCTGCATTCTCTTTCAGCTTGTTTATCTCATCAAACTCCACTGACATTGGCACGCTGATCTGTAATTGAACATGGACTCAATGATATTATGACAGAGTAAAAAGGAATGCAATTTACATCACTTACAAAACACATTTGAAAAAAATTAATATATATATTCTGTTTAACAATTTAACTGTACCAAACCAAGATATCCATGTGCATATATTTCTTTATTCTTTACTGTCTGTTTAAAAAAGTTCTATCAAAATTGTAGTCTTAACCTTCTATGCCCTTCATTTCTATTAGAAACAAGAAACCGTCGGAGACGGGTGATGCTCCCCAAAGTTTTTTTTTGTCACAATATTGCACTATATATTCAGATAAAAGGAAACGTCTTGAGGGCACAGTAGTTGGGTGGACAATAATTTTTGTTATAGAAAACTTCAAAGGGCCATAACTCTGTGAAAAATCATCCGACCAGAACCCGCTGATAATATGCACCACTCCTCTTGGTAGTGAAGCTTCCCATAAAGTTTCATTATAATTCCGGTCATTAGTTGCTGAGAAATAGCCCGGACAAATATTGTGCACGGACGGACACACGGACAGACAGACGAAGCGGTAACTATATGCTCCCCCAAAATAAATTTTGGGGGAGCATAATAAACTGAGAAAATATGTTTGCTTTTGAGGTAGTACCACCTTATATTTTCTCAGTAAAGGTAACATATATTTGTGAGGGCTTTGAATATTCCCTTTGGAAGTCTTTAAACTGTTATCTCCCTTACCCCATTGGGATGTTTCCTATGTAAGTCTTTGAGCTGTTATTTCTTTGGGATGATTTGTGTGTAAGTCTTTGAGGTGTTATCCCCCTTACCCCATTTGGATGTTCCCTATGGCAGTCTTTTAGCTGATATCTCCCTTATGTTATTGAGATGTTTCAATTGAAAGTCTTTGAGCAGTAATCTCCTATACATCATTGGGATGTTTCCTATGGAAGTCTTTCGGCTGATATCTCCCTTACGTCATTGAGATGTTTTCTTTGAAAGTCTTTGAGCTGTTATCTCCCTTACCTCATTGTGATGTTTCCTATGGACGTTTTTACCTGATTAGGATGTTTCCTATTGATGTCTTTGAGATGTTTTCTTCCTTACCTTATTGGAATGTTTCCTAAGGCAGTCTTTTAGCTGTTATCTCTCTTAACTCATTAGGTTGTTTCCTATGGAAGTCTTAACCATGTTATCTCCATTACTTCATTTTGATGTTCCTATGGAAGTCTTTAAATTGTTCAATCCATTACCTAATTGGGATGTTTCCTATGGAAGTTTTTGAGCTGTTATCTGCCCTTACCTCATCAGGATGTTGCCTATGGAAGTTTTTGAGCTGTTATCTCCCTTACCTCATTGGACTGTTTCCTGTGTTGGTGTTTGAGCTGTTATCTCCCTTACCTTATTGGGATGTTTCCTATGGAAGTCTAAGTTGTTATCTCCCTTACCTCATTGGGATGTTTCAAGTGGAAGTCTTAGAGCTGTTATCTCCCTTACCTCATTAGGTTGTTTTCTATTAAATAAATTGTGAGTTGTTATCTCCCTTACCTCATTGGGATGTTTCCTGTGGAAGTCTTTGAGATTTTTCAGTCGTGAGTAGAACTCCTGGAACTCATTGGGACCGTATAAAGCCTGAACCTCCTCCTTACGCAACCTGAAACCACATACAGGTAGAGCGTTGTCATATATATTTTCTTCTATGCTAAGAAATGTTGAAAAACATTATAATAAACAAGACTATTGCCAAGAAATATATGTCCCCTAATGGTGAAACTACACCATTTTCAGATTTTTTTGTTATATTTGTTGCCATAGCAACCAGAATTCTTGACGTTCGAACAAAATGAAATGACGTGCATAATCTCCATATAGCAATCTATCCATGTATCAAGTTTCATGAAAAAATATGAAGAACTTTTAAAGTTAATCATTTTAATACTTTCCCGGTGGAGCCCCGGTTGTTCCTGGTCATCCCCGGTTCATCCCAGTCGATCCCAGTGAACCAGGATGAACCAGGAGTCACCAGGAAGGACCGGCGCGGCACAGGCAACAATCAGGACGGCACCTGGAACAACTCAGACGGCACTGTTGCTCCACCGGGACCAATACAGACCCTGGCAGAGCTACGGCAACGCCCCAGTGAATGCCGGCAGAGTCCCGATATAGCTACGGTATATCTGTAAACCGGCCCTCTGCCGTGACGCCACCAGCATTCACCGGGGCTGTGCCTGGGCATTACCGGTGACGACCAGGGTTAAACCGGGCGTTGCCATAGCTCTGCCGGGGTCTGATGCCGATATAGCCCGGTGAGTGCCGGTGGAGTTACGGTATATCAGGCCTCTGCTGGGATGCTGCCGGCTTTCACCAGGACTCCCACTGGGCATTACCGGCAAAACCAGGGCTCGGCCAGGGCTTCACCAGGAAAAAATGTAGCTAGTCCGGGGTTGACCAGGACTCTGCCAGGTTGATGACCGGCTTCAACCAGGGCGGCACCGTGAAATAGTGCGACTGCGTTAAAAAACTTCTACTTATCATCCCAGTTCTAGCCTGTCAGACAGCGTTAGCAAACCAGGATGGACCGAGGCTCTACCGGCAATAGTGAGACTTTGGCTTAAATGTCCACATGCAGAGCTCCAGATGAGGATTTAGTCTAAAGGGTATTTTACCCCCCTGATATTATTGTTAAAGGATAATTTACTCCTTTGTTTCAGCAATAAAGGGTATTTAGGAATAGTGAGGGGTATTTTCTATTTCCAACTGACATAGTACAAGGCGTGTTTAATCTAGAAATGTTATTATTTGTTATTAATAAATGCAAACAGAATAAATTTTATATTTTAACAGACTTTCTTTAAAATATTCAATTTACAAGTGTTGTATCTCTGAATAGATTGGGTTATATATAGTATTCATGTTGTGTATGAACGTCATTTCACAATTTAACTAATTATAGCACTGCAATTTTTGTCAGGCAATTTGTCACCACTATGATGTTTAGTTTTCTTTTCTGACTTTTCAATTGCTGTGACAATGATATCGCCTAAAATTATTTAAAATACTAGAAGCATCATAAGATTCATCTCTATTGACATATTGTTATATACAGTTACTTCCTGCAGGAGCTGCTGTTCACTTGAAACGTCCCTTTTTTGAATCTAGAACATGATGTGCTGCCATTTTGATTACATGTTTTTTTTGATTGCCTTACTTTTGGTTCAAAGCTTTACTTACACTAAACACTCACCTGGATTATTGTAAATCCAGTTAGGCACTTTAATGGATCAAAATACGTAATGGTGCGTAATGTAATTAATGTTACGTACTGGGTCGACTTTTAAAGCGTTTTTGTATTATTTTCCAATGGGTAAATACGCAGATATGCATCTGATCAGCAGATCTGTCCAAAAGGCCATCTATGCCTGCCCAAAAAAATTCTGTATATTCATTAGAGAGAAATAAAAACATATCAATTTCTATTAAGAAGTTTTGTCACAAAAATGGACTAGTTACTTGGCATGTCATTAAAAATGGCAACCTTCTATCCATACTGCTTACTCCAATATACACATTGACAATAACTGATTTACTGCTGCAAATTCTTTTTATTTTTTAAATCATCTGAATTTGTTAATTGGAGTCCAGTATTTGTTGTTTCAGGAATTAGTAAATTTTAAGTAGGGATGGCAACGGTTAATCGGTTAACCGGTTATCCGTTTCTTAAGGAGGTTAACCAGTTACAAAATTAATATTCGATTACTCTTGCAGAAAACGCTTTTTTTGTTGAACGAAATTAATGCTCAAATCGTAAGTTTTGTTTTTACTTCATTTCACTGTATTGGCTAATCCGCTAATCTGATCGCAAATTATTGGCAATTACCACCCCGTGATACCCCCCTGTGGATCGAAAGCGATTAGAGTTGTAAACCATTGGGGTGCAGCGGTATCATGAGCAGGCACACGAGCACCTACTCTGCAGTGTGCTTGTTTAGCACTTTACAGTCTATTGTGTTTCAATTATTCAAATATTGATAAATTTAAATTATAAACCGAACAATTACACTTGTCAATTAGCACATTTGACTGCGATAAGTCCTTTTTTTTTATAAATAGAACATCAAAGTGAATATCCAGTATAAAGTCGGTAAAGCTTGATCCGATAGAACGTATTTAAAAAGTAAAGCGACAATCTATAATTATGTTTTATATTCCATTACATTTTATGACAAACATAAATTATTTATCATCTAACCATTTAGAATAAAAACAAACACATTTGTTTAGGTGTCATGACAAGCAGGGTATTTTATCGACAGAAAAAGAACGGGGCAAAAAAACAACGCACAACTAACAACACACAACACCAAGTACCATATATATTTACAAATCCCAACGAGAAGAAACAATTGTTTGTGTTTCATCCGAATCTCTCACGTAGCCATCCTAAGCGCCAACAGTCTTCCACTGCCCATGCTTTTTTAACACTATCAGATACACCGCTATTTGCAACAGCAGTTGCTTCCCCTGACCGAAATGAATGCAACCCGTGAACATTAGGTTTAAGTCAAATTTCACGAAAGATGTGGTGCAAAATATCTAATTGTCTACTGTAACTAATCTGCTTTGAGCCAACAAAAATGTATTTATTCATTTTCTTACAATTTGTTATGTTTCTAAGCAAAACATATATTGCAATATCTAGAATAGTTGTTGCCAAGATACATTTTTTCAAGTAGAAGACAGGGCATAAAACTGCATTTGTTTTACAAAATGTCAATACATGTTTGCCCTTGCACAATTGAACCGTTTACCTATTGAAAATAATAATTATAGCACAATCCTCAAAAAATCTTGTATCGCATCCTTTCAATTCAAAGTCCCCAAACCGCCAAACCCCCCCCCCCCACAAAAAAAAAACGCACCAAACACACCGTTACAAATCTCAAATCAAAGAATCAAAGCCTCTACACATCCGCTTTAGTCACTAAGCACCTCCGAACCAGCGGCCCAGAATTGGCCCTTTTCAATCCATCATCAGAAAACACAACCAGACCAGAATTACAACGACCACACGATCCCACAACCCCATGAGCCCACGAAATGCCACACACAATCGCGTCTACCCCAGAGGCAGACAGACACGAAACACACACACCAACATTTGAAATTGACTTTCTGTAACAAAACCGTTTCCCTTGCTTTCTTTTTTGCAAGTATTTTCCAATTTGAAATAAATATTACCCTTGCTATCTTTTTTGCAAGTATTATACTTTTAAAACTATTATTTTTAACCCTTGCTTTCTTTTTTGCAAGTACTGTTTTTGCTTTCTTTTTTGCAATATTCCATTCCTCGTGTACTGTACACGACTTCGTAAGCACCAGATGCAAACGGACATACACCAACATGGTTTCTATACATACTTAATGGCCATACAAAAACAACATCCATTGAATAATTTCTACACATATAAACACGTGAAAAAGCCCAACTATACCATAAGTATAGCAAAACAGTCAAAACATTCATATCACCAATTCACATATAAACGACATATAGTATAGTTAAATTCGAATAGCAAGAACATTTCTTGAAAAAGGACTTGAACTGAAACAGAGTGGTTATTACTCATACAAATAGTTTGCCCTTTGTCAAACACAATAATATCATTCTCAAAGTGCATTTGTACATTACCAGCCTCAAATAAGAATGGCCAAAATGCTGCACTAGGCCATCTGTGTAACACCAAAACGCCATATGCGTTGCATTCTAGAAAGTGCAAAATTGTTTTTCCTACGAGATAAATAGGGGCATCAACCAATGCAAATCGGCACCCCAAAACTGTGTAAAGCAATCTGCTTCTGTTTCAAAATCAAAGAATTTTGAATTATATCTTTAAGTATTTCCATTTGTAAAAGTAGCCAAGCGATCAATCAAAATCGGACCCGAGCTACCATTTAAAAACTCAAAGAAATCTCGTGAGCTTTACCATTCATATGTATTGCTCATTTTACTGTCGGCAATGGAGTTTAATTCTCTTGGAACCCATTGTATTTCTAGTCCTATATTCATCTTGAAACACATACTAAAATGCTTAGTGCTAGATCATGTTACTAAAGTTTAGAACTTCCTACCTTTACCAGCTTTACACGTGATTCAGAGTCAGTAAACCTCTTAACAGCTCCCCCTAAAAAATTCCCATATGCACGTAAAACTAGAACTACTCCATTAATTATTCTATAAGTAGAACTTGTATTGCAATCGTCATTTGACCATATATCGTGAAAAATGAAACCTGACATATAAGCAATATAAGCCCCACCAGCAAACCCACTTGCATCACTGTAAACTTTTAAAACTTCGACACATGTAGTTTGACTAAAATGTCTTGATTGTATGCCATCTATGCGACCAAACCAAAATCTATATTCGGAAATAAATAAGCTATCTGGTTCAAGGGCTATAACTCTATGCAATGACGGTCTAGAAACGATTTCAGAATAAAGATATCTAGTCTTTACCTAGCCAGACTACCTATAACAGGCATCATTGAAACAATTTTCCCCGTACATCTAGCTAAATCCCTTGCCGAAACCATTGGCATGGAAGAAAATACCTTTAAAAGAGTATTTTTAAAATCAGTTATTCTTCTATCGGGAATTTCAAAAGAAAACATTTGGCTATCCCAGATTAATCCTACCCATTCTAGCCTCTGAACTGGTACTTATATTGACTTGTCCTCATTGATCACAAATCCAGCTTCCGGCTTCATTCACGGCTACACTTGATTGACTAACAACATGAGGGATGTCTTTTAATTCTTCAATACAGCCATTATTTTACATATCCTGCAACGACTCGTTAACATCTGCTAATCTATCTGCTTTAAAGCTGATTGGTTATTTCCAGATACACATTTTTCAGGTAATTGTAAGAATGGTAATGCGTAATCGCCTACAATACAGTCAATTATATCAGGATTGGCACCAATGATTTTCCGAAAAAAAGGACATGCCTCTTTAAACATTTTACAAGAGAAAAACGGGAGAAATGATACTTTTCTTCACAATGTGCGTATTATATGTAAACCAAACACGTCAAACAATTCTCCTCTATCCCCGAGGGCCTACCTTCTTGACCGCTACCACGTGGTCGCTATGTGTGTGTACCAACCCTGTCCCCGCCGGCGAAGCGATCTCTCCTCTCATCCTGACTGTTTAATTAATAAATTGCCAACGCCAATACGACACAAAAATAAATCAAATTTCACAGTTAAATGTGGTTGAGAAAATAAATAAAACGATTTAAATCAAGTCTTCGCTCTACCCTGCTTGCCTGTCGAATGACTAAACCTACAAATATGTGCACGAGGAAATCTTGATTTCCGCACCATTGGACATATATCACCTTCAAAAACCTGTATAACCAGTTTATTCATTCACACAACGATAATAAATACATTCATGCCTCTATCATCGGATGCCTGGAAATTTTTCAAACGGGCTGCTGACAAGAAATCAGTTACGTGCATACTATGCCCAACGACACTGTCGTTGCAGGGGGTACATCCAAGCTCCGTAATCACATGAGATTAAAACACCCCGCTGAATTTCGATGTGAGCCATCTCCAGTAAAGCTGACATCACTGGACTGCTATGTAAATACTCCAAAAAAGATGACTGGCTCAGAAACAGAGTCAATTACAATATTTTTTTGCATGATATGATATGTCACAATTTACACGTGCCGTGAAGTATGCCATTGTTTTGACTACCATTTCTTGATAAAAATCAATAAAGCGTGACACTGATTACACCCGATCACTTTTGTTTTGTTTGTATTGCAAACTTTAACTATTTGCCTGTTGCAAAATATATTTACGCTAATTGACAATTGTTATTAATCAGCATGTAATTCTTAAAGGATAATGGGTGTTAATAAAACTCAACACAATTCAAATTCTGTACTAGCTTTTATTGATCGAGATGTAGAGACATAATTATGTGTAAATGATGTGAAGCTAATATTACAACAAAGAAATATCACAGTTCACCGACAAGCATATGAAACATTGTTTATAAACTCATACGTTTTTCGGATGTTGTTTTTTATTTATGTGGTACAAAGACAGGCGGTTAACCGGTTAACCGCTTGAATATCAAAACAGGTTAACCGGTTACGGATTGGCTTAGGTTTGCCATCCCTAATTTTAAGTAATGCTCCTTTTTTTTGAGTTACAATGACAGTTAAATGAAATGCCACTTAAGAAAATGAATAATAACCATAAAACACGGGAGGCACATTCTCTGATCATTTTACTGCACTAAGTTCTCTAATGTAATAATAGGTCTCTAGATACCAGACTAATTAACTCTAAAAATGATGTTTCCATGAATAATTGAACACACGAAATGATTTGCACACAACATGCTAGTTTCCTTTTTCTAGACACTGCTCTTAATTGGGATGAATGATGATATAGTTTTCTAAGTTTTTTTGTTTTGTTTCCATGCCTTGTACCAGAAGTTATATCAATGATAAAAGGAAGGTTACTTGAATGTCGAAATGTGTTATTTTGTACAACAATACAGTGAATTTTAACTAGGGATACAAGAGGTTAACCGGTTAACCAACCGAAACGACTACAAAGGTTTCCATGTATAAAGCGCAGTGTTTTACCTCAAAGATTCAAATTAAAAAGCTGGTGCGCGCTATACATTGATACAATGCTATCCTGGCTGCTACCGTAGGTTTCCACGTATAGCGCGCAGTTTTTTACCTCCAAAAATCAAATTAAAAAGTTGATGCGCGTTATACATTGATACAACGCTGTCCTGGCTGCTAAATTGGTAAAAATATGTTGTGTAATCGTAAATAATCAAAATGGCCGCCATGTTTTTTTTCCAGAAAACCACCACCCTATAATCTTACTGACTGAGGGGCCATTGTCGAAACAACCATAAGTCGCTACTGGTAGGTATGAACGCTGTAGAAGAAGTTTTGTCAAAATAAATTTGTTTGAATAAACTTGCGGACATTTCTTTGTTTGTGTTTTAACACTTCCTTTTCGATGAATTCCGATGGGGATTGTTGTCGAGAGCAGGCAAAGGTAGGTGCGAACGAGGTCTTTTTACGGGTAACGGTAGGTGTGAAAGGGGATCATTTTGCACTTCGTAATTGGCAGATGATATTGAGTAATATGTGCCACGACTTGTGACAATATGCAATTGCATTTTGTGTGTATAAATATTCAACGTTCAACTGTGGTGTTTCAAACTATCGTTAGCAATCGCCTGAACTACAACACAGAGAGATATTGACATCGTCCTTCGCCCGCATACCTCAACAATTGTATCCCTGTCTTCTATGCGTAATTCAAATTTACCGGTAATGCCCACGCTTTCCCGAAGGAAAAATCACACGATGTACACTAATTCTTATTTTCTCACGTTTTTCACGAAATGCACGTGGACTGTTAATCTTTTGCAAGAAAATTATAAAATTGTCAGAAAAGTATAGTGCTATGCAACCCCTGCTCATAATCATAATGACGCTTCCTATTTTGAATGCTTAATTAAGCTTTCCAATGCCCCGGATTATTGGACTGTGTAATAGTAAAATGGCGGCCATTTTCGGTCCGATTTGGTGGTTTTATTGTCTTGAAATATTTTTTTCTCCATTTTTGCATTTAAAAAACAGCCTGCGCGCTATACACGGGTGCGCGCTATACGTGGAAACCTACGGTAAATTGGTAAAAAATATGTTGCGTAATCGTAAATAATCAAAATGGCCGCCATGTTTTTTCCCAGAAAACTACCACCCTATAATGGTACAGACTGAGGGGCCATTGTCTAAACAACAAGAAGTCGCTACTGGTAGATATGAACGCGGTAGAAGAAGTTTTGGTCAAAAATAAATTTGTTTGAATAAACTTTCGGACATTTCTTTGTTTGTGTTTTTTACACTTCTTTATTGAGGAATTCCAATGGGGATTGTTGTCGACATTCCGGAGAGCAGGCAAGGGTAGGTGCGATAAAAAACAGTTGAGACATTGGACGGCTTATTTTGATGTTTTGTTAACCAATATCCAACACTGATTGCTTGCGAAAATACAAATGTACTGTGTTTATAAGAAACAATTTTTTTTAAGAATTGCATTGAAAGTTAAAATCCTGACGAGTTAATGTCAAATTTGTTTATCAAAAATTAATATCATAATGATAATTTACGTCAAACGGTTCCACCATTACCGTCCGATGCAAGTTTTATTTAAGAAAGCCAATTATTAACTAATTAAATAAATAAACATCAATTAAAATATTTAAAAAATAAAACCGTTAAATTAAGTATTTGTGTAATTGCTTAAAATTTGTGCGCTATTGTACGTTAACAAACATGCGTAACTATCAGTATTTGAGATCATAATACTTAGTTACTTAGCTATTTAATAAATGTACTGATTATATAAATTTTTTAACTAACTTACATTTTGTTCAAAATTAATTTAATTTGCATTTGTGTCCTTTATTTTTCCCACATTTTTTAATTGTATAATGAAAATCAAACAATAATACTTCGGCTACAAACGCTAAAATGAAAACAACAAAATATGCAATTATTGAATAAGAATAGATGCGGATTAGTTGAACACACATGACTCATTTTACGTCGAATTGAAAGGAAAAACACATTTCTACATGTATATTAAGCCAATTTGAGTTTCAAAAATTAAAACAGAATGAACAAAGGAACACACCATTTTTTGTGAGCGATACGACGCGAATGTAATATAAGCGGCCCAACAAAAAATAAGTAAATAACTAGTGAAAATGAGCATTGTGTAGATCTTTAATTTTTTACTCCTATGCATTTACGCAGGAAAAATACATAAAATATATAGCATACATTTACAAAATTATTAAAATAAATTGTATCATACATTTTATTACGAAACTGGCATGTTATCAACGCAAGCGATTTCAAATTTTAAATAACTTTTATTTCTACAGAGCGGTTCGAGCGGTATGACATTTTTCTGTACTCTAAAACAATTTAACTACTTAAGGTGGTTAGGTTAACAGGTTACGGAAAAAGGTTAACCAGTTAATGATTTTTGTAACCTCTTGCATCCCTAATTTTAACTGATTTATTGCAAATTAAAAATCAGTGTTACATGTTCTTGACAATGTCAATCCGTTTTGTTATGGGCTTATGGCTGTAATGTACATGTATGAAGAACAATAATTGTCTGTTTACCAAAGCTATGTACTTGATCAAGTTAGGAGATAAACATAAGATTTTGTGGGAAGACAGATCCAGGAATGTATGATCCTGACTATTAATTATTCCCAATCATTAATTTGTTAAAGACAAAATTACCGGAGACATGAAAGACACTATTATACAGCGTTATCCACAAACACTTTCTGTTTTAGTTAAGCAATCCAAACCACTACTGAGATGAATTACAATGTGTTCTAAGCTTACACTTCACATTTTTGGAAGTAAGCTAATGCAATTAAGCTGTATTGATACCCATAACTTTGTTTAGGTTGATTAGCGCTTATTAACCCTTCATGCCCAGCGTGTGTACTATGTTTTTCGCGTATGTTGTATTTCTATCAGCCAAACGCCGCGGATCAAAAATAAATGTCCGCAAAGCGATCTATGCCTGCCCAAAAAAGTTTCTGTACATTCATTAGAGAGAAATAAAAACATATCAATTTCTATTAAGAAGTTTTGTCACAAAAAAGGACTAGTTACTTGGCATGTCCTTAAAAAGGCAACCTTCTATCCATACATGATACTGCTTACTCCAATATACACATGGACAATTACTGATTTACTGCTGCAAATTCTTTTTATTTTTTAAATCATCTGAATTTGTTAATTGGAGTCCAGTATTTGCTGTTTCAGGAATTAGTAAATTATAAGTAATGCTTCTTTTTTAAGTTGCAATGACAGTTAAATGAAATGCCACTCAAGAAATAATAATAATAACCATAAAACACAAAACGCACATTCTCTGATCATTTTACTTTACTAAGTTCTCTAATGAAATAATAGGTCTCTAGATACCAGACTAATTAACTCTAAAAATGATGTTTCCATGAATAATTGAACACACGAAATGATTTGCATACAACATGCTAGTTTCCTTTTTTTCCAGACACTGTTCTTAATTCAGATGAATGATGATAAAGTTTTCTCAAAAGTTATTTTTCTGTTTCCATGCCTTGTACCAGAATTTATATCAATGATAAAAGGAAAGTTACTTGAATGTCAAAATGTGTTAATTTTTATAACAATACAGTGAATTTTAGCTGATTTTTTGCAAAATAAAAATCAGTGTTACATGTTTGACAATTTCAATCTGTTTTGTAATGGGCTTATGGCTGTAATGTACATGTATGGAGAACAATAACATGTACATTTGTATCTGTTTACCAAAGCTATGCATTTCATCAAGTTAGGTTGATAAACATAAGAGACCAAAACAAGGCTTCAAGCAATACTGAGTAATTTGAGTATTTTAGTGCTTGGCACATTTATAAATGATATGCATTTAATATTATTTGATCTGGGAGCCAGACATATGCCCTTCCAAATGTTTCTAACGTTCTAAAGAGACAAATGATTTCCAAACATAGGAGGGGTAGTTAGGTTTACTTTTATTAAAGTAGCAAAAAGAAACTGGACGCTGAAAATATTATACGTTAAGTAAAAATAGCAAATTGATTTATTTAATAGCCTGCCTTTGAGGTCTGAATGAAACCACTGCCTCAAAAATATTTTCCCTCCTAATCATTTTATCAAAGGCCGACATATTGCCTCCCAGACATACGCTGCAACGGATATATGGCCTCACAAATATATACCACTCTGGACATGCCCTTCCAGACATATGCCACGCCAGATATATGCCCTCCCAGACATATGCAAAAATGGACATAATGCCTTCTCAGACATATGCAGGCCTCTATATATATTTCCAGACCTACAGTACAGCCAACGCGGAACAAACACAATCCTCGGCTACGCCACAGCCAGAATATCAGTACGCGATGGCCACGTCGTGTGTTCACGCGGCGTATTGCCGAGGCACGTGACATCGATCCAGCAACGACGCAGAGTCTATATTAACCCTGCGTACTTTCGCGGAGTTAATCCGTCGCGGACGTACGCGGTGGATCGTGTTAAAAGATATACACCTACATGTACATTTGTGTAGCGAAGAAACCTAGATTAACGCTACTTTCATACTTATTATTTGGCACGTAATACGCTTTTACAAATTATCATTGAATTAATTACGCACAATGCTATTGTTTCGTTGATTCTCAAATGAGCTTTATTAAATTTGAAATGCGAAACACGCTTCCGAATTTTAATGCTAATGCGACATTAACAAATGCTAGCGTCAAATAAACAGTGCTAAAATATCCTTTGTCTCCATAAAAAGCGCACGAAAATTATGCAGACATGTAGAACGTGGCGTGTAAAGTGTGGGTGTATTTTGTGTAGTATTAAAACATGAACATCACGTCAGGCGTGCTCAGTGGAAAAAAAACGCCCCGATTGGACGGTATTTCATCACATCTTTAAGGTAGCGCACCTCTAATGATTTCCCGCGATTTCTTCAAAGGTTGAAGAGCCTACTATTAGGTGCCGTAGCCTAGTGGTTAAGGCGATAGACTAGCAATCTTTTGGGATATTCCCGCGCAGGTTCGAATCCTGCCGACGACGTATACTTTTTTGCGACGCGTTTTATTTATTTTCTAACGTAATTTGATTTAATATGGCATATAAGCTATATTTATTGTTAAATATGTTGCAATTTTTATGCACATTCTTCAATTATTAAAATTAAAACAACGTTATGGCGAAATTGGGTGATTTACTGTTGAAAATACGAACCATGCATGTTGCATTTTTATTTTTATTTCAAAAAGTAAACGGTAAATCTGTCTAGTTCTTGGTATTTTTGCTGTATATAGTGTTTCTATAAAAACTAAGTTTAAAATATGACTTAAATGATACTATTTTGAATTTTATGACACTTTGTTTTTAACCGACCCAATTTTTACTTGGCTGAAATCACTTACATTTCATGGCGCTCTTCCATAGATAAAAATTTGTAAAAAATAAATGTCTGTAAAAGAATACTTATTTCATCTTGTTTAAACTTTAAACACCTTTACAGCATCTGTACACACCAACTGCATGCCCATATTTGGAAATTTGAATGAATTATGGAACTTTTATATACCCCAGGGGTGAAAATAAACTGGACAAGAGCCGAGCGTGGGGGTGGTTTTGAAAAAATCGGTATATTTTTTTAAAAAGCATGGAAAGCCTACCTACAAATTTGCATGTAGTTCAGTGAAATGATGCTGATTAAGAAAATAATTAATTAGATTATATTTGGATATGTGCCCATTAGAGGTGCGCTACCTTAAATAGTAACAAATGCCAAAATGTTTTATCGTAAATATTTACCAGAATTTGCTTTAAAACTGGAATATACTGGATAACCGGGTAATGACTAGCGATATCAACGGTGTAATATAATAAACAAAATATACGCATAGTCAAACAATAGTTATAATAAGCTGATAATTAACAGAACAACAATTAAGTGTTGATTATTGATGTGGCTTCAAACTGCTAATTGTCTCAGGTAAAATAAAATAGCAAAAACAGCTGCCTGGTCTCATAAATGTCTCGATATTAAAGGGAAAATAATTGTACATAATTACGTGACATTGTTTATGTGTGAAATGCATACACAACAGGCAGGAAACAAACTTACTTGGGGGACACATAAAATATGCTTATATGCTAATACATGTTGTCGTAAAAATAAAACCCAAAACAAATATGTTTGTTGATCGCTTAATATACAGACAATAATCATACGGCGCAATAAACGCACACAAAGTAACTTAAAGTACTTCAGCCGATTCTAAAAATGACAATGGTAAATGATTATTGCAATTTTATTAATACATGCCCGTGATAATCGTGTTTTGTTTTTATAAATTCGATTTTTTAAAAATTGCATTCTTTTAAAATAATTATTATTTCTATCCGGATTACAGCAATTTCTCTAGAAACGGGAATGCAATCACTAAAAACAAAACAACAGCATGTTTTTTTATTAACTATTTTATCTATTTTGAATCCGCACACATTAAATTAATTATGATTTTAAATATTATTATATTTTTTCTTTAATTTATTTTGTTTTGTTTTATTATTTTAACGAATCATTTTTAAAAGATTTTTATTTGAAGATGCGCATCGACTCGAGGATCGCGGCTTGCCTCGGCATGTCTTGGCGGACATATGCGAAGCTGCACGGCGAAATGCGACTTGCCGTTGCATACCGACGCGACTTCAACTCTGCCTTGCTGCCGCGGATTGCGAAATACGATTGTTCTGTGTTGGCTGTACTGTACTTGCCCAGCCCACTGACCATGCAGGGCCATTAGGCCTAACAATCTACTTGCACTGCATTTTTAATACATTGAAAAACATTACTTCTGATAATAAAAAAACAGGACTTTTCCACTGAAAAACATACTTAATCACTTACCCATCTTTGTCTTCATACAACTCATGAAGTTCTGATGTGCACTCTGCATATCTCTGAAAGAGAACAATAGGACTTGCAGTAGAAATGGTTAAAATCATAGCAAACATCAAATAAACAACATGGCTCATCACACAATACTACATGAATAATGCCCCCATATAAGTTGAATTTGAGTATGGAAAACCCTTACACAACATGACTGCCATATTACTTCCAGGTATGATTCTTGTATGAATGTAAATAAATGGTTGAACCTACAAAACACTTGGTGAATTCACCACAATCCATCTGATTATAATAGCGACATTCATCAGTTATCCTAGCTATATAAAAAGATTCTGCGTTCAATAAATGCTGATGCCCAGGTTTAAACATTGTCAAATGCGGTTTATTTGCCCACGTGAATAAGTCTTTGTCCAAACTTAAGTTAATGTCAAGGTCGAAATATGCTCAAGTGAGGACTTCATGGAAGTATCAAAGCTTATTAGTAAGCAGTACTGCCAGTATCTAAGTTAACTTAAAAGTCAATTTGGGTTACACAATATTATGCCCCTCTGAAATGTCTTAGTTCACAAGAAGGTCAATGTCAAGTTCAAAATGAGGTCAGATTATGTTCATGTATTTTGAGTGCTCATACATGTAGATAACATCTGTGCAAGTATCAAATCTTTGCATCAAAGGGGTACTGATGTTAGGCAAATCATGTCAATTTTTGGTAACCAAAATCTTTGACATAGTGAAACTTTATAAAAGTAGGTCAATGACAAGGTCAAAATAAGGTCAAGTGATACGGGTGTGTTGAGAGAGTTCATAGACAACTAGAGCTTTGTCACAGACGTGCCGTATACCCCCACGTGCCGCATTGACACAGACTATTTTGCATGCTGTCTTCACAAAACAATAGAATCAAATTTATGGCGATTTTTAAGAATTATAATGCCATTATCATTTATGACCTTTTCGACCTTTGACCTCTTGAATTCTTTCCCATGACATGCCGTCCAAATTTATGGCCATTTTTTCACTTTTGAACTCCAAGTGTGACCTAGACCTTGGAGTTATGGACATAATTCTTTTGCATGACACATCGTCCAATGATTGTGAACAAATGTACCAGGTATTTTTAAAATCTCACAATAAATGACATAGTTATGGCCCGGACAAGATCATTTATGGCCATTTGTGAACTTTGAACTCACAGTGTGACCTTCATGTTGGAGATATCGACGTAATTCTTTCGCACGACACACCGTCCAATAATGGTGAACAAATGTGCCAAATGATTTTAAAATCTCACAATGAACAACATAGTTATGGCCCAGACAAGCTCATTTATGGCCATTTTTGACCTTTGAACTCACAATGTGACCTTGACCTTGGAGTTATCAACATTATTCTTTCACGTGACACACCGTCCAATGATGGTGAACAAATATGCCAAATGATTTTAAAATCTCACAATGAATGACATAGTTATGGCCCGGACAAGCTCATTTATGGCCACTTTTGACCTTTGAACTAAAAAATTGACCTTGACCTTGGAGTTATCAACATAATTCTTTCGCGCGACACACCGTCCAATGACGGTGAACAAATGTGCCAAATGATTTTAAAATCTCACAATGAACGACATAGTTATTGCCCAGACGAGCTCATTTATGGCCATTTTTAATCTTTGAACTCAAAGTGTGACCTTGACCTTCGAGATATCGACGTAATTTTTTCGCGTGACACACTGTCCCATGATGGTGAACAAATCTGCCAAATGATTTTAAAATCTCACAATAAATGATAAAGTTATGGCCCGGACAAGCATTTGACCCTTGAACTCCAAGTGTGACCTTGACCTTGGAGATATTGACGTACTTTTTTCACGCGACACACCGTCCCATGATGGTGAATAAATGTACCAAGTTATTTTAAAATCTAACGATAAATGACATAGTTATGATCCGGACAAACTTTCGGTTTAAAACACACTTAGTGACCCCGTGACCTAGTTTTTGACCCAGCATGACCCATATTCAAACTTGACCTATACATCATCAAGATACAACTTGTGACCAAGTTTGGTGAAGATCGGATGAAATTTCGGGACAGACCGACAGATGGACAGACCGACCGACAAAGTGACTCCTATATAGCCCCCATTACCAATGGTAATGGGGGTATAACAATTATGCTAGTAAAAAAGCTTTTTAAGAAGTTTTATGGATGTCAAAGGAAACATCAATTGTATTAACCTTGTACAAAGGGACAGACAGATGGAAAAACAATTCGGAACGCATTTTTCTATATGCCTCCCACAATCAGTATAAGCTGAGGGCATAAAAACATTGCAATTTTCAAACTCAACAAGTCCCACCCAAGTGATTCTAAGGTGAGACCTATTGTATATACCTTATTGCAAAAACTTATTCTGTTTGTCATACTTACATCTACAAGATTTCTAGTTCGATGGTCTTTGTTGATCTGATCTCGACCCTGAAAGGTTTAGATATTTCACAGTAGAATAGAGTGTGAACACAATAACGAATGGGTTAAACATTATCAAATACAGGTGACAAAAATCATAAATGCTAAAACGAAATGAACATTTCTATCTTCTTATATAGTTACAAATGATTAAATAGTACAGCAGCGCTTTTTCTCCACTTAAATGTGTCCTCTCAGTCTCATTTTGTTCATAAATTTCCAGATTATGTAGTTTTGGGATTGTTGTTCTGCAAATAAACCAGATCAATGCAGTTGGCAACGCCCCTTCTTGCATTTAATATATCCAGATGGGATTAAATATGCATCTTTTTAATTGCCTAATCAACCCCAAACTTTCCAATGCCCTGTGAATTATAACATCAAAGCGTAAGATAAGAATGTGTCATCTGTCAATTATTGTGTAGGTCAGTAAACATTAGCTTACACAGTTAAATCCAGTTGATGATCTCAGAAACGAGACCTGATTGAGACATAAAAAATGTCGGTTTATTTTTAAAAGAATTGATAAAATGCAAATGTGAATGAAACCAGCATACAAAGTCGACAAAACATATATATATAATTTTGACCATTTAAACACAAACAAATATTGGTTTATGTTCAACAAATTAACTATCACATCTCCTCATTTTCACAAAATCACGTTGCCTAACGTTTCAGGCATATATGAGAAATGGCATCGCATAATATCAGAAAATAAACAAGGGAAAATGCAGGAGGTGCCACGTTTTTTTTTTAAGAAAATGGCAACAAATCCACGTAAGTATGCCAAATACTATTGATCACGGAACATTATGGTATTTCTGCTAATGGTTTACTAAAAACTCGACATAAAAATAAAACATAATATGTATTAAAACGAACCAAACCAAATGAACCACACCTATCACATAGTAAGTCATGAAATATTTTTAGAAATTTGCTTTTTTTTAACTGAAGAGAAAAAACCTGTTCTACTTCTTCTTAACAATGTTGTAAGAATCATTCATATTAATAACAAAATCATATGAAATAACAGAAAACTTAAAAAAAACAACGTGAGAATTCGCTTTTTAAAAGGGTAGCATATTGATTTCCATGGCACTGGATAACAGACAAAATCATTAAATACTGGCACCGACCAGATAAAGTCTGGAAATACGGCACTGGATTATACATGAAATCAATTGATAAACAAAATTTGCACATTGTTAGGTGTTACTAAGAGAGACATAGGTAATGAAATTTATTACAAATTTGTCTAGCTGTCTTGCGTCTTAACTTAGCGCAGGTATTGCGCAATAGCTAATCAAGCACTAGTGAAATGTCATTTCTAATTTACATAGCAATTAACATCTAGCTTGATTTACATGTTACTTTGATTCTTAATAGATGTCTGCATTGTTGTACTTTGTTTTGGTGTATATTTCTTTCTTTTCAGATATCCTGCATTTGATTCACCATTGCGGAAAGTGACAACAAACTATAAATAAATGTACTTGCATATTTTCAAATTAGGAACATCTCCCCATTTTCCATTGCAAAAATGTAATACTATGAAGACATTTTCTGGAATAGTTGATGAGTTTGAAACTTTGATTAATAATAATATCATTATTCTGCAAGCACACCATTCATGTACGTTGTTTTTATTTGCTCATTAGGGATATATTTAACATTGTTTTGTGTTAATTTATGCCTGAAAATAGTTTATGTGGCCCATATTAAGGCTCGATTGGTCATTGTCGGCTAGGGTACTACTTACATGTACAAAATGTACCCCCGGTACTTTTAGGTACACTTACATGAACCCCGGGTACTTAAATATACTATGTACCCGGGAAATGTAACGCTTAATTGGTCGTTGTTGGCTTTTTTAAAATGAATTTTATTCACATTTATGTAAATTTTCGGTAAAACAGCCTATATATTTTTGAAACTCATAATCAAACAAGCATGTTGATGCAGTTTTTTTTTAAAGAGAAGTTTGTTTAAGATGAACACTATTGTTTTACGGTAATCGGTAGCGCGTTTTACGACATCCGATTTTCGGCGGTAATAAAACTCGGGTATAGTCTAAATCGCTCAGGTACGATAAATATACTTTATCATATACGGGGTACATAAGTATACTTAAGAGTATAAGGGGTACATGTAAGTAGTACCTGAGCTGACAATGACCAATCGAGCCATATTAAGGTGCTGCCTAGATTTAGCTCAGCAGATTAAGTCTATATATCCAGAAATCTTTCAGTTTGTGACGCAAGCACCAAATTTGGCACATATACTCTTCAGTAACTATAGATTTGATAAAGCACTTTAGCCAATACAAAATTTCAAAATGGCGTCCATTTTCAAGATGGCCCCCGTCAGGATTGAAAAATTAAAAAAAAAGAAACAAATTCTCTGAAACGTTTTACTGCTGTGAATATTACTTGATTTTGATTTCGTACACAACAATTTGACTAGTTTGAATTTAAATTAAGGCATTGTTTAAGTTTAATATAGTACACACAAATCCAACATGGCTTCAAAAATGGCCACCAAAATGGCCACAAAATCCTATTTATGACAGTGCTCCAGCTAGGCCTAAATCGAAGGGCGCCGCGCCCTGCCCTCCCGAACCTCCGCCCTGCCCCCCCGAACCTCCGCCCTGCCCCCCCCCTCCCCCCCTAAAAAAAAAAAAAAAAAAATTTTTTTTTTTTTTTTTTTTTTTACATATGATAATTCATAAATCTCTTAATACATTGTAATTAGTTTAATCCTCATTGTAGACATTATATTTGAATGGTTTAATAATAATGGGAATAATACAATTATTTATAACATATAAATTAACATGCAATAGGAAGCATTCCAGAAACACCCGCGCGCTCGAACGTGCCCTTTTCACAAAATACTGTTGTCGAAAGTGCCCTTTTGACAAAATACTGCGCGTCGAAAGTGCCCTTTCGACAAAAAAGCCCCCCTGCCCTTTTCAAATCCTAGCTGGAGCACTGTTATGATCATAGCTATGTAACTATCTACTCAAATTTGATGAATTTGGTGTCTATACCCAAGTTTCAGGGGGCAAAGAACACATTTATTTCGTCAGACAAAGTGTTAGTTAATAATGTCACACAGAAATCCAATATGGTGTCTAAAATGGCTGCCAAGATGGCTGCCAAAATATATTAATGATCATAACTTTGTTTCTTTCCACTCAATTTTTGATCTAGATTTTGGTGTATGTAGATAGGTTTCAGGGGGCAAAGAACACATTAACATCATCAGACATTTTTTAAGTTCATTATTTTTCACACAAATCTAAAATGGCCGCCAAGATGGCCGTCAAAACCTATTTATGATCATAAAATATGGACTGTATAATATTTTCAGCGTCCGGTTTCTTTTTTCTACTTTAATAAAAGAAAACCTAACTACCCCTCCTACGTTTGGAAATCATTTGTCTTTAGAACGTTATAAACATTTGGAAGGGCATATGTCTGGCTGCCAGATCAAATAATATTAATTGCATATCATTCATAAATGTGTCAAGCACTAAAATACTCAAATTACTCAGTATTGCTTGAAGCCTTGTTTTGGTCTCTATGTTTATCACCTAACTTGATGAAATGCATAGCTTTGGAAAACAGATACATGTAAGTGTTCTCCATACGTGTACATTACAGCCATAAGCCCATAACAAAACAGATTGACATTTCAAAAACATGTAACACTGATTTTTATTTTGCAATAAATCAGCTAAAATTCACTGTATTGTTATAAAAATCAACACATTTTGACATCCAAGTAACTTTCCTTTTATCATTGATATAAATTCTGGTACTAGGCATGGAAACAGAAAAATAACTTTTGAGAAAACTATATCATCATTCATCTCAATTAAGAACAGTGTCTGGAAAAAGGAAACTAGCATGTTGTATGCAAATCATTTTGTGTGTTCAATTATTCATGGAAACATCATTTTTAGAGTTAATTAGTCTGGTATCTAGAGACCTTTTATAACATTAGAGAACTTAGTGCAGTAAAATGATCAGAGAATGTGCCTTTTGTGTTTTATGGTTATTATCAGGGATCATATTTTTGTCAGTTTTGTCGCAGTCATTGAAATTCAGATTTAAATCTTCAAGCAAGTCGGGCTAGTACTATGGGAATTTGAACAAGCCCGAGTCAGATTTTACTAGCCCAAACATTTTTGTTAAAAATGCAGATAAACATAACATAAAACATCCAAAGAAGCATTCATTTATTCAATCTTTAGAATACAATACAAATCTCTTATTAATTTCATCTTCATCCAAGTTAGCTTCCTCGTCATCTGAGCCAGCCTCTTTCGGATCCTGAAATAAGAAGAAATTAATTTCACACACAGATTTCAATCAAATCACAATTATAAATATATACATAAAGTTTAGGTAAAAAATTAGCAGAAATGTATCCCATATATCCATGTGAAAGAGAGAGCAAACCTGAACCACCAGAAAATATATAAGCAATTAAGTGCCAGGTTATTCTACAAAAAGCCAGTTGACAAATGCGTCAATCACAGTTACCTCAGATTCGCATTCCTCAACGACGTACTTGAATGACAACTGTTCGGCCATTACTCTCTGTCCCGAACGCAACGCAAAACATTTATTTTACATTATAATAGTTATCCGGGAACCACAAAACATGCGCTTTATGCGCAGTAATCCAATTTTCGTCTGATTGCCCAGCACATGTGTGCAGTGTGTTAAAACATAAGCGGCTGTTGATTTAAGCTGCTCAAAACTTTGTTTACAAATATTGAAAATGAAAGTCACAGTGGAACTCGTTTTCTGTTTAATGAATTGTACCAGCACGTCGGGCTTGTAATAGTGGATTTCCTACAAGCCCGAAAGAAAAAATACTAGTTTTTTGCTGACGGACTAGTGCGAATTTCGACGACTGTTGTCGGTCCTAGACCGATTGAGGTCATGAAAGACCGATTGAAAATCCCAAACAGTCGGTCTGATTCTGTTTGCTCAAATTCCCATGTCATGAAATCGATTACACAGTGCACACCCTAATTACATTCTTATCTCAATAAGGTGTGATAAACCATTCGCTGCAGTCTCTAAACCGGACAGGACCAGATTATGTCAGCCAACTAGTATCAGAGTATGGCCCCAAGCAGCGAAGATTCGCGTGGCTGTGTATTAGTCACGCGTGAATAACCCCCATGTCAATATCGATATACCCAGGTTTCAGGGAGAAAATATCACATTTATATCATCAGACAAAATGTAAGCTAATTTTGTTACACAAACATCCAACACGGCGACAAAAATGGCAATTAACACAATACCAAGGACCACAAGTCGATAACTTGTTACTCAAAAGTTATGGTTGTTACGTAAAACGCCATAGTTTAGGAAACAAGGAACACTTCAATCGAGTTGAGGTTATCATTAAGCAGTTGAATAATCATAAACTCCAATTTATGACATTTGGAAGAGAGAATGAACTAGCACATGACTTCAAAATAGGATCAGGTTTTACTAACTTCTGTAGACTTCATTTTTTACCGTTGCTGAAAATCATTGAATATTAATTACAGCCTGAATAAGCATGAGTTCTTCCAAAAGGTTAATATTATACACTTTGTGTTCCTTTGACTATTTATTTACATCAAAGCAGAAGTAGATGGTCTTATTGTCCCTTTCGGAGTAATGCAGGATCTAGATGAGCAAATCTCTATCCTCGCCCACCAACTGTGTGGTGCTACAACGGGATCGTTATACTGTTTCTTTAACAATTTCAACAAAAGAGCAGGATAAAAAGCACGGTTAGAAGCGATCTTAACAGCCAAGCTATTCCCCAGAGTTTTGGCTCTGTATTTTCTCGTGAATTTATAAGCAAAGACCGACTTTCCTATGATATCTCTTATGATCGTTTTCCTAACCGCCTCAACTGCATGAACATTCACATCTGACCCAGCCACTATCTTATTGACCATGTTTCTCAGAGTAGGGTTAGCTGTGTATGGAGAGCAGGTTGTAATTTGCGTTCATACGTTTATGAAACATCCCAAATTCTAATCAACACTTTAAACTACTTTGTGGCGCATCAGTGATGATTTCAGCAGCCTTTCAATACAAGGGTTGGTCAAACGTTACAATGGTGTGAAGGTTGTGGCAAGTTTGCAAACTAAGGCTTATGTTTACAGAATGCACGCTTTGTCCCCATTGTACATATTAATCATAGGCAAGAATTTGAATGACAATTGCAGCCCAGGGTACTGTATTTTCTGGTGCAAGATACGCATCATTCCCTGCAAATTCAGTGTTGCCTGAAGCTGAAAAATATTGATCCTCTTATCCAAATCCAAAAATAACGGCAGGTCCAAACTATGGCGTTTCACATAACAAGCATCACGTCAAAAGTAATGGACTTGTGGTCCTTTGTATTGTGTCGTTTGACGCCATGTGAGATTTCTGTGTAACATAATACACTTAAACTATGTCTGACAATCGTAATGTGTTCTTTTCCCCTCGAAACCTCGGTATAGACACCAAAATCATCAATTTTTTGAGTGGAAAGTTACAAAGTTATGATCATTAATAGATTTTGGTGGCCATCTTGGAGGCCATTTTGGATGCCATGTTGGATTTGTGTGTAATATAATAAACTTAAACTATGTCTGATGATGTGTGTTCTTAATGTGTTCTTTGCCCCTTGAAACCTATGTATAGCCACCAAAATAATCAAATTTGGGTGGATATTTACATAGTTATGATCATTAATAGGGTATGGCGGCCATCTTGGCGGCCATTTTAGACGTCATGCTGGATTTGTGTGTACGATTGTAAACTTAAACAATGTCTGCTGATTTTTATGTGTTCTTTGCCCCTTGACACCTAGGTATAGACACAAAATTCATCAAAATTGAGTGGATAGTTACATGGTTATGATCATTAATATGTTTTGGTGACCATCTTGGCGGCCATTTTGGACGCCATGTTGGATTTGTGTGTAATATGATAAACTTAAACAATGCATGATGATCTTAATGTGTTTTTTGCCCCTTGAAACCTATGTATAGCCACCAAAATAATCAAATTTGAGTGGATATTTACATGATCATTTATAGGTTTTGGTGGCCATCTTGGTGGCCATTTTGGACGCCATGTTGGATTTGTGTGTACTATTGTAAACTTAAACAATGTCTGATGATCTTTATGTGTTCTTTGCCCCTTGAAACTTAGGTATAGACAACACATTCATCAAATTTGATTGTATAGTTACAAAGTTATGATCATTAATATGTAATTGACGGCCATCTTGGCGGCCATCTTAAAAAAAAAACTTTCCGGATGTCCGATTGTGGTGAACTTTTGATATGTTTTAAAGGACCTACTACCCTACCGGGATCAGTTAAAATACCCTTTGTAGCAATTTTTTGGTGGTTGAATGTATTTTTTTCATATATTGACCCTACTAGTACTTCTTGCTAAAAACAGAGTATTGGCGGCCATCTTAAAAACAATGCCGCCATTTTGAATTTTCAAGTGGCTAACGTGCTTTTTGAAGAAAGGGGTACCTAAAGGTAGGGCTGCAACAATAAACCGGTATATCGGTATATATCGCAATACGCAATCCGCATATTGTATTGCGATATGATTTTCATCATACCGGTACGAAAATTTTACAAAAATTCATTCACATTTCGTCCAGAAAAGCCATCCGAAATTATGATAAAAAGGTAAACAAAACAAAGCAGTGTAAATTATTTTTTACGTAAAAATAGCATTCTAAAAAGTGTATTATACGGAGTAGCGTTGTTACATGGGAGCATTCATTCGATGCTTTTGAACAGATTATCGTTGAATTAATTGCGCACAGCTGTAAATGTTTCGTTTGATTCTGATTTGAGCATTATTTGTAATCCGAATTTCGGAAACACGCTTCCAAATTTGAATGCTAACGCGACAATAAAAAATTATAGCATCAAATAAAAAGTGCTTTATCCTTTGTCTCAATAAAAACCGCGCGAAAATTATACAGACATGTAGAACGTCGCATGGAAACTAAGGGTGTATTTTGTGTTGTATAAAAACGGGAACATCACGTCAGCTGAATTACGCGTGTTCAGTGGGAAAAACGCCCCGGTTGGACGTTATTTCATCACATCTTTAAATAGTTACAATTGCAAAAATGTATTTGATACTTAGAAAATTTGCGAATGTTTGTGTTTCTTATTATTCTTGAGCACATTTATAGTAAATATTTACCAGAATTTGCTTTAAAATTGGAATTTATGGGATTATCGGGTAATTGGCAAGTTATAATTTTGGTACAAGTTAGCAATATATGGCGATATATTGCAATACGGGTTTTTGAACTGACAATATATTGCGATACGGTTTTTGGCGTATTGTTGCAGCACTACCTAAAGGTAATTTATGCCAAATTTCATGCTTGCATCACTTAGTGAAAGATTTTTTCAATAATAAGCGCAGCTAATTCCCGGTGCTGAGTTTCATGAAAAAAGACTAAAGGAGTTCCGACGGTTACCAGACGTTTCCACACCAAACCATTTCCTCACTGTGGACATTTCCATCCCAAACCGTTTCCTCCCAAGACGTTTCCTTCCCAAACCGTTTCCTCCCAAGACGTTTCCTTCCCAAAATAATTTACATGTGGACTTTTGATATTTGATTAAGTAAAGATAATTAGGTATTTTGATGCTTTTTATATTGGATTAATTAATGATACAGTACAGGCAATGTGTACTTTGACAAAAACGCGTGTCTTAAAATTGGAATTTATGTGATTATCGGGTAATTGGCAAGTTATAATTTTGGTACAAGTTAGCAATATATTGCGATATATTGCAATACGGGTTTTTGAACTGACAATATATTGCGATACGGTTTTTGGCGTATTGTTGCAGCACTACCTAGAGGTAATTTATGCCAAATTTCATGCTTGCATCACTAAGTGAAAGATTTTTTCAATAATAAGCGCAGCTAATTCCCGGTGCTGAGTTTCATGAAAAAAGACTAAAGGAGTTCCGACGGTTACCAGACGTTTCCACACCAAACCATTTCCTCACTGTGGACATTTCCATCCCAAACCGTTTCCTCCCAAGACGTTTCCTTCCCAAACCGTTTCCTCCCAAGACGTTTCCTTCCCAAAATAATTTACATGTGGACTTTTGATATTTGATTAAGTAAAGATAATTAGGTATTTTGATGCTTTTTATATTGGATTAATTAATGATACAGTACAGGCAATGTGTACTTTGACAAAAACGCGTGTCCGTGGTGTTCAATTTTTCCGATACCGATGGGTGACATTTCGCGGAGGGCGGACACGCTACTGACCGCAGTGTTCGGAGAACACCCGAAATTGCCGCGATTGCATGCTATCGTTAACGGGAACACCCGTGATCACCGCGATGCTGCGCAGCCACCGTAAACACCTGACTGCGAGGGTCATTCACACGTTTTAAATGTACATGTACAAAATAAAATCATATACTTCATGTACATGTAGATATTATGTGCACATTTTTTATGTGTACTTAAACTCGGGCAGTACGTTAAGTTGGAAACTAAAACTAAGCGTTTAGATGATCAATACGATTAACTTTTATTGTGTTAATCAATGCAATTGCCCTTTTTGTTTTCACAAAATTGGGTTTCATTTTTCCCGATTTCCAGAAAATGACTTGTACATGTTGCATGAAATCTAAATATAGCGTGTTACAGCGTGTTTGATTTTTATTTTATTCAGATGAAATGTCAATTCCAAATCATTCGCGAGCTACCCCGGTACTTAAGAAGAAATTCACTACGAAACTTTAAATTGAAATTAAAAGATACCAATGTTGTCTGCGCTACGAAGATTTTGTGTCAAAAATAAATACACCCACGCCAATTTTCGCGCGCTTTTTATGGTTCAGAATAGTTCTGGCTACCATAACTTTAAATGTCGCTTTTTATGATTTTTGACTGGCGCGACTTTATATACAGGTCTGTCAATACTATGTAAACTGTACGCTGAAGTTTCTTTAGCTAGGTTCAGAACAAAGAAAATGAAAATATCATGGGCATATATACATGTATTATCTGTGGCTACAATTTGTAACAGAACATGAACTCTACACAACGCGCACACTAGGCGTCATGTGATTTACGAATGTTGGAATACACCTGTTCTGATTAGGCGCTTATTTCATCAAATCTTTAAATAGAAACATATGCAGAAATTCATTTGATAGTTTAGAGATATGGCGAACGTTTGTGATTTTTGCATTTCTATCACACTTTTATCTTCAACATTGACCAGAATTTAATTATGTTCAATTATTTTATTTCTAGCAAACACGATGAACACTGCGGTAGATATTATGGGTCCGCGGTGATTCGCGGTGTCCACCTTATGGAAAACGGCCCCCGCAAATATTTGATCTGAACACCCATCGCGGGGGTTGTTTGGTAAGCGAACACCGTAAAATGAACACCGCAACGAGTGGCGTTTGTCAAAGTACACATTGCCTGTACTGTAATTAGATGGGTTTTTTTTAATTTGATCTTATTATTCATGAATGGGTTAGTATTTATCAATTGTTTTGTAAAATTACCTTGTTTTCCATACAAATGGGGCAATCAAAAAAGCATGAAAGTAACAAAAAATATGAGATTTGATACAGATATTAATTATCTTTTTACTTATTACTTGTAAAATATATAATGTGTGAAAAATCAATTGATTGTGGCATTAACACACAAAAATAAAACATTAAGGGTGCTTTTCAAAATAACTAGTTAATATTATCAATATTCTTAATCAAGTGTGCCAGGTTTGGCTGTTCAAATATTTCAAAAGAGAAGATTTGAAAGATCAAGATTTTACACCACTTACATTTTTTCAACAGTAACACTTATTCAATAATATATGCAATTTATATTAATTTGTCATGATCTTATGACGTTATAATATGTGTACTATCATGTAAAATGTATTATAAATTTTGATTTGTTTCTTATAATGAATATGTTTTTATTTTTTATTTTCATAACTAAATTCATTCTTATGCAACTCAAATGTAATTATAAATTATAGTGTATAATTGTATCATAATATTTAATATTTATTTGTCTGGGCACGCAAAACACTTATCAGACATTTGTTAACTTATGGTTTCTTTTGTTTTGCTTTTAAGGATGATTATTTGTAATCTATTTCATTTTTATAAAGTTCTTATAAAAGCATATTAAGATGTTCTCAGAATGTCTTTCTTTTTTTCATAAAATTAATTGCAATTGAAACATAACTGTGCTTTTTATCTATGGACGTTTGTTTTTTATTATTTAAAATGAATATCTTGTTTAATTGGTTTTTATGTTATTAAATAATTAATTGTTTTATTTTAAAACAATCTTTGAAGATTGTTTTTATTCATTAAAACAGTTTATATTTGTGAAAAGTGAATGAATAAATAATAATGGCATTCATTACATTATTTGGAAATAATCCAATTTTGTTTTATTTGATAAGTTATGCAAGATGTAGAATTTTTCATAATATTACTGTATTTATTTCTAAATGGGAAATATAATAATAAACCATCTGTCACATAATCAGTCAACAAAGTAACAACAACTAAACCACCATATCCCTTTTCACACCACAAAAAGTAACAATAAACAGATGATCTGTCAGGCATTCAGAGCTGACGAGGGTACTGATTATCTAGGGGTAGATAAGGCTATTACTGATAGGGGTTGCCTTGAGATAAAGCTGCAGTATGGAAAGAGTTAAATTATCTTTTAGGATATTATTAAAATTGTCATGACGCAAAATTAGGAAAAATTTCATCAACAAGGTGATAAACAAGGATTAGGAAGGGATTAAACTGTTATTCAATCAGTTAGGTGTAAAAGTGTCAATTAGGCTGTCAATCAAATACGAACTTTTTATATCAACAACTTATGCGGCACCAAATTGATAACTTATTATACCAACTATTTGCAATACAAATGGGGCAATAAAAAAAAATTACAATCAGAGTTACATAACTTTGCCTGCACAGTCCCCTTATGATAGTTAGTAAGTGTTGCAAGTATGAAAGCAATAGCTTTGATACTTAAGGAATAAAATGGACCTAAAAATAAAACTTAACCAAAATTTTCAATTGTCTAAGTATAAAAAGGGCACATAATTCTGTCAAAATGCACGCCAGAGTTACCTTACTTTGCCTGCCCAGTTCCCTCATGATAGTAAGTAAGTGTACCAAGTTTGAATGCAATAGCATTGATACTTTCTGAGAAAAGTGGACCTAAACGCAAAACTAAACCGGACGCCAACGCCAAGGTGATGACAATAGCTCATAATTTTTTTTTTCAAAAATAGATGAGCTTAAAAAACAAACGTCTGGGCAGGAAACGTCTTGGGAGGAAACGTCTGACATTCGTTCTGACTAATGAATAATCTGATTTGTATTGACAGAACAATTTTCATAAAAATGCATAGGGTTAACTTTAAAAAGCAGGCTTCCTGAAAGGGCCGGACCGCCGGTCTTGTCTGGCAAAATTCTTTACGGTCCGGCAAAGTTTCTAATATTGCCGGTCCTTGTGACAGTCCAAACAAAATATGACTAAATACCGAAAAGTCTAATACTTGCCAAAAGAAAGATTACACCCAATTGGAATCCCTCTTTTCGTGAATTTCAAGCCTTTTTGTCATTAAGAACACTAACGCGTTACTAGTTCTTATGAGTACTCTCCCTTTGTTGTTCTTTTTCGAAAACGTCAATTTTATTGTTCCGACATATAACCATCTATCCAATTACAAAGGTTGTAACAAAAAACTACACATGAAAAAAATGCTTATACAAATGATCGAAATTGTCAAAATGAAGTTGTCATCATCATATTAAGCAATGTTTTGCTTTATGTATTGTCGGAACGCATGAAATAACACGGAAATTTGCGTATATCAGTGTAATATCGCATAATGCCATTATCATTTTATTTTTGATAATATATAACAGATAGTTTTGTAAAAGATTGATATTGTACGGAATATATAAGAGTATATTTTGTACAAGTTGACTACATAATTACATATTATATTGAATGAATCCCATATTCTAAAATTACAGTGTGTTACATTTGCATAAGAACACATAATG
Organism: Dreissena polymorpha; assembly: GCF_020536995.1. Classification (NCBI taxonomy): domain Eukaryota; kingdom Metazoa; phylum Mollusca; class Bivalvia; order Myida; family Dreissenidae; genus Dreissena; species Dreissena polymorpha. Next base: position 54,668,547 of record NC_068365.1, read on the forward strand.
ATTTGATGTTATATGTTCCAAAATCAATTACTTATAGTTGTCCAATACTTATACACAGGCTGCACATTGCAATTAATATGAGTTAAACTTTACTAAATTCTTCAGTTTTAATCTCACGCTGTTCGGTCAGGTGAATTTTTGTCCAGACAGGCTTACTTTTCCATCAGCCTGTCCGGTTGACAGGCACTGTTTGGGACTTTTCAGGAAGCCTGAAAAAGCCTGTATCTCTCCACATATTTTGTATTGTATGTTATGTCCACGTTTATAAGTCGAATACGGCATTTAGTCGGACCATAATTAAAATTTAAAGCATAATAATGTGTCCACAAAAACTGGATCAACATATCGCGAAAACACATTGCATATCCCGAAACCACAAAGTTTCCAGTGTAATCTTACCGGTTTTGCACTAAACAAAGTTTCCTTCGTCATTGCATCCATAAGCCGCTCTCGTTCTTCGTGGTATCGACGCTGTTGCTCTAGAAGCGTTTCCATTTTCAATTGTCCGAATTATCGGGACACACAAACTGTAATCATCCGGGTCCTCCTGTTAGGTAAAGCTAGCTTTTTGTTCGAAACTAAATCGTTTTGAAACGTTTTTAAAAAACTAGGCATTTACATACTAAAAAATGTATTTTTTTTTCAAATTAAAATTTTTTATGGAATGTAAATAAGTATTAGAAACGCCAATGATTGTTGAATTTTAAAAGAAAAAAACTGCCTATCGATTTCAGCAAATGTGAATATATAGTGTTGTGTGGCGCCTAAATGGTATGACTCTGTGGCGCAACGGTAGCGCGTCTGACTCCAGATCAGAAGGTTGCGTGTTCGAATCACGTCAGGGTCAAACTTTTTTCGCATCGTTCTGATATTTTCTTTTTATTTTCATTTATTGTCCCTTCAACTGATTCATACAAAAACATACATAAACTTTTTTTTTTGATACGTCATATACAAATATGCATCATGTTAAAGAACATTAAACGACATTCGACATTTCGAAATTCAGTTCCTCAACCGTAAATATTTTATTTTTTATTTAATGTTCATTCGCGTTACATTATCGCGTGGGCATTGCGCGATAAAGGTGCAACGGCCTCGTTTTGTTCGGTGGTTTTGATACATGCCAAAGCGCTTGCTGAATGCCGGTCGAAATATGAGTGACATCCTGGATCATGTATTATCAACATTCTTACAGTTTATCTGAAAAACAATCGAAAAACAATCCGTATGCGGCCAGCGGGGCTCCAGGTCAGCCTGCGCACTCGCGAAGTCTGGTCAGGAGCTACGCTGTCCGCTTTAAAATCACGCAAGTATAAGCGGATAGGGTAGCTCCAGACCAAACTTCGCGGGCGCGCAGTCTGGTTTGGACTACACTGGTCGTATATAGCGTAAGACCCATTTTCGCATGGTAATATATAAGTTACTACATAATGTACCCTAACTAAACTAGTAAGCAAAAAATACACTTTTCATTTGGTAGCCGCATAATGTGACCTGTTAGTTGATGAATGGGGAATGCAAACAATACCGATTTCAGCCCCAACACACCGGATTCCAATTAATTTTTTGACTGATTCTGTATAATGATACTGATGCATAAACGAACAATACCCGAAATAAATGTTTAACACGGTGTTAAGACATATGCTGTTAAAACATATTAGTGTTTTCATGAGATATCTGGGTATCCACTTCGAACTTTCTCGGTCTCTTACCTAGTCACAACTGTATTCGTCTTAATATATTATTATATAATGTATATTGTTTATTATAATATTACTTTTAAATGTACAATATACAATAAGCCTATGATCATAACGATCATATGATAAGGTACCATAGTTTTCGGTTCAACTTAGGGCCAGTGACCAGAGGTTTCGGTACAACCAATTGTTTAATATTGCCTTACACTGTTTAATCGCAATAATTTTCAACTGCACTAAATTTCCAATAGAAACCACAGGCAGCAGTATCATAAATTTGCCCCCCCCCCCGGGACCCCCCCCCCCGAGTTTACCCCAGGGGAGCCAGATTGTTAAATGTACACCTATTGTGTATGGTTTGACTTTTCAACTTTTCGAGGCTTATTTTTTTCAAACTATGTATTTTTTGTATATATTTATATATATGTATATATAATACCTATTCGAGGCTTATTTTTTCAAACTGTGTATTTTTGTCAATATTCGTTGTTGAAAAGTCAAACCATACACAATTGGTGTACATTTAACATTCTGGAACCCTTGGGGTAAGCTTGGGGGGAGGGGGGGGGTAGGGTCCCGGGGGGGGGGGCAAATTTATGATACTGCTGCCTGTGATAGAAACAGCTATTAAGCGTTCATCGTAATGATCGTACGACACAGACACAATATTCTCTGATCAAATATGGGCAATTATTACGAACAAGCTATATAACCACTTTGCTAGCCGGTTACTTAAACAAAAATCAATTCATATACATCAGTTTCTCATTGTAGTACTGAAACTGCCTTATTATGTAAGAATAACATACACATAATGTGTTAAGTCATTCTGAAATTGAGCCTTGCTCTGTGAAAACGGGGCTTAACGCATGTGCGAAAAGTGGCGTTCAAGATTTGCCTGAGCAGTCCATACAGGCTAATTAGGATGTCTCTTTCCGCCTTGACTGGATTTTCGCTAAGAGTAGAATTCCATTAAACCATGAAAGCGGAATGAGTCGTCCCTGATTAGCCTGTGCAGACCAATGTTTAGCCATGACAGCGGAATGAGTCGTCCCTGATTAGCCTGTGCAGACCAATGTTTAGCCATGGCAGCGGAATGAGTCGTCACTGATTAGCCTGTGCAGACCAATGTTTAGCCAAGTTTTCACAGAGCGAGGCTCAAATCGATCCTAATGTTATGCTTTGTACAATCAACGGCAGTGGCTGTCTTTTTTTTTCAAGAATATATTAAATTAAAATCGTAAAGTTAATTCTAGTTTTTAAAGATATTGTTATGTCATAACACAAGAAGTCTCCGTCATTTTTAACTGAAAGATCGTCGTTACTATAAAGGCATCCCATTCAGTTACTTAAACGGGCAGTCGAGTCTATTTTCCAATCACTGTTCTAATGTTAATAGTTTTTTTTTCGATTTAAAACGGTCTCATTGTACCTGACATGTTTTTAAAGGTTTTTACAGCAATGAACCTTTTCTACACGTATGAGTGGTTTTTTATGTGTTCAAGTGTGCTTCAAGCACACCGTCTGATACAATTCTACACACTAGCAGCGAATGACTAAATACGGTCGTTCACTAGCAGCGAATGACTAGATACGCTCGTTCAGTAGCAGCGAATGACTAAATACGGTCGTTCACTAGCAGCGAATGACTAAATACGGTCATTCACTAGCAGCGAACGACTAAATACTGTCGTTCAGTAGCAGCGAATGACTAAATACGGTCGTTCACTAGCAGCGAATGACTAAATACGGTCGTTCAGTAGCAGCGAATGACTAAATACGGTCGTTCAGTAGCAGCGAATGACTTAATACGGTCGTTCACTAGCAGCGAATGACTAAATACGGTCGTTCAGTAGCAGCGAATGACTAAATACGGTCGTTCAGTAGCAGCGAATGACTAAATACGGTTGTTCACTAGCAGCGAATGATCAAATACGGTCGTTCACTAGCAGCGAATGACTGCATACGGTCGTTCACTTGCAGCGAATGACTTAATACGGTTGTTCACTAGCAGCGATTGATTAAATATGGTCGTTCACTAGCAGCGAATGGCAAAATACGGTCGTTCACTAGCAGCGAATGACTAAATACGGTCGTTCACTAGAAGCGATTGATTAAATACGGTCGTTCACTAGCAGCGAATGACTAAATACGGTCGTTCACTAGCAGCGACTGACTAAATACGGTCGTTCACTAGCAGCGAATGACTTAATACGGTCGTTTTCGACAGGTCTCGCAAGGGTAAGACACAGGTGTTGAGTGAACGGAACTGTTTTAGTTACATGTAGTACATATCGGACGCCAAAATTGCCTTTTGTAAAAAGAAACTTATGTTTGGTTAGTTGACCAACCTAATGTTACCTCAACCGAACATAATGTCCACTTAACGAAACACAATGTTAACATACCCCAACCTAACCCAACATAATGTCAAATTAACCCAACATAATACCAACGTTACCCATCATAATCACTCTGACATCCGTCTGCTGCAAGCTTATGAATCACATCATCCACAGCCAGGTCATGTCTCACATAGACAAGCACAACATCCTGGCCGGCCAACAACACGGCCCCCGACAGAAACGCAGCTGTTCTCAACTTACAGGGGATAAGTATAAACCTGGATAGACAGCTTCCTAGTTGGTCGAAGCCAACGGTTCCGAATTGATGAACAGTTCTCAAACTTAGCCTACCTAACGGCCCGCTACGTGAAAGGCGAATAAAATACTACAAGCAGTAGTTCACAGATGAAAACTGACATCGGATGGCAGCCCTTCTAAACGGACGTCAAACAGCAACGGTCACTATGATGTACCGAATTATTAACAACCTGATTGATATTCCATTTGACCCCTACCTTCGCCGACAGGTTCTGATGACATCGCATACGAGGTCATGTTTAGATCACATTTCAATTTACCAATCCAATCGACTGAACATAACGAGATATTTGATTGGTTAAAAAGGAACCTGCCGTTTAGAGGAACGATAAGCTGAGTTGCTCTGTTATGCGAAGTCGTTACTTCCTAAAAGCTATTTCGATGAGATTGTCCACAACACATACAACTAAGACTGGCATTGAATTCATTTGCGTCATACTGGTCGTTTTACTCGAACGTGCCGCGAAAGAAGGCAGCGTAAGATTTGATTGGCTCGCGGTAAGGTTAGTTACCACAGAAAGGTTGATGGTGTTCAGGAAGATATCACATCTGCGATGAGTGGAGAGGGGATGGGTGCGGGCGTCCATATAACATAAAATAAACATCGAAATTCCAAAAGCTCCATCACTATATACATGCTCATAATAAATAAAAGATCAAAAAAATCATATATCTGTCAAATATATTCGATACTTTGGCACAACAAACTTCTAAGCAAATGTATGCTATTTCAAAGATATTATTGCTACCTGCTTAATCAAAAGTGTAACAGTTAAAATCAATTAATGTACAGGGTCATACAAAATAGTTGTTGTACACATAAAAAGATTGTTGCTGGAAATTGATTTAAACCATCGAATAAATTCAGGTACTAAAAGCAGTAGCCTAATGTTCCCTATCAATACAGTCTGGAAATCGGCCGCCGCATCCGTCTCTTACAAAATCTATATTTATTCGAGAAGGGAAGCACATAAATTCGACCACGCACATGCAAACAATAAAGCTCAAGGCAATTATTCCACAATCTAATTATGTTGCATTAGCTTTCTCCGAAATCGGTGGACTTGTTACCATACGAAGAGGCCAAACTAGAGATTGCGATTCAGTTTAGTTAGACTTTTTACATGTACTTGACAGCAATGGGCACGAACAATTATTTTATGCGCTCTAAGAAAATTAACCAATTTGTGAGATAACGCAGATCTGTAAACGACTGACTCTTAACATCATGAACTTTGTAGCGGATTGTGTAGATGAGTATGAATACAAACACGTCGGTTTCAGATTAGTATATGTATTATATTTAAACATGTATTTGTTAATAAGACAACATATCAGTTTGCGATGCCGATGTTTAAATTGTTGACTACTAAAGCGTGAATTCTACCGGAATATTATAGCAGAACAATATATTTATCTTCCACTAATTACCATTTCCAGTACTGAGCTTTAACATCTACACTATGTATGCTAGCATGTGCTAATTCAGAAAAGTGCAAATAAAGAACATGCTCAATTAAGTACACTAAGACACGAATTGATAACGAGCACTGAACACCATTTCAATCATGGAGTAACACAAATACACGAACACATACAATGCAAACACAACTGTGGCAGCAAACATATAAATGCCAAAAATGCAAATCGCTACAAATGTTTTTTTAACAAAAACTGATTTAAAAGCTATAATTGCCAAAGTTAATTTAATTGAGAAACTCCGCAACGATGCGATAAGTCAAAATCTTACGCCGTAAAATTAACCTTGCAATTATTCTAATCACATCGAAATGTTGAAATTCCACACACATACTTTTCATTTTCTTTCCCATAGAAATATAAGTGCTCACATTGTTTCTAGGGTAATGTCAAACGTGCAGGTGTATAAATTAATATTGCATAATTGATTAAGAAGATACAGTCCGGATAAGATTATGCCTAAATTTGACATCTGTTTGGGGAATTGACTATTAAAGAGTTACAGAGCTCCTACTTGCGACGCGACATGGTAATCGCGGGTGGACGTTATTTACAAATGTCATGATGACTCATTAAATTACAGTCCGGACCAGCTGAGACAGACGCACTTACGTATATACATTTAACAAATATTATTTTCAAACCAGCATTCAAATAAGCATTGTTTTAATGTATACTATTATATGCACGTTTTACGAATGCACTGTCATAAACAAAGACGGTTTACGGTATGGGAAAGTCATATCAGGTTTGTTAATTTTGTTATTTTTCGACGATTGTAGTGTGTATACCTTGAATAGTATTTCTACTCAATTGAATTCCATGTAATATAACGCTACTTTACGTTACAAAATAAGTGTTTTCAAGAATCGGTCTGATTTTGTTGTTGTTATTGTATAAATTATAATGCCATCAGTATACCGTATTCATGTAAAATTTAAGCAGATTGTAGGTGACTCATTTGTCAGTTGCACAAACCTAAAGAGGAATAATGTCTTCTATACATTACGTCTCTATTACAGAACAATAAAGTGCGTGCAGAAGTGAAGCTGCAGAGGTGTTACATACCATTAGTGGTATTATCTAATGGACTCGTGTATTTTAGTGTAAGCTTTTAAAAATGAGCTATCCGAGATCAGACTATTATTGATGAGCACGTGCAGCAAACCTTTACGTATTATTTGTTTCTTAGTAATATAATTGTCTTTTCAGAATATGAATAAAACATTTGGTGCATACTTTAATGTGAAAAGTGCGAGAAACAATGTTGTTTATTTCCTCACTTATTCCAGGCTAATCCTATGGTAATAACTCTAGTGATATTCAACGAGTTTTAGAGAATGCTTCTTGTATAAAATATACAAATGAATAAAATAAAAATACCATGATGAATACATTCTGAATAATTTAGTCTGATAAAGAAAAAAAAATCACAGTTAAATAATGTTCTTGCTGAAATTGCGCATCGTTGGGAACGTATAACATATTGGCATAGAAACTTCTAAACAAAAACTGATTGGAAACAAGAAATATCTTTAAAAAAGATATACGGCGTTAATAGTTTAATGAATGAGATCAAGGATAGCGAATGTCTTTTTCTGTGCAGTTCTTAGCTGCATCACACGCAGTACGGGATGTTACGGGGAGTTTTCGCGGCTTATTTTACATTATAACATATTGCTGGTCATAAACCTATAGATACAAAACAGAAAACCAAAAGAAAAATGGAAGTGAAATTTAAACATATGAGTCAACCGGCCACACGAGAAGTATCCGTATTTATAGGCGCGTTCTTCGAACAAACCTGTTTTAGTGGTTTGTCGGGCATTGCTATTTGATTCGATTATTAACAGTATCAATTATCATCGTGCTAATGCTTAAAGTGATATTATGGGCATTTTGCACTGTTGAATTGAGCTGAAAAGAATTAACAGGTCAAAATAGTTAGTTAAAATGTGGTTACTGATTAATTATCTGCAACTCACCTTGCTACCAGTTGTTTATAAAAATATATTTTATATTCGATATTCTTACGTGACCCACCCAGTCCTGTAAGCTGAAATGATCCGTAAAACAATTTCGTGTCTTTGTGTCGTATGAACAAATCTGCACTAAAACTAAATTTAGGTTCAACTCGTAAACGCATGATCAGTTGTCAAACGAAAGTACGGTTGATATTCAAATGCATTATTTTTCTCTTTCTGGTATATTGTTTTAGTATGATGATGCTGCATTAATTAATATAAGTGTATATGAAGTAGAAACATCAAAAATAATCAACGGTTGCGATAGACACCTATAAACTGTTACATGCTCATAATATCACTTTAGTACATTAGGCAATATGGACGAATAATTATTGTTAAATTTATCAACAATAATATTTATCATTGTATTGTTGAAAACACATTAAGAATCTATTATTTACATACCATAATTATATTGCTGAATATCTTCATTTAACATATTTCTGGTCTAAAGAAAATTCCAGGTCACCTAGTTCACGGATAGCGTCTTTATTATATAACGATTATTTTACTGGCCGCCAACTCCGGTGATGACCTGTATATAAACTCTGAATGTCCGCGAATTGACCGATATACCTCGCGGGTTGAAATGCAATGCTTTAAAGTGAGGCCTCGCTTCCATTGCTCTTTATACTTTTACATGTTAACATGTTGACAGGAATAAGGAAGTAAGTACTAAATATGAGAACATAGCCTTTTAAGTATAAACGCTCTTGCGCTGGTAATACTCTGAAAATAAAAGGTGTACGCACAAACTGTATTGATGTCGAGAATTGAGTGTAAAACTGTTCTATCTATAAAGCCTTTTCATTCGAGATAAAATTGTTTCATACAGTAAAACAGTGTTACAAAGACGCGGATATGTTTCCAATGTTCTGGTGGTATACTCAAATCAGCCAATGGAATAAATGAAGTGTATTCATTCGTACCTAGCCGCGGGAAATTTTATTGGAATTTTATTGGACACTTACAAAGGTCAGGCTAAGGTGAAAAGCTGGCTTATGCAGCTTACGCCGAAAAATACTTGATGACGGAATGTGTGCTAGTTCACAGCATATAGGGTAATGAAATAGTTCATGTGCGTAAAATAAAAATTGTTATAAAAAGTATAAAAAAAAAAACAAAAAAAAAAACAACATTGCCAACTGACACAAAATCTTTTTTGTTAAATAAATGACATAAATATTTCAGTTAGTTTCCAACTAAATCAAACGAAGAGTTTGACATAGCTCCAGAAGTCTTTTTATTAAACAAAGCATACTCGAATATAACGTTATTTATTGTAGCATTCATCTTGATCTAACTTATAAACTTTAAATGTCTATTGCAGATAGCAAACAGTGGCATTCAATAAACTTTATATGGGGATATATATTTTTCGTTCTTATCCACTTCTTTTACAACAGAACATTTATTATAAAAATACAATGATAATTTTGGAATCACATCCTTAAAAGGGTCAATTCAAAGCGTGCTGCATATTTATAGTGTACTAGTGTTGTTAGTATCGGATGTGTATTAAACGATTTCGGGATGGATTTTAAAGTTACTTAAATACACAATCATCTGGTCCATGTATAAAAAGATATTGAACTTTAAATTGAGAAACGTATGTAAAGACTTTTTCAAACGAACCAGATGTAAGAAAGGCCGAAAACATGTATCGTCCACATAACACAAATAGCTTAACTTCTTACAGTCTCTGAATACTGAAATATGACAGAATTGCAAATATGTTTGGGGATATGTTCTCTTTATCCACACAACACAGTCTCGTCTAGAATCACACAATATTTACCTGAAGAATTGTATTGCCCAAGATGAATAGGCCTACAACTATTGGAGACTATAAAAGTCGTTAACCCTTTGCATGCTGGGAAATGTGTCGTCTGCTAAAATGTCGTCTGCTGAATTTCTATTATAAGCATTTTCTTCGATATTTTTCAAAGAATACTATCATAATAGCAAACAGTTTGGATCCAGATGAGACGCCACGTTCTGTGGCGTCTCATCTGGATCCAAACTGTTTGCAAAGGCCTTCAAAACTCGGTTCCCGCACTGAAAGGGTTAACATAGGGTTGGACAAATAATGTCATGCATTAAGGTATTGAAATATCGTCACCTATAAGGTTTGTTACGCTTTTCAGTAAAGAAAAGTATGTGCATATATGAGGATAACTGGAATTGTTTTTTTTTAAATGTCTGTTGATTGTACAGGATTATTGATGTGGCTTACGAGACTTTACACTATCTTACTCACACATACAGATCATGTAGCTCATCTCACAAGACACAATTTTGTTTTACGGATCATTTTAATTTCCTGCAACGATATCTATTCATACGACACACCAACACTAACCCCGATCCTAATAAAAAGACACTTCCGCTCGGCTTAGAGGACTGGGACAGTCTTGTAAAATATCGAATGTAATATATATATTTTTTATAAACAACTGGTAGCAAGATGAGTTGCAGATAAATGGTTACTTACTCTTTTGACCTGTTAATTCTTTTCAGCTCAATTCAACAGTGAAAAATGCGCATGATATCTTATACTTTTACTTTTTGTATCTTTCTTTATTTTATTCTTATCTTTTTACTGGAGCTTTTTATATCCAATGTTTTAGATTTATCAATATAAAGCATTTAACGACAAACTTCAATAGATGGCAAAATCTGTGAAAAGGTTCCTTAAACCATGAAATTGTATATCCCTTTTTGTCGATAGGTTCCTTTAAACCATGAAATTGTATATCCCTTTTTGTCGATAGGTTCCTTTAAACCATGAAATTGTATATCCCTTTTTGTCGATCAATCGTAAAACTGAACATCTAGTGATATGTTGCACCTCTTTTTTAAACAACAGTATGTTACTCATATCATTAATTTCTAACAGATGCAACAATAATAATATACAGTACAAACTATAGCACTGTATTTCAACGGGTTAATTACTATACAGTGCAAAATGTAGCACTGTATTTCAAACGGTTAATTTACTATACGGTTCAAAATATAGCACTGTATTTCGAAGGGTTAATCACTGCCGGTATACAACCTAAAATAAAAACCTGTATTTCAGATGGTTAATAACTATTAAGTACACCATATAGCACAGCATTTGAAATGGTAAATTACTATACACTATAGCACTGTATTTCAAAGGGTGAATTAAGGGTGTACTTCAATGAAATACAAATGTTTGGCGGCTGTCACGTATTTAGGGCCTAACACAATTACTAAGATTGTGCTTATACAACGGCCCTCCTTTTTTACCTCTGCTTGTTGTGCAAGAAACGATAGTTGATACCATGTGCCTGTACTGCAGATGTGTACCACATTACTAAGGCATTCGTGAGACACAATTAATGCATATGTGATGAATATTTAATAGTTAGCTTTATAACGCTCATCTTTATGCTTGTAAAAATACGATATGCGGTAAAAGCTAGTAAAATTAATTATTATATTTGGTACACCGTATCTCAAAATTTACTAATATGGTACTCATTTTTCAATTAAACCATCAAATTGTTGATTTCTCCAGTATCACTTTAAAACAAAAATGGATTATAGTTTGAAAATGTTAGTTTATAATGTTGACTAAAAATGATTTACATACGTTTTTGAAAATATACTGGTTTTATAGGGTCCTTGTGTCGCACAAAGAAAGTCCGTTTTCAGCCGGTTTGCGTGTTCTTTAAGCAAGTCGTGTCCCACAAATGACATAAGGATGTTTAAGAATGGGTGATAAGTTGGTTCCTTTTTCCTAGTTCCTTATTCCTTTTTCGAATAAGGAATGAGGAACTGTTCCTTATTCCTTATTCACGCGTAACATATTTGTTATAGGGTTTTAAAGAACAATAATGCAAAGATTTCTGAAATAAATCAACACAAAATAACTCGAATACATTTACTTTATGTATTACGTTACATATCCATGTTTCTTTTCGCGCTTGCATAGTATTTCTTTAAACCGAACCGATATTTTCTAATTCGAATACTAATTTCACATCAACAAAACCTAAAGCATATACTATTATTTTACATGTATGAGATAAAAAAAATCAATCTTTCATAATTCACAATCCAGTTCCTTATTCGAGGCTGAATACGGAAAAGGGAACCAGTTCCTTATTCCTTATTCAAGCCGAATAAGGAACTGACATTTTCTTACTTAAACATCAATGAAATTGATCCAAAATTAAACACATATAAATGAACATATTATTTATATATTGATTGTATATGTAAAATTCTAATTGCAATACATTTCTACTAAGGTTTAAGTGATGATTATCCAGTTCCTTATTCAGTGTGAATAAGGAATAAGGAACTGGTTCCTTATTCCTTATTCAAATCGAATAAGGAACTGGAATTTTCTTTTCATAAATTATAAGTCAACATCAACCAACGAGACGAATAACTCAACGAAAATTATTGTAAATGTATGTCGGGTGTGACACATATTTATTGCAGTACATTTCTGCTTTGTTTTAATTAATATCATAGTTCCTTATTCGGTTTGAATAAGGAATAAGGAACTGGTTCCTTATTCCTTATTCAAATCGAATAAGGAACTGATATTTTCTTACTGAACAAATAAAATAATATGAATTAAGAGACGCATAAATCAAGGAAAATCACTGTATATGTAGGTTGGGAAAACAAAATATGTAATTATTACAGTACATTTCTTTTGAGTATTCTTGTGTAATGATAACCTAGTGCCGTTTTCGCGGCTGAAAAAGGAAAGCGTAACCAGTTGCAATATCTAAAGATATCACTTATAACCACCGAGAACAGTACCATTTTGTCGGTTTTCACGACTTTTAATCGTGCGCCAATTTTTAAGGTGGCCGGATGTAACGTAGGCATCATAGAGCGAGGAAACGCGCTTTCGGAGATAGAGAATCTATTGAAATAAAACTACCAAATTACAGCTATGTAAGTTTTCGTGTTTAATTGAAAAAAAAGCAACAACGAAATACAGAGGAATTTCTATGAAACTTTCCAGTCTAATAGAGGCACCGTGGCCGCTGCTTCCGGTTCGTTCTCGCTTTATTGTGACATCAGTGACGTCGCATTGATGACAACTCTGTCTGGAACATTGGCATTCGTCTTGTGCAGAGGTTGAAAGTCGCCGAATGTACCGTCGGTCTGCATGAGCGAAAAAACGCGTATTCAGAAGAAAACACACTTTTACAGCTAGGATGCACGCTTTTTCGTTTCAAATATAAAATAAAATAAAATATTGAGGCATTTCGATGAAACTTTTCAGTCTTATAGAGGCACTTGGACCGCTGCTTCCGGTGCAGTCTTTCTTTTATGGAGACGTGTTGAAATCATTTTATATTTTTAATCATATCCCTGCGTAACAGTTTTCGTATGAAAACGGAACAATACATCTAAAACATGTTTCGTTTTCAGCTTTTATATAGTCTTGACCAAAGTTCAGGGTCAGATAAGACTTCAAGAACTGTACCAGAGATATAAGTAACAAATCTTACACAAACAATCGCCAATAATAACGAATATAAAGCTGTGCTATTCTAAAATGATTCGAATTTAAGTATCCGAAGTATGGCCTCTGAATAAGATATTGGGCGTAAAGTTAGTTCCTTATTCGGAAGCCTGTATTTCGAACGATAACTTCCGGATATGTTATATTTTAGATGGTGTGTGGGTTATTTAAGCTTGAATATGTTATATGGACGTATTCTGTCAGATTTCTTTTCATATTCCATGTGACGATACACGCCGAAAACAAGTATTATGAAGACGATAACAAGGAAATAGTATTGCCTTACTCAAACATAAATTGAAATTAACCATATAATATTAAATGTCGATGAAAATCATGGTTTATGTAGGTTTGAAGTTTAAAAAAGTTAATGCAATATGTTTCTGTCTAGTATTATTTAATAATAACACAGTTCATTATTCAGTGCGAAAAAGGAATAAGGAACTGGTTCCTTATTCCTTATTCAAATCGAATAAGGAACTGGCATTTTCATACTTACCAAACTATTAAAATGAACCAAAGAGACCAGCAAATCAATGGAAATCATTGTTAATGTAGGTTGGGTATAAACAAACATTAATTGCAGTACATCTCTAATGATTTTCATTTAATGATAACCTAGTTCCTTACTCTGATTGAAAAAGGAATATGCAACTGGTTCCTTATTCCTTATTCAAATCGAATAAAGAACTGCCATTTCCTTACACACACATACAAATAAAATGAACCAATGAGACCAATATATCAATGAAAATCATTTTAAATGTAGGTTGGGTACTAAAATATGTATTGTAGTACATTTCTAAATAGTTTTTTGCGTCATGATAACCATATTTTTGTGGTAAAAAGTAATCAGGTGCACTGTCTTCGGAACAAAAAGGACTGGTTACCACCAAGACCAGTGCTATTTTGTCGTTTATCACGACCTTTAATCTGGTGGCAATTTTGAAGATCGCCGGATGTACCGTTGGCATCCAAGATGAAGAAGACGCGTTTTCGGAGATAGAAAATATATTTAAATATAAGCACTCAAGTAAAGCTGGTATACGCATTTGTTTATTTAATTAAAAAACAAAATACGGAGGAATTTCTATGAAACTTTCCAGAGGCCTGTGAGTCGCTGCTTCCGGTGCAGCCTCGCCTTTATGGTGACGTCAGTGACGTCGCACTGACAAGAACGCTGTCCGAAATATTCCACCAGCATTCGGTACGAATAAAGTCGGAACTGTTACGATAAGATCGGCGAGGGACTGTTTACCAAAGAAGCCATCACCATTTTGTAGACCCCACAGTCAAAAGTCGTGTTCTGAGGTTAAAGGTCCCGGATATACCGTTGGTCTGAATGAGTGAGAAAACGCGTTTTCGCACTTAAACAAATCTATGAAGAAAACACACTTGTACAGCTAGTATGCGCGCATGCGTTTGAATTATAAAATAAAATATTGAGGCATCTCGATTAAACTTTAAAATCTACTTGAGGAACCTAGACCGCTGCTTCCGTTGCAGTATTGCTTTCATGTTGACGCATTGAAATCGCTTTGCATTTTTAATTATATCCCTTTGTAACTGTTTATGTATAAGAACGGAATGGGATAGCTAAAACATGACTAGTATTCAGCTATCGGATAGTCTTCTACAGAAGTTAGGGTTAGAAAAAACTTCAAGAACTGTATCAGAGATATAAATTTAAAAATCTTACATTAAAAATAGCCAATAATAACAAATATATAGCTGCGCTTTTCTAGAATGATCCGAATTTAAATATCTGAAATTATGGCCTCTGAATAAGGAATTTGCGTAAAAATAGTTCCTTATTCAGAAGCCTGGATTTCGGACAATCACTTTCAGATATGTTCTATTTACTACGTAGTGTGGGTTATTTAAGCTTGATTATGTTCTATGGAAATGTTCTTTTCTACTGTATATTATATTTTGCGATAAGCGCTGAAAATAAGTATTATAAAGACGATAGTAAGAGACTGGCCTTTTCATAATCAAACATAAATACAGTAACCCAACATTAATGAACGTCAATGTTAATCATGGTATATGTAGGTTAATTAAAAAAATACTTATTGCCGTACAATTCTACTTTGTTTATTAAAATGATAACCCAGTTCCCGTTTTTTGCTACTAAATAATGCACAAGTAACCAGTTGCTTTAACTTAGGAAAAATACCGGTAGGCCTGATAATCAAAAAGAAAAGCGCGATTTCTTCGCTTCCTGTGACCTTTTATCGCGCGCCAATGTTGTAAGTTGCCGGATATATCGTTTGCATCCAAGACACAGGCGCTCGATGGCAATGTTTGTATTTTTTTTCTTAGTTACCCGTTGTTTATTATAATGCATACACATACTAAATCAATAAAAATCTTCCGACAAAACGTCTTCTTAGAAAAAAGATAGTTCGACTATGTATATAGTTATGTCAATATCAATATACATAGTCGAACTATCTTTTTTTAAGAAGACGTTTTGTCGGAAATGTTTCATTGATTTAGAATGTGCATGCATCATAATAAACAACGGGTAACTAAAACAAACAAAAAACTAAACATGAAAAAAAAACAATAAAAAAACATTGCCATCAAGCGCCTGTGATCCAAGATCGAGAAAACGCGTTTCCAGTGAAAGAACATCTGTTTAAATGCAAACACTAAATTACGGATTGTTTACGCATTTTTAATGAAACTTTCCAGTCTAAAAGAGGCACCCGGGTCGCTGCTTACGGTGCAGTCTCGCCTTGATCGTGACGCCAATCATGTCTTACTGACGGCAACGTTGTCCTAAATATATCTGATGGTCCCCTAATATATCGTTGGTCTGCACGAGCGAGAAATATTAATTAAAATTCAAAGGGTTAATACAGTCAATAACACATTTTTTTTAAAGCCAGTACCTAATTCTACTGTAGCATAGATGTGAAAATCAATCATCCTTGTTTATTTGATTTTAAAATTGCACACCTCTTTTTTTCTATCTTGTCCCCATGATATGCTTAGTCGAGGAACAACTTACTACGCACTGCAATTAATTATTTTATACCAGTCCAACATATTCAATAATTTTCGTTGAGTAATTGGTTTCGTTGGTTCATTTTGATGTATAATTTATAGATAGAACATTCCAGTTCCTTATTCGATTTGAATAAGGAATAAGGAACCAGTTCCTTATTCAAATCGAATAAGGAACTGGATAATCATCACTTAAAACTTAGTAGAAATGTATTGCAATTAGAATTTTACATATTCAACCAATATATAAATAATATGTTCATTTATATGCGGTTAATATTGGATAAATTTCATTGATGTTTAAGTAAGAAAATGCCAGTTCCTTATTGATTTGAATAAGGAATAAGGAACCAGTTCCTTATTCCTTTTTCAATCCGAATAAGGAACAAGGTTATCATTAAATGAAACATAGTAGTGATGTACTGCAATTAATGTTTTTGAGACTCAACCTAAATTTACAATTTACATTTATGAAAAAGCCAGTTCCTTATTCGATTTGAATAAGGAATAAGGAACCAGTTCCTTATTCCTTATTCGCACTGAATAAGGAACTGTGGTATTATTAAATAATACAAGGCAGAAATATATAGCAATACATATTTTTAACTTCGAACCTACATAAACCATGATTTTCATCGACATTTTATATTATTTGGTTAATTTTAATTTATGTTTGAGAAAGGCAATACCATTTCCTAATTATCCTCTTCATAATACTTGTTTTCAGCGTGTATAGTGACATAAAATATAAAAAGAAATGTGACAGAATACGTCCATATAACATAATCGTGCTTAAATAACCCACAATACATCTTATATATAACATATCCGTAAGTGATTTTCCGAAATACAGGCTTCCAAATAAGGAACTAGCTTAACTCCAATTCCTTATTCAGAGGCCATAATTTCGGATATTTAAATTCGGATCATTCTAGAATAGCACAGATATAAATTCGTTATTATTGGCTATTTTAATGTTAGATTTTTTTATAAATTTATATGTCTGATACAGTTCTTGAAGTTTTTCCTGACCCTAACTTCTAGAGCAGACTTTCCGATAGCTGAATACCAGTCATGGTTTAGCTATCCCATTCCGTTCTTATACCTAAACAGTTACAAGGGGATATGATTAGGGATGCAAAGCGATTTCAATGCGTCAACCAGTTCCTTATTCCTTTTTCAATACAAATAAGGAATTATGTTATCATTAAATTAAACTTATTAGAGATGTTCTGCAAATACTGTTTTTTTTATACTCAACCTACATTAAAAATGGTTTGTATTGATGTATTGGTCTCTTTGGTTCATTTTAATAATTTGTTTAGTAGGGAAATGCCAGTTCCTTATTCGATTTGAATACGGAATAAGGAACCAGTTCCGTATTCCTGTTTCAATCCGAATAAGGAACTATGCTATCATTAAATGAAACTTAATGATACCCAACCTCCATTTACAATGATTTTCATTGATTTATTGGTCCCTTTGGTTCATTTTAATATTTTGGTTAGTATGAAAATTCCAGTTCCTTATTCGATTTGAATAAGGAATAAGGAACCAGTTCCTTATTCCTTATTCAAACCGAATAAGGAACTATGTTATTATTAAATATAACAAAGTATAAATGTACTGCAAATATTATTTGTTACATCCTACATACATTTACAATAATTTTCGTTGAGTTATTCGTCTCGTTGGTTCATTTTGACTTATAATTTATAGAAAGAAAATTCCAGTTCCTTATTCGATTTGAATAAGGAATAAGGAACCAGTTCCTTATTCCTTATTCACACTGAATAAGGAACTGGATAATAATCACTTAAATTTTAGTAGAAATGTATTGCAATTAGAATTTTACATATACAACCAATATATAAATAATATGTTCATTTATATGTGGTTAATTTTGGATCAATTTCATTGATGTTTAAGTAAGAAAATGCCAGTTCCTTATTCGGCTTGAATAAGGAATAAGGAAATGTAGGAAATGTAAGGAAATAAATGTACAATATTGATTTTTTTTATATCTCATACATGTAAAATAATAGTATGTGCTTTAGATTTTGTTGATTTGAAATAAGTATTCGAATTAAAAAATTTCGGTTCGGTTTAAACAAGAAATCCTATGCAAGCGCGAAGAATAAACATGAATATGTAACGTAAAACATAAAGTAAATGTATTCGAGTTATTTTGTTTTGATTTACTTCAGAAATGTTTGTATTATTGTTCTATTAAACTCTATAGCAAATATGTTACGCGTAAATAAGGAATAAGGAACAGTTCCTTATTCCTTATTCGAATAAGGAATAAGGAACTAGGAAAAAGGAACCAACTTATCACCCATTGTTTAAGAACGCAAATATAAAACATTTAGCAAATATAGCGATTGGTGCAATTCTTGGTAACGTGATGTATATGGTATTACCTAAGTGACTGTATCGATACCATATGGATGCTGAACTACACACTAAGTATATATCTTAAAGTTAAGATGTACTAAAATAAAACGTTTTTATCATAAATCGTTGAACAAATCTGAACATTCCGAATAGGGACTGTTAAAGAGAGTATGCACGATTTTGTCAAATATTTATGAATTTATATCAAATGTATAAAAAAACTTATTATACATATTGTAACGAGTATACCGCCTCACGTACTCTTGTCAGGATACCTCGCGTAGGTAGTATACCGTTGGTACGCATCAGTAATAGCCATCCCTTTGATTATAGTTGACCCCTATCCGGAGTTTCAATCCCTCGGGTTCATCAACAACGAAACCAAATAAAAGTTTCAACAATTTAATACTGTGTTTGTTATATCTATATATATATAATTTGCATATAGATAATACAATATGCCAAGCGGGCGTCCCTGAATATAAGTGGACACAATGGACGAGGAAGGACCGAGCCTATGCACCGGGATCTTCTTAACTGTAGTTATTACATAAATAATTACATTTACTGTACTGAAGCGTTAATATTAAGTAGTAAACGGAGGAGCTCTCATTCGTCTGAACATTCTATTTTCCATCCTGTTTATTTTATAATAAGCGTATGTAATGAATTTTCCGTTGTTGTTGGTTGTCTTAAGGAGGTGTGAAAGAAGATGCTGAGACTGAATTCTGAGTCCGTATTTATAGATTCCGACTCAGTTACCACGTGATAAAATGAACCAATGAAATCCTCGGCTTTTAACAACAAAGTGTGCTCAGGTCCATTCCTTAAATAATATAACAATCTAAACTCAATGCATCATATACAGCTCTTTGGTCAAATTAACAGCTTTAACGAAAAGCAGTATTTACAAATAATCAGCTGAACATAGATACATGAAACAAACAATCGCCGAACTTAACAAATGGTAAGGCGTATGAATAGGTGAGACAGTAGAAACTCCGCCCCATGAGAAATAACATCTGCTCATATAAATATTAACATTTATATAATGCAACAAATGACTAGGCTGTATCTCGGCGAAGCATCCAAATACTCTCAAAGGATTACTGTTAAATTATAAAAACAATAATGTTAATACTGATCAGACGCCGAGACCTAGCTTACAGACGAAAAATAGTTCGCGCCTGAACTTTACATGGCGGTCACTTTCAAAGACGCTGACTAACAATATCTTTTACTGCTTAAAAAGTAAATATTTAAAGTTATAGATCATAAAGGGGATGAATATAATTACATTCACAAAATTAACCTCTGCAACTATTTAAAGTTTAAGTGTGCAGTATAACCTACGCGACATGAAATTGACAATCAAACGAACGCTGAGTTTAGTGTTTGACAAAAGACAGTGACAGACTAACAAATAGCAATATTTGCTAAATAAAGGATAAACAATGGTGATTTCTGGTGGATTCAGCTGGCTTCCTCCGTAGGCTATCCAGGTATTTTCTGTCGATGTGTTATGAATGTTTATAATGTTTACATTTTCATAATGTCACCTGTTTCCGGGAGTGATACAAATGTCAAGTAAGGAAACTTTCCTTACACTCTCCCCTTCTTGCCGAAAAAATCTCCTGATTTTTTTTTCTTAAAGATTATTATGCCCTAAGATATACACTTGTATATTAACACTGTAACACTTGCTTAGGAATAATTATTTCCTAAGATATTCACTTGTAGATTAACACTGTAACACTTGCTTAGGAATTATTATGTCCTAAGATATACACTTGTAGATTAACACTGTAACACTTGCTTAGGAATTATTATGTCCTAAGATATACACTTGTAGATTAACACTGTAACACTTGCTTAGGGATTATTATGCCCTAAGTTTCTTTATGCAATTAAATAAGTACTGAATTGCATTAAATGTTAGTTCATTGCATTAAATGTTAGTAAATTTCAATTGATTTTCATTTCTTCCTGAGGCTGCTTGATCTACTTCCTGAACGCGACTCCGAAGAATGGAGGCGAAGTGGGATGCCTTCTAGCGAAGAGATGAAAGTTTTGTATGGTCCCTCAACTTGTGACATGCTCAGGGAAGAAGCTGCTTGCAGACTGGCGACAATGTTGCTGTCACATGGTCCATTAGGTGTTTTTTCAACAGCGATGTTTCTGAGGGCCATGTAATTAAAATGGCGCATCTGTGCTTCATGGGAGTTTATAGAGGGGTTTCGGGACCCGGGCAGCGCCAGACACTGGAACGCATCCAAGAGGTAATTCCTTGAAACAGGAAAGTTGAAAGAAACGCCCAACGTATAGGCTGTAGCCTCCCACGCCATCAATTTATCTTCTGGGGACATCTGTTGCCAGTCGGCTGGGGGCCATGTACTCAAAGGGCCAGTGACAGGCAATGCTACGGGCGTAGCCAGCGTCCAGTCACGTCTGCCTGGTGGAAAAAGAGGCATCCCACCAGAGCAAAGTAGGGCCATGGCACTGTCCTTTATTGCAGTGGACATCTGAAGATAGCCGAGACGATACTGAGCCAGGACTTGGAGGAATCAGTAGTTGTCTTGGCGCCACTGGCGAGGAATTGGGCCAGACCTGCAACACGGGAGTATTCTGTGCAGGACTGACTGGTGTTCGGGACGTCGGGAGGGGCTGTGTGGATGGTGGTGCCTGAAGTTGACGGGGAAGGGACTTCGGGAGGGGCTGTGTTGATGGTGGTGCCTGAAGTTGACAGGGAAGAGACTTCGGGAGGGGCTGTGTGGATGGTGGTGCTTGAAGTTGACGGGGAAGAGACTTCGGGAGGGGCTGTTTGGATGGTGGTGCCTGAAGTGGACGGGGTAGAGACTTCAGGGGGGTGTGATGCCCATCGGCTGAGGAAATAACTTCCACAGGAGACTTCCGTTGACACGTGGGTGATGATGTGTTTGGTGACTTCGTTGGACTTTCCAAGTCATTGAACAATTGCTCGAAGGTCAACTTCCGACTATGAGGCGGGGCGGCAACGGCACTGAGGGATATGTCAGGATCTTGTTTCTGGACTTTTCTGGGCGGTGACTTCTGGGGAGAATGCAAAGAGATCTTTGATGATTCCGGTAGTGGGGAAATCGGACATGGAGTAGACGACCGTGCATTGGAAGTGAGGGGAGCTTCAATTAGTACAAGATCCTCGATGTCCACTCCTAGACATCTTGCCAGACGTTCAGACGGCACGTCCTCGCAAGATGTCCAGTCGTCCAGACAAGGCGGAAGATCGCTTGTGGTGTGGGCAACTGCCATCCGCCGAAATAAGGCTTCTCGCTTCTTTGGCTGCCCGATAACGGCTGGTGATACGGTCACTCTTCTGTAGTTCTTGTCACCTACCCACAGCACCGCATGAACTCCCGATTGAGCCATGGTCACGGATACGATGGTGTTAACTTGCGGTTTCGTCGGGGAATATGGTTGGACGGACCGCCAACCCTTCTCCCACTCCGTGATGGCACGCCCCTTTGGGTTCTTGGCACACCATCCTCTGACGGCATCCTTCAGGTAATCTGAGGCAGGACCCTCCTCCGGTGTTCCAATAGCACGCTTGTAATCATCTGGATTGATGGCCAAGAAGAACCCACAACGCTCACGTAAGAAGTGAAGTCTCTCATCGTCCGCGATCACCCTGACGTGACACTCACTCACATGTCTCTTGAGGTCAACCATCCGTCTCTTGGACTTCTCCTCTTCGCTGCACCATGGACAGACCACCCGTAGGTACCCGTGGTTGCTGACGTGGTTCCTCAGCTGATCACGAGTTGTGAAAATCCTTTCGCATCCGGCAAACCAGCATTCGAACGTCATCTGGAATACACAATAAATACGTCCTCCTAAGGAATTGCTAAAATTATACGATGAATAGCTGTGATAAATTTTAAAAGACCATGGTGATAGGCTCGGTTTCAAGTACAGACCAGGACATGTTGCTACCGTTGAAGGATTGAATCTGCGTTTGCAAACCAAGGATAATAAATAACGCCGTTAACGAGTATCCTCATCTATATTACACTTCACTGTAATATCACCATGTGCTCAACGTACACAATTTACGAATGAACACCTTCGTCTACACAGCTATTGGCCCTGAAATGCAATAGTTGTCGCGAAGAAATGAAATTGTTTGGATCACACACCATACGCAGTAAGGTCCTCTCACCTTACTTCGAAGGGTCTTCTTCACCCTCACGGTAGGCCTACCGATTTAAGAACACCCGGCTTCGGAAACAAAAATATAAAACAACAAAATCTGTAACGCAATTCAAGTGTTTTTATTCTACAATATAAAGAAGTGAAACTAAGCAGTGATGCATATACATATGTATTAAACCATCCACTTTGGTTTCTTGGAGCCACGATAGGGCAAAAGCCGATCAATGTGCACAGCTTTTGGTGGTTTGTTTGGAGAAGTGCGAACCAGGTAAACCATGTCATCAATGCGCTTCTCAATCATAAATGGCCCAATCCATCTACTATTTAATTTGCTACAAACGCCAACTCTTCTTGTCGGGTCGTGCATCCACACTGCTGATTTCTCTGGTAGGTCCCTGAATTTAGCCTTTCGGTCATAATACTTCTTTCGGTATGTTGAATGTTTTTTCAAGTGTTCGCGAGCTATGTCATGCGCTTTTTCAATGTTCATACGCTGTTGGAGCGAATATTCTTCTATGGTTTGAGCACTCTTCTCAGCTACTCCAGTTGCCAGTTCACATGGAAGAACAACATTTCTCCCGAACACCATTACATTTGGTGACAGCGAAGTCGTAGAATGTGGCGTCGCCCTATATGCCATCATTACTTGTGGGAGTAAACTGTCCCAACTAGTTTGGTTTTTATTGCAGTATGCTGAAAGCATCTTCGTGATCGTCCGATTTGCTCTCTCGAGGGTACCATTTGCCTGGGGTCTGAAACTAGTGGTTCTAGTTTTGTTGATTTTTAATAATTCACACAGGTCCTTAAACAACTTGGGCTCAAAATTTCTACCTTGATCAGTATGTATTTCCAACGGGGTGCCGAACCTACAAATGAAATGGTCAAGAAAAACATTTGCTACCTCTTCCGCTTCTTGGCTTTGCAATGGAAAAGCTTCGGTCTATTTTGTGAACTCATCAACCAGCACTAGAACATGCCGATTGCCATTTTCAGTCGTTGGCAATGGACCAAGTATATCCATTGACACACGTTCCATTGGCCCACCCGTGGTTTGATTTCCCAATGGTGCCCTATTTGAGGTCCGACTTGGCTTTCTGGAAGCACACACATCACAGGTTTGACAGTATTGCTCAACATCAAGCCGCATCCCAGGCCAGTAAAAGTGTTCTTGTACTTTTGCAAGAGTGCTTTTGAACCCAACATTAGCAGATGTTGGTATGTCATGGCAAAGACACAGGAGATCTTTCCGTAGTGACACTGGTACAACAAGTTGAATCTTGACATCGGTGTCGTTTGTTAAATTTCTGCAGAGAAGTTCTCCTTGAAGTTCAAGACTTTCCCATTGACTCCACAAAGTTTTTAATTTCGGCGATTCACCCAGGATATCTTTCCATTCGGGTCTTGTGTTTGAGTTTTGTTTAGCACGTAAGATGGGGCCAATGTTGTCATCTTTTAGTTGTTCCTCTTGGACCGTCGCTGACTCCCAGTTTTGAAGCAAAAACGGAGTTTGGTCCACTGATTTGGATTTAACTGTCACCGCCCTTACTGACTGACTTGAATGTTCCAAGTAACACTGTTCCAGGTCGCTTATTTCACCGATCTCTTCGGGACTCGCTGAATAACGGACACATACTTTACACGCCTTTCTGGACAATTCATCGGCATTGGAGTGGCTCTTTCCTTTTCGGTGCACAATCTCAAGGTCGTAAGAACATAGTTCCTGTAGCCATCTAGCCATTTGTCCGGTTGGCAATTTTAAGTTTTTCATCCAGCTGACTGCAGAATTATCAGTACGGAGAAGTACACGTTGACCGTATAGGTATGTATGAAACTTCTTCAAGGCAACGACAACAGCAAGCAGCTCTTTCCGCGTAACACAATATGCCCTTTCATGCACATTGAGTGTCTTGCTCATGTATGCAATGACACGCTCTTTGCCTTCGTCATCCACTTGGGAAAGTACAGCACCCGTGGCAAATTCACTTGCGTCCGTGTCTAGTATGAACTGCTTCCCTAGTTGTGGGTAACTCAGTATTGGACTTGAAACGAGTTTCTGTTGCAAAGCCGTGAATGCTGTTTGACAATCGCTATCCCAAAGGAATTTTGCTTTCTTTTCGCATAACTTGTGCAGTGGCCTTGCTATATGTGCAAAATCTTGGACAAATCTTCTGTAGTATGAACAAAGTCCTAAAAAGCTTCGTGGTGTTTCTTGGTTTGAGGAATAGACCATTCGCTAACGGCTAATGTTTTCGCAGGATCTGTCGAAACACCCTCTTCAGAAACAATATGTCCAAGGAACGAAACTTGCTTTTGAAAGAGAACACACTTCGATGCTTTCAGTTTTAGCTTTGCAGCTTTAAGTCGCTCCAGCACATGCTCAAGTCTTTCAATCCCTTGTTCAAATGACATGGCCGGCACAATAATGTCGTCCATGTAAACGAGGCATTCTTCCCACTGAAGCCCTCTCATAACGTTTTCCATAAGACGTTCGAAGGTAGACGGGGCATTTACAAGGCCGAAGGGCATGACCGTAAAGTGATAAAGTCCAGAGCCTGTCGCGAAAGCAGTTTTCTCCTTGTCAGCAAGGTCAAGCGCAACTTGCCAAAATCCTGAATTAAGATCCATACAAGAGTACCATTTCGAGTTAGCCAGAGCGTCTAGACATTCATCGACACGTGGAATGGGATATGCGTCTTTTATTGTGCAATCGTTCAACCGTCGATAATCCACACAAAATCGTGTTGAACCATCCTTCTTGCTTATCAGGACAACAGGCGATGCCCAACTACTTTCTGATGGTTCAATTACACCTTTGGCCAACATGCGTTCTATGTCGTCCTTTTCTAATGGTCGCTCTCCTAGTGGTTGTCTCCGCGGTGCCTGGCGAGAGGGTGCAGCCGTTCCTGTATTGATTCGGTGTTGGACTAGGTCAGTGTGTCCAAGGTCGTCAGTTGACTTTGCAAACACGCTTTCATACTTAAGAAGTACATCTGCTAATTGGTCTATTTGATGCTTTTCTAAATCGGTACTGCTTCGATTAAGTAAGTCTTGTAGATGGTCTGGTAATCCTCTAGACTCCCTTGCATCAATTCGATTACAGCTGAAGGTGTTACTGATTGATGCTTCTGTTTCGTCATAAGCGTCTGTTTCGTAATATGACTCACATCTGGCGACTGCAACATTTTCAAATATGGATACAGGCTCTTCTCCAGTATTGGCTATGTGGATAGTAAATATGTCACTGGTGGTTGTAATGATACCTTCTATCACTAATAAGTTCGGTTCACTCAGGTCAGTGTTCTTTGTTACAAGGGCCAGACAGGATAAGCTATTTGGATTTTCTATTTTAACATTTACGCTTGCTTTTGAAGAACCAGGAATGTGTTTCCTCTCAGTCGTCAGAACGCGACAAGATGCATTTGCCTCCCCTCCTATCCAACACTTTATTTGGAATGATTTAGTATTGATCAATGAGTTCTTGTAATCTATAGCAGTTGCGTGACTCAACAGGAAGTCTTGTCCAAGTATGCCATCTGATACAATGTCACACACCAGTATTTGTTGGTGTATTTGGTTTTTCCCAAAGATTATAGGGACGTTAATTTTGCCATACAGCTTGATTGGTTTACCATCTGCACCTTTCAGTTTGTTTTGGGTCTCAATTAATTTGGGCTTCTGTAGGTGGTCAATCTGATCATATGCTCGTTTCGACATCAGCGATGCTGTGGAACCGTTGTCTACAAAAAACGTGAAGGTCTCATTTAGTATTTTACATTTCGTATACATGCCATTATCCAACAGGTCCATGATATCTTGATTATGAAAAGTGCCATTTCGTTCGTCTACAATATGATTTAGATCTAGAATGTGATTTGGCCCTGGAAGTACCACTGTCCCTAGGCCACTCAAGCCAGCGGTTTGAAGTTTTCCGACATCTGTTTAACTTGTTTGAATTGGGGGCAATCCCGAATGTAGTGATGTTTTGACTTACAGTGGTGGCAGCCGCTGTATGTCTGCGGGTCACGAATCTTCCTGTACTTTGATCTACTTTCAAAGCGGTTACTACTGTTTGACTGTCGTTCCAGTGTGTCGAGCCTCGTCATGATTTTCTGCATATTTTCTTGAATGCTGTTTACTTCTCCATTTGAAACACTTATACTATCCGATTTGGTGATAACCCTAATGTTGGTTTGACGTTTCCTATCTGCGCCCTCCATGATGGATTCGTATTGTTCAACTGCTTCAATGGCTTCAAAAATGCTTGAGTATCGTCTGTCAATGCACCTGCATTTCATTTCCGGGGTAAGCGATTTGTAAAACTGGTTTAAAGCTATACTCTCTTGACCAGCTGTACCTATGTTTGGATATGCACGTTGAGCAATGAGTTTCAGGTCATCTCCAAAGGAAGCTATTGTCTCGCCTGCCTGTCTTTTCCGACTTTCAAATTTGGCTAAATATCGTGGTTGTTGTTTTGAGCTACCAAATCGTTCATCAAGTCTTCTTACGAGATTTCGGTACGAATGTTTGTCTTCTTGTGGTAGACCAATGTAGAAGGTCCTTGCCGACCCTTTAAGGCACGATGACAGTACAAGAAGCTGTGTCTTCTCTGGCCAGTTTCCAAGTGCAGCACAGTTTAAAAAATGAGAGAAGTATTGTTCCCAGTCCTCTTGACCGTCGAATAGGTCCGGTTTTACCGATGATATCCCACTTCTGACACCAGTGTAACGAGTATACCGCCTCACGTACTCTTGTCAGGATACCTAGCGTAGGTAGTATACCGTTGGTACGCATCAGTAATAGCCATCCCTTTGATTATAGTTGACCCCGATCCGGAGTTTCAATCCCTCGGGTTCATCAACAACGAAACCAAATAAAAGTTTCAACAATTTAATACTGTGTTTGTTATATCTATATATATATAATTTGCATATAGACAATACAATATGCCAAGCGGGCGTCCCTGAATATAAGTGGACACAATGGACGAGGAAGGACCGAGCCTATGCACCGGGATCTTCTTAACTGTAGTTATTACATAAATAATTACATTTACTGTACTGAAGCGTTAATATTAAGTAGTAAACGGAGGAGCTCTCATTCGTCTGAACATTCTATTTTCCATCCTGTTTATTTTATAATAAGAGTATGTAATGAATTTACCGTTGTTGTTGGTTGTCTTAAGGAGGTGTGAAAGAAGATGCTGAGACTGAATTCTGAGTCCGTATTTATAGATTCCGACTCAGTTACCACGTGATAAAATGAACCAATGAAATCCTCGGCTTTTAACAACAAAGTGTGCTCAGGTCCATTCCTTAAATAATATAACAATCTAAACTCAATGCATCATATACAGCTCTTTGGTCAAATTAACGGCTTTAACGAAAAGCAGTATTTACAAATAATCAGCTGAACATAGATACATGAAACAAACAATCGCCGAACTTAACAAATGGTAAGGCGTATGAATAGGTGAGACAGTCGAAACTCCGCCCCATGAGAAATAACATCTGCTCATATAAATATTAACATTTATATAATGCAACAAATGACTAGGCTGTATCTCGGCGAAGCATCCAAATACTCTCAAAGGATTACTGTTAAATTATAAAAACAATAATGTTAATACTGATCAGACGCCGAGACCTAGCTTACAGACGAAAAATAGTTCGCGCCTGAACTTTACATGGCGGTCACTTTCAAAGACGCTGACTAACAATATCTTTTACTGCTTAAAAAGTAAATATTTAAAGTTATAGATCATAAAGGGGATGAATATAATTACATTCACAAAATTAACCTCTGCAACTATTTAAAGTTTAAGTGTGCAGTATAACCTACGCGACATGAAATTGACAATCAAACGAACGCTGAGTTTAGTGTTTGACAAAAGACAGTGACAGACTAACAAATAGCAATATTTGCTAAATAAAGGATAAACAATGGTGATTTCTGGTGGCTTCAGCTGGCTTCCTCCGTAGGCTATCCAGGTATTTTCTGTCGATGTGTTATGAATGTTTATAATGTTTACATTTTCATAATGTCACCTGTTTCCGGGAGTGATACAAATGTCAAGTAAGGAAACTTTCCTTACAATATATTTCAATATAAATTAAATAAAAGTTAAAAGAATATGTGTCGAAAAATGCGAAATAGGCCAGATATTTAATTCTGAAATCGAAAATGCCTGTACAGTCGAATTCGCCAGCATGTATATTATGCATGTACGATGTGAATCTAAATTTAGTTTTAGTGCAGATGCGTTCATACGGCACAAAGACACAATTTTGTTTTACTGATCATTTACATTTCCTGCAACGATATCTATTCATACGACACACGAACACTAACTCCGATCCTAATAAAAAGACGAATGCTTCGGTTCTTGTAGGAAATTATGTACTTATCTTCGTCACATTCGGCTCGGGGCGCCGCTAATTTGTCTTTGCTGCATTTTATGAAATTCGTCTTCAATGTAAAAAATTTCTTGCCTATTTTTGTTATTGTAACATATTTTTATCAATATATAACAATTTAACACATATAAAACACGTATAAAAATCGTTCATACTCTCTTTAAGTGCATGTTGGAACAGATGTAGACACAGACAACCAATACATGTTCTTTTTTGGTATATTGTAAGTTATGGGCCAGCTTTTAATGTAGATCTCCGCGAGTAAGGACGGAATTTTCCATTAAAACCAACGAAAGCTCGTCTTCATCATGCAAATTTAGAGTTATTAAGTCTTGTGAAACTTGAGATGTCTTATCTGGCATTAAAATTATTCATTACCGCCTTGCCAAAGGCCCGAAAACGGTGTCCAATACATTGTATTTATGCTACATCTGTTTCTAATTTGCTCGTATTGATTTACTGGTTTGAAAGGTAGTTATTCTTAAATATATATAGATAAATTTGCTCTGTAATTTCATGCCAGGAAAACCCCTGTTACTTTAGACCTTCACACCATTTTGAGTGTGCATTCTTTTCATGACTCTGTACATGTGCATATACTTACGACATTCAGGCACTTCGGTCTTTTTCCCATAGACATTGTTATTTATGAACGTATGAGTAAAACTCCTTACCTCTATTAAAGCTTGCAACACTGTTACCAGATTTCGGCCATTATGTTTGTTGTCGAATTCTTTTGAGTTCGTCCCTGTTTATTATATATTGATTTAAAAATGTATTTTAAGTGTTATTTACATGTACATATTGTGCAATTATTTTTTTCCCATATGAATATGATCATGAACATTCTGCAAATATTTTAAAGGCCCACATTTCACCAATTCACCCGGAAATTACCATTGTATAAAACTGTTGTATGTTTAAGCATGTTTTGTCCTGTATTGTATAGGCAATTTACATCTTGCCTTACGATGAAGACTAGCAAGTGGTCCAAGAATTACTATTCTGAAATGTTTATGGCGTTTCATCATTGCCATATTTGTAAGTGTAGAATCAGATGTTGTCTACAATGAATGGACTATTCGATGTAAGTCATACATTATTGTTGTACTGAAGCGAACCGCACAAAATAGTAGATATTGACACCAATCTTTGAATTGCTTATTTCAGGTTTTAAAGTTTGGGACAAAAACATGTCCATATTATATGTAAACGTCGTATGCGATGTAAGGAATACAATATATTTAGTGTAATAAAAACAACAACAACCACATTGACAGCCGTGTTGTATGCGTCATCGAGTGTGTTTGGCCCTTAACAACCAGAACCCTTTATAATGATTGTGCCACAGTGGGGATCAGTCCAGTGTGTTTTGATAGCTAGCTCTAGCTCTTGTGGTTACTGCGATGTTTTTGTTAGTTTAGTTTAAACCTATTTATTTTAGCTCGATTGCATCGAACGCATAAGGCTTATTGAAACGC
Organism: Dreissena polymorpha; assembly: GCF_020536995.1. Lineage (NCBI taxonomy): Eukaryota > Metazoa > Mollusca > Bivalvia > Myida > Dreissenidae > Dreissena > Dreissena polymorpha. Next base: position 54,699,443 of record NC_068365.1, read on the forward strand.
CCGATGTCCTGGGCCTAGAACCAGTACTTGGTGTCTTTGGGGGAGAGGGTTCATGTCCTGGGCCTAGAACCAGTACTTGGTGTCTTTTGGGGAGAGGGTTCTAAAGAAACGCTCCGACAGTGGGGCTCGAACCCGTGACCTCACGATCGCTAGGCGGACACCATAACCATTACACCACGGCGACCTTTTTGGGTTTGGTGGCTGTCTTCCTGTTCCGTCAATTGATTTCAAGTGAAAGGAACCTCTTACACACTGTCCGCTTTTGCGTAATGTTTGCTTAAAGAAAGTCTCTTTTTTATCGAAAATCTAGTTTATGCGGAAAGTGTTTTCCCTGATAAGCCTGTGCGGACTGCATAGGCAGTATAAATATCTTGGTCTTGTGTTAACTGAGCACTTAGATTTCTGCAAGACATTTAGGGGTATTCCATATGAAGCGTTTTCAAAATTGTACGAGTAAACAGTTGTTCCAGTAATTACATATGCTTCTTCCATATGGGATTGTGACAATTTCTCCTGTATAAGTTCAGTGCAGAATAGAGCTGCTCGATACTTCTTGAATGTTGGGAAATATACCACAAATACCGCTGTTTTAGGAGATGTTGGCTGGAAGCCTACCTTTGTTGGAAAAGTGTATTAGCCAGTTGGTAAAGATTTAGCTGTATGAGTCAAAGTAGATTAAATAGGAATATATTTGTATGGGGCAATAGTGTTGCAAGAAGTACATGTAAAAATTGGAATTTTAAAGTTTGTAAAATGCTAAAAGATTATAACCTGGAAAGGTTTTGTTATATCGATATACCTATACAAAAACATGATGTTTATGCTTCTGTACTACCTAAAATATTAGACAGTTTTAAGCAAGATTGGTTAAATGATGTAAATCGTGAATCTGCTAGAAATGGAAATGGTCTTTATAAACTGAGATTATATTGAACGTTCAAATAAACTTAACAAACTGAAGGCTATCGTAGCACTATTTTTAATAGGTCATACAGGGGAGCTATTGCAAAATTCTGCAGTGGAACTGCGCCAATTGGTATTGAGTTGGGAAGATATAATGGTTTGCCAGTTGAGCAAAGAGACTGTTTTTATTGTCAGGATACTATTGAAGATGAGACGCATGTGTTGTTCTCTATACGAAACTATTAGATTTGATTTGTTACAAAAGGCAGAAGAATTAGATGCACATTTTGTAACCTTATCTGATACTGATAAAGTAGGATTTTTATTATCTAATTCAGACATAGCTTTTTTTAGTGCCAAAACCTGCTTCAACATACTGAACAAAAGAAAACTGGTATTGTACAATAACAATTTAAAGTGTTATACATGTATCATAGTGTAAATGCTTGAAAACCAATTTGATGTGAGCTATATTTTAGTTTTAAATTGCTAGGTTCATGTTTTAGAGCATATATGACAATAGTTTTATAAGTGAAATTGTTTTAGCTCCATCCTAAAGCTCCCTTGTTAATCAAATTGTGTTAAGATCTGATCAAACACTTTCCATTATTTTACACCCATTTTGAGAATGTGTTTCAACATCCCTTCTTAAGGCAGATTTCAATTACCCGATTAACAAGGATACTTTAGATCTTATTTGTATAATGTGTATATAAAGTATAGTCTACGGATCTTGATTATCTTATTGTGTTTCTTAGTTTGTCTTGTTAACATTAAAAGTCATTTGTAAATCTTTTTAGATTGGGAATGTACTGTATTTTAAACTGTGTTATGTATGTGATTATATACTGTGTACATTGATGACACTATAACAAATAAATAAATAAATATGTGCCGACACAGGTCGAGGCTCATATGCTTAGCAGTTACCCACTTTGCACGTTAACTTGCGTGAACATAAGCAGTTGTAATAGCGTAGATGTAAATAAAAAAATCTAGATGTGCGAAGCCTCAAATATTTCAAATAATTTTATTGAGGTTCGTATTACTTGCCATGCTTTGAGGTAAGTATTTACATCTGACTGTTCTGTGTTCTGTGAATACGTCTGGGCATAATGTCGGGTTTGGAGCTCTTAAAACCGGTTGACATCCCTATTGCTTTGAAAAATATCCGTTTCAATGCGGTGACCCTGTTTTTTTTTTACAATTGTGTGTGTTGAGTTTTTCTGGTGACCCCGTTGTTTCACTTTTGTGTTTATGTTGTTTCTAGTGCTTTTGATTCGTGTCATACTGTGTTGCAATTTGTAAATTGTCGTAAATAGAGGACCGCATGTTATAATCAGCCTCCTCACCCGCTGATGCAGCTGATGTTTCATTTGTTTATATTGATTAATTTTTGTAATAAAAATGCTAATTATACATAAAAACTGTGTATGATTTATAAATGTAAAAAATATTATTCTATTCATGGAGTTCTCGTATATACTTTATGCACACAAGCGAATAGACCTTTTCACTTGTTTGAGGTTTATTTCATAATAGAAACTACAAAAGCAAAATAGTCCTTTGCTACTTATGTAATTGAATTTTTGTTTGTTATAATGCTTATTACAAATAAAATGCAGATAAAACAGTCACCACTATTGAAAAGAGTATAAACACATCATATATTCATTGTTTATTGATAAATAGAAAAGAGAAACATCAAGTAAACGTACTGATAGCATGATTACATTATAGAATAAGACAAATATAAAATAAGTATTAAATACTGGTATTGACACTCTCAGCAAACGTTTCATAACATGACATACACAGCCATACATAGTCGAGCCTCGTCATGCAAAAATAGGGCTTAAGAGACATCCGAACAGTGTAGCTCAATGAGATGCATCTGCATCTGATTACTGTGATGAGAACTCATACTGATCGCTAATGAGAGCACGAAACATTGCGTGTCTGATTACTGTGATGAGAACTCATACTGATCGCTAATGAGAGCACGAAACATTGCGTGTCTGATTACTGTGATGAGAACTCATACTGATCGCTAATGAGAGCACGAAACATTGCGTGTCTGATTACTGTGATGAGAACTCATACTGATCGCTAATGAGAGCACGAAACATTGCGTGTCTGATTACTGTGATGAGAACTCATACTGATCGCTAATGAGAGCACGAAACATTGCGTGTCTAATTACTGTGATGAGAACTCATACTGATCGCTAATGAGAGCACGAAACATTGCGTGTCTGATTACTGTGATGAGAACTCATATTGGTCGCTAATGAGAGCACGAAACATTGCGTGTCTGATTACTGTGATGAGAACTCATACTGATTGCTAATGAGAGCACGAAACATTGCGTGTCTGATTACTGTGATGAGAACTCATACTGATCGCTAATGAGAGCACGAAACATTGCGTGTCTGATTACTGTGATGAGAACTCATACTGATCGCTAATGAGAGCACAAAACATTGCGTGTCTGTATAACGGGCAGCGTAGCTCCTGACAAGACTGCATTTAACATAATACTCATTTTCTCACGATGCGACTTAACTAGTAAGCAACTCTTGACTAACATATAGATGTATACCAGTTTAAAGTCACGACGCAATTTATTACCATAGATTTGTGCAGTCTGGGAACCATAGGCCATACAATAACTGAAACTGTCAATCGAAGAACACAGATGATAAGCGGGTAACTAAAAACTTATTTAAATTGTAATGTTAATATTTTGCCAGAACAAAACACTAATAAACAGGTCAATGCAAAGAGAAGCAATGTAATAATTGTCACAAATGTTATCAAATATTCCATTTAAAAATACTTAATGCAAACATGCATATGATTATCATTGGTTAGAAGAAAAATCGATTATTTATTTATAATAATAAAGAGAAATATGGTGTAATGATTTTTGTCGGTTATTAAGAAATGATGAGTATCTGTTATTTCCACGTCTTAATGAACACACATTGAATGATTGCATTAATTTTAAAATTAAATATGAGTATACTACACACAAATACACACTTTAATCAAATCAATGTTCACTTCTACAATAACATATATTCGCAAAGAAATCACTAAAATATTTGTGTAACATGCACAACTGTTTTCATTATACGAATATATATGGGCCAACGCGAACACGCGTAACGATTACTTAAAATATGTTGATAGTAAATAACACATGTATAACTGTATAAATAAATGCATGAGGATAATAACACTAATAAATAGTGTGTGCACATAAATTACAAATTACTCAGTGCATTAAATATTTGAAAACAAAGTCGTAAAACTCTCAAACAAATAAAGTGGTTAAATTAATAAATACAAGAATTGCAATTCCTTCTCTATATGTGGCCTTCTTTTCTTATGTGAATATATAACCAACAATACAAATCAAATTGTGTGTATATATTTTGCTAAAGCCATTCGTTGTTTACAATGTAGCCTCAAACAATGTATATGGTGTTTAATTATTCATGAAGCCAGTTTTTGAATGCCATTAACAAAATTGAAAGATAACTGCGAATAAAGCATAGTTCATACAATAAAACCAATCCACTTCATTGAAATAGGTGGGTCATCGGTAATACATCCATACAACATATCTACAGCAGATTTCGTTATTGTTTTCAATAAACAAAAACTGAAGTTTTTTTTTAAACTGAACAGTTGTCTTAACCACTGTCCTTTAACACTTACATACGTATTTTGACGCATGTCTAGTCCTATAGCAAGTTATATTTAATTATAGGCCTTTCTTACTAAATTCGAGTTGTAAAGGCTTAATTTTCAACCCTTAGTTAATGATGAGCAGCAAACAGCATGAATCCTGAACAGACTGCGAGTAACTCGCAGGCTGTTCTGGTTTTATGCTGGTTGCAATTTTTTTTTTCACTTTTCATCTTATGGAGGAAATGGTTAAAGATTCTGTACTGTATGTGAAGTCATACGATTCCGTAAAAACGTAAACATGTAATTCATTATTAAATAAGCTTCATTTTTTAACATCGTGTTCTTAAACCAATTTTATAAACACTAACCAACACAACTTTCATGACAATTAGTGTGTGGTAATATAAAATATAAACTGTAAATCTATAAAACCTCGGTGGTAATTGTCACGAACATATCACACATTGACTGCGAGAGTTAATATTATTCAGTTTGAATATATAGACGTAAACTGTTTTTAACAGAGGTGCCATAGGTAAAAAGGTACATGTTGAAGCGTTTTGATCTAGTGAATGATCGATTCTTAAACTCTTAACCTCAATGAATATTCCACATATTTCTGGAATACGTTTTACAACCAAGTATTACTAACTTATCTAAAACTGTTAATTCGAATAAATAATTCATAAAAGCCATACACTGTACGATGTTATATGGTACGATAGGTAACTAGAAATAAGAATAATTGGGCAATGTTCTATGACAAAGAGTTTTAATGCATGTGCGTAAAGTGTCGTCCCACATTAGCCTGTGCAGTACGCACAGGCTAAATGATGCTTTTTGTTTCAAGAAAGTCTCTTCTTAACAAAAAATCCAGTCTAGGCAGAAAGTGTCGTCCCTGATTAGCCTGTGCGGACTGCACATGCTAATCTGAGACGACACTTTACGAACATGCATTAAACCTCCTTTTCACAGAGCACGGCCCAATAACCTGATTCGTCTTATGGATAGGTCATCTTCTGTGAAGCAGACGTACATAAATCTTACACATAAAGATACATGTCTGTATATATACACAACATATTTAGGACGTACATGCAGCATAAGAACGATTAACAATTTTAGCGTCGACGAAATAGCCCCGAATAATACATAATTTATATATTAACAAAATATTATGACACGCAACTTGCAACAGAGTCTCGTTCTTGGAAAACTGGGCTTAATGCATGTGCGTAAACTGTTATCCCAGATGATCCCGTGCAATCCGCACAGGCTCATCAGGGACGATAGTCTCCGCATAGACTGGATTTCTGCTAAGCAGAGACTTTTTTGAAACGAAAAATATCATAATAGCGGACAGTGTCGTCCCAGTTAAACCTGTGCAGTCTGGAGTGGCACGTTACGTACGTTTATTTTATTCCGTTTCTACAGAACGCGGCTCAAATAATGTTACACACGTATAATTTTGTTTGGTCCCAGTTCAATCTTCAAAACTCGTCAGAAGAGCAATTTGATCACTTCGGCGTCAGATTGTATCAAACAAATGAACACACACACATTTAATAAAATAAGTTCGCTACGGTACGTTTTCAATATTTTTAATAATCTTGACTATTATCATCGACATTAAATAACATGTAACGTAAAACACGCATCTTTGGCGATGACTAGACTTTATTGATCTTGCTTTCAAACATTTAAATAATTAAGCATCCCAATTGTTGATATTTCATTTGTAGAACGTCGGGAATGCTATTCGATCGGAATTATTATTCTGTAACCAAATACGTTGATTAATATATTGTTTATATTTGTCACATTAATCGTCCATGTTTCTTGATGTTTGTAGTGCAATTGTAAGCCGTTGGTAGGATGACGAATAATGTTCGTTACAACATGATATGTATCGATTTATATGCATTTCTTCGACAAGGTTCTCGAATAAGTAACGCCGTTCCTTTCTAAGTTCTCCATCAAGTCATTCGTTAGTTTCCTCTAGATTGATGCTGTGCAAATAATTCACCATGGTTAACTATGGTTAATGACGGACAACCTGGTCTCGCGTCGTCCTTACCGCGTATACATATGCGACTTGATGTCAAGAAAATATCACAGACTGAAGCACGAAAACCAGCGCAATTATGGCAAAGTTGAAGCGACTGACGCTTTGAGCCGGAACCGAATTAGGGGGATTCTGGGTGATCCATGGGGATGGTGACGGTGTTTTATACCTATCTGTCTCGTCCTCGTCTGAAAATCACAACGTAAAACATTACACTTATACATTAAAACTGGAGGGGAAAGGGGTAATCGAAATGAATGAATATTGCAAGGTTGAGTAAACCTTGCAATAACTTCACCCACGTTATCCGTTTATGGAAATCAATTGACAAAATGACCATACATTATAATGCGATACATAAAATACCACATAAAACATAAAACATGATAAAAGCTGAGATCACTGCATTGAAACAGTTAATGCCAAGATTCGTGAGTTTTAACCGGATTAACGGTGTGTCGAACCTCTCCCTAACTCTAACCCTAACCCTAACCATGAGCCAAGAATAAATCGCTTACGTAAACGTTCTTATAAAAATGAACCTCATAACATTTTATTCGTTAAACTGGGCATATATAGAGTCGGACATATATATCTTAACAATCAATGATAACAATCAATAAATTTTCTATTACAGGATCAAAATTACCAACGAGTATTATCTCGGAATAAAAATACTATATTATAGAGCAAGTGGCACATGTTGCAAAAATGTAGGATGTAGAGGTATTGAGTTCAGGTATCGACAATTTTATAGAGCATTATGGACATTTCCACTGAATTAAAATTTTATGCAACGACTGCATGGATTCATGTTTGTTTGAATAATTGTAAATTGCAAAAGGTTTAACATTATAGTAAAAGAATATCTGATATGCACCGTTTAAACCACTTTATGCCTAGTGAACTCTTCCATCCTTCTAAATTGGATCAATTTATTTCCAAAATTAGGGGTGTCAAGTATATTTATTTCTATATTTAGAATATTTCTTAAAGAAATTCATTTAAGCAAACAGCGTAGACCCAGATGAGACGCCGCATGATGCGGCGTCTCATCTGGGTTTACGCTGTTTGCAATGTCCTTTTTTCAGGACGCTAGGCATGAATGGGTTAAACACATTTGGTATACTCTTTAAACCGCATGATGTTTAGTGTCGTATATAAGAGATACCAAAACATCTATATAATCTCAATTCACGTCTGGCTTTCAATCCATTTTAATCGTCATTATTAAAGGACCGTATGCAAAAGGTACGGAAACACAAACCTACCTCTAACGAATTCGAAATTAGCCTTGAATCCATTTGCGTCATACTGGTCGTTAGACTCGAACGTGACGCGGAAGAAGGCGGCGTCAGATTTGATTGGCTCGTAGGCAGGTCGGCTACCACAGTAACGGGGCATCGCTCGGTCCACGCTATTCAAGAAGTTGGAGAAGGAGACGTAGTCGCTGTCGGTCTTGGTGTCACATCTGCAATGGGAGGGGGGTAATGCTAAATACAACATAAATATAGCCACAACTATGCATATCAAGATTTATTTTAAGGTAACTTATTTTAACTATCAGCAGAATGTTTTTAATGTTAAGGGTTTAAAATATATACGTTTAATTTATTGGATGTATGTCAATTGAATTTAATTAATTTTAGACGCGTTGTTGGTTTATTTAGAAATGAATCTGCATAAGGTTTATTTGAGCTTCGTTGTCCATTATTTAAAATACTAGACTAGTTTTATTTATGATCGCAGTCTTTGAGTAAGATGTACATTATAACAACATACGTTTCATCTATTTCCTGAACGTTTAATTAACATTACTACTCAAAATCAACGAAAATGTCGTACAAATTTTCGTAAAATAAACTTAATCAATTACAAATCAGTGTTCCTTATGGCAATCGCCAAAATTTCAACGCCAGATGTGGTCTGGTAAAATAGATGTTTGTAGATATAAAATGCTCGTTTTTATTATTGTTTTGCATATTTAATTCTATTTTAATTTCCCGCAACGACATCTATTCATTCGACACATGAACACTAACTTGGTGTTCGTGTGTCGTATGAATAGATATAATCGCGGGAAATTAAAATGAAATTAATTGTGCCACAAATAAATACAAACGAGCATTTTGTATACACAAAAATCTATGTAATCCTACCACATCTAGCGTTGAAATTGTGACTATTGCTATAAGGAACACTGATTGTTTAGGTGTTAACTTTATGTTACGAAATACTTTACGAAATTTTCGTTGATTTCGAGCGTTATAGAGGCTTTATTTCCGATGTCACTTTTTTCAACTTGAAATCGCGTTATCACAAAACAGCGCACCGAAAACCCTCGAGCGCATTCCAAATACATAACTATACTTACAATTAGAAGCGGTTCAATTAACGCATATAAGTGCGAACAATACAATGTTATAGCTCGTTGTATATTGCATAAATAATATATATTTGATGGAAATCATTGAAGCACATACCCGGTATTTAATACTTATTTGTTGAATGTTGGCATTTTAACTTGTTTTTTTGCAAGCTGATTTTAATATTCAATTTTGTAAACTCAGAAAACAAACAAAGAGTTAACTTTAATTTTGCGAGGCATAATGTATATTGTTATTTAGGGTCAGTGTTTACTTCAATAATGTACGAAAACTATTGAATTGTTGTGAAATAAGTCATTCAAGTGGTTAATTGACTAACCTATTTTGGTTATATTGATATGTTAAACAATTATTGGTTATTTATAGACATGGTTTTCTTTTCGCAGTTAATGTATACGACCAAACAGAACGCCCACTTTATATATTCAAATGTAAATACATTCAACTCGTTGAAGAAATTCCAGTACGCATTAACATTAGCCCATTCAATAGTCGTGTTCTGAGAAAATCAGGCATAATGCATGTCGTCCCTGGTTAGCCTGTGCGGACTGCTCAGGCTAATCTGAGATGACACTTTACGCACATACATTAACCCCGTTTTCTCAGAACGCGATAGTCCGTCTACATTGGATTTTTGCTAAGAAGATACTACATTTAAACGAAAAATACCATAATAGCGGAAAGTGTCGTCCCTGATTAGCCTGTGCGGACTGCATAGGCTAATCTGGAACGACACTTTACGCACATGCATTATGCCCAGTTTTCTCAGAACACGACTCATATGTTGAATATATAGAAATGTTGTTTATATAGAAATTTATAAATTAGATACAAGCAGTTCAAAATAAAAAAAAATCATATACATCGTTGACCACACAAATGACCAGTATAATAATATAACAACATACCTTTTCATGCGATACTTAAACTACAAGTGCTTGGCATCAACAGTTAAATGGTGTACTATATATGTAATAATGTAGACAAATAAAGAGAAAAAGAACACCGTGCGTAAAATAAATAGTAAAACACACACTTGGTACTTAACCTAGTAAATTTCTATAACAATAATGATAAACGCTACCATGAAAAGCAAACTGAAGAGTGGAATTAAAAAACTGTTGTACTAAATAATACAATTATTTCATGTTAATTGAGAATCTCTACAACGATGTAATTATTCAGGTGCTTAATCCGTATAATTACCTTGGAATTATTCCATCCACATCGAAATGGGAGAATTCCACGACAACCCTCTCATTCTTTTTCCCATAGAAAATGTAATGGCACTCAGTGTTTCTGGGGTAATGCCCCCCGTAATTTGGAGATGTGAAAAAACCCTGTGAGTGCAATGCACTGTGAAATTGGAATGTGCAGACTGGAAGAAGAGAAGGCAATTTGTGAGGCAAACTTTGTGTCATGTAGGCACAGTACGGCCAACATAGTCAGTATGGAGTCAGTACGGCCAACCTAGTCAGTATGGAGTCAGTACGGCCAACCTAGTCAGTATGGAGTCAGTACGGCCAACCTTGTCAGTATGGCGTCAGTACGGCTAACCTAGTCAGTACGGCCAACCTAGTTAGTACGGCCAACCTAGTCAGTACGGCCAACCTAGTCAGTATGGAGTCCCGTTGTTTGTAGCACAATTGCTGCCATCGCATTTAGGCCGAATTAACCCATTTATGCCTAGTTGACTCTCCCATCCTTCTATATTGGATCAATTTATTTACAAAATTTGGGATGTCTAGTATATTTATTTCTATATTTAGAAAATTTCTTACAGAAATTCCATAAAACAAACAGCGCAGACCCTGATGAGATGCCGCATCATGCGGCGTCTCATCTGGGTCTACGCTGTTTGCCAAGGTCTTTTTTCTAGACGCTTGACATACATGGGTTAAGGTAAAGGTCAATTTAAGAATTGTTGAGTTGGCACTCATCTTCTTGCCTTACACATTGGACCTGCTTCTATCTACGTAGGTAAAACCATAATATAAAAATAAAAATGATTATAATCGATCATGCAACAACATAAACACGTATTGGTGTAATACTGTATGTATGAACCTTGCGACGATACATTGCTGACGTAAACAGTACATAGAATAGTGGTCTATGTTTAACTAAACCCATACATATATGAGTCGCGTTCTGAGAAAACTGGGCATAGTGCATGTGCGTAAAGTGTCGTCCCAGATCAGCCTGTGCTGTCCGCACAGGCTAATCAGGGACGACACTTTCCACTTAAACTTGATTTTTGGTAAGGAGGGACTTCCTTGAAACTAAAAATTCCATAACAGCGGAAAGTGTTGTCCCTGATTAGCATGTGCGGACTGCACAGGCTAATCTGGGACGACACTTTACGCACATGCATTAAGCCCAGATTTCGCAGAACACGACTCATATGTACAACTGTAATCGATCAAAACATTTAAAAATAAGCAAGGACGTCTTTGTTTTCTACTGAAAGGTGCAAAGTAAATTACATCTTAACCAATGGCACACAATTTTGTAATATCAATCTATAATATAAAAAGAATCTGACTGTAAAATCATGCAATTGTGCAGTACAAACAACGGGGGCTATAACGCTGACGTGGAAAGCGTACGGCAACGTACCGATCGAGATTAAAGTTCTCAAACGTAACTCGAACTCGGTCTCCTTTGGTCTTATCTGTCTTTGTAAGTCCTTGGAACGTATAATTGCATTGAGTGTTCCTAGGGTACGGGCCCGGGTAATTGGGACTCGTAAAGGAACCGTTCCGAATCCGGGATCCATCAAATTTGAATGAGCAAGCTTTAATATGAAATATTTGTCAGCATGTTGTCAACAGTGATATATGCTAGACACCATGAGGCGATAACAAATGGAAGTTAATTCGAATATTTCGTATGTTCTTCGGACAAAATGTTGTTGAAACGTCATTAGGTATTTATGAAAAATATATATCTGATTGCTTAATTTTTATTAAATATAAATACTCTGCATGCGATTTGACGTTAACCTAATCTTAAATACACCTTCTGACATAATATCTTGCGTTTATGCAAATTATGGACTAACAATTAATAGTAAATATTAGGTCATAATATTATTTATCAAAATATTATAGACGTTATACACTATCCGCTACATTGTAATTTCGAGTAGAAAAGGCGACAACTAATTGACATTTTGTTATATTTGTTTTTGGATGATTCGCTATCTAGGAAAATAGGGCTTAATGCTTGTGTTTAAAGACTCGCCCTGAGCCGCGTTCGGAGAAAACTGGGCTTAATGCATGAGCGTAAAGTGTCGTCCCTGATTAGCCTGTGCAGTCCGCACAGGCTAATCAGAGACGACACTTTCCGCTTTTATGGTATTTTTAGTTTCAAGGAAGTCCCTCCTAACCGAAAATCAAGTTAAGGCGGAAAGTGTCGTCCCTGATTAGCCTGTGAGGACTGCACAGGCTGATCTGAGACGACACGTTACGCACATGCATTATGCCCAGTTTTCTCAGAAAACGACTCCCATAGATTAACCCGTACAGGCAAATATGGGACGACTTTTCGCCTAGACTGGCAAATTTGGTTAAACGAAAACCTTCCCTCCAACGAAAAATTTCATAAAAGCTAATCTGGAATCACACTCTACACACAAGCATATTAAGCCGAATGTTTTCCAGAACGCTGATGGAATACAAGGCATGTGCATTCAAACAAGTTAACGATTAGCTTTTATTGACATTTGTTGAACGGCATTGTCATGTAAAACGAAAATACGCTCCGGCTAGCTGGGATAAAGTCTGTCAACCATCGTAACACGACTGCTTTTGCATACAGATCCACTAAACAATTAACCCATTTATGCCTAGTGGACTCTCCCATCCTTCTAAATTGGATCAATTTATTTCCAAAATTAGTGATGTCTAGTATATTAATTTCTATATTTAGAATATTTCGTACACAATTTCCTTAAAGCAAACAGCGCAGACCCTGATGAGACGCCGCATCATGCGACGTCTCATCTGGGTCTACGCTGTTTGCCAAGGCCTTTTTTCTAGACGCTAGGCATAAATGACAAGGGAATCTCATCGTCAGGCAAATTTAGTAAGTAAACTGAGAATAAGTGAAGGGTTATTACCGTGTCTCTCATCCTGCTGTCCATTACCCTCGACCCCGTAATCTGGATAAAGAATGGTATGAAATTAAAACGGAATACATTATTATTTGGTATTTTAATGGATCAGATAGGAACTAAGCTAAATTTCTTAATAAAGCGAATAATTAAACTCCAAAAACTCTATAAGGAGAACAATTCTTGCGCTCGTCCATTTCTTTTATAAGAAAAGTCAAAGTATTAATTTTTAATGACAAAGTAATACGTATCATTTTAATAATACATTATATTAATGCTGATTGACTTGAAGTTATATATTACCAGTTAATACATACGCTATCATTAAATCAAACTTAAGTTTTTTAAACTCATTTGATGTACACAAACCACAAGCATCGAAAACACAAGTATTTACCTGTTCTAAAACTATACGCTAACTCGAACCCTGAGTTATTGTCCTTGGGCGTACTTTCACTTTTGAAGATGACTTTCATCCGCGGTCCCGGAGACATCAGCTGGGGCGGAAACTTCCGCCCACAAAACTCGCCCAGCTCTACCTCCTTACTGTCGATGTACACGAACACCGTTAGGCTGTCCTGGTTTTCGCAGCTGCGGCGGCAAAAAGGTTGTGCAACATTATTTCGTGTGGCCATTACAGTTGCATAATTTGCACGTAAATATTGCAGTAGTGTCTGTTTTATTAGGAGTTTCTTTCTTTCTGTCTTGTTCGGAGAGGTAACGTTGTAAGCAATAAGGGTAATCAACTTGCCTTCATTATAAAACAAATAAGTTGATCCAAATACATGATCTATACATACATGTATATACATTAATGCACACATCTGATCATTTGGTATCGGCCTATTTCTGTATACAATTCTGTCATTATAATTCCGTTTTGTAATATTACATGTAAATATTTAAAACGTAAAATCAATAGTCAACGTAATAGAATCTTTCCAACTAAGGCTTATGTCTTCAAAACATATAAACTTCACCAGAGAGCCAAATTTTTCGAGTAGGTATATTGCTTCAGAATGTTTATGGACCAAGATCGGTTAATGGACTTGACACGTTTGAAATGTCTTAGGAAATCATTGTCTAGCCATTTAATGCATAATTTAGTGCATTCGTTCATTTTAAGTTAGTAAGCTGAGAACCGAACGTTAGTTTGAGCATGCGCGTCGAATAAAAACCATGCAGTATGGCACACGTCTCAGATATACACGGTGTATATGCATATTGGTGGCCTCTCTGTCAAAATGCTGCCTCTCTGTTCATTCTCGGCTGCCTCTCTGTTATAAACATGAACAATGGATGATCGTAATTCACAAAACAGATAAGAAAATCTAAAATTAAAACCCGTAAACAGATTTGTGCATAAAAAGAGGTGGTCCATGAGTTGAAGCATATATCCAGCTACAGGTTCACAGTATTCCGCAGGTCCAAACACTTATCACAAACTCTATCGAAGATGGAATGATGACGAGGGTGGTGGAACAATCGTGCATACATGCCACATTGATGACTTTTTAACATAGCTGTTCCGTAATATGTCAAAAATCTAATATAATTGATATCATCTTTCTGATCAAAACTTTGAGTTCAATGTACGCTATATAGTAATTATCGTCAATTTTACTTAAAAAATGCCTACTTTCGCATTCGTTGTGGCACGGAAAGCCTCTCGATCGGCTCACTTTTCTGGCACGGGAAGCCTAGTCGTCGATTAACATTGTTATTTTTCTAAGTAAAATGAGTTTAACACTTGTTAAAAGTGTTGATAGTAAAAACTTAAATGTCAGAATATTGGATGTAAATATCAAAAGCGGAAGGGGACTTTTAACGTAATTATTTGGACTAACGCTATCGGATACATATAATCGACGAATAGGCTTCCCGTGCCAGAAAAGTGAGCCAATCGAGAGGCTTTCCGTGCCACAATGAAATTTTAGATTTTCTTATCTGTTTTGAGAATTACGATTATCCATTTTTCATGATTATAACAGAAGAAGCAGCCGAGAATGAACAGAGAGGCATCATTTTGACAGAGAGGCCACCGATATGCATCTACACCGTGATATAGTCAATTTTATCTTTGTTTCATGCAAATAACAGAACTGCCGCGTAATGTAATCGGCAAAGTGCAATAAATATTGCTGTGTCACTTCGATAATCCAAAGCTATGCTAGAGGTTATACTAATATTTGTTTAGATTAGGAAGATGCTACTTGCATTAACCCTTTGCATGCTGGGTAATTTGTCTTCTGCTAAAATGTCGTCTGCTGAATTTCTAAAATAAGCATTTTCTTCATTTTTTTCAAAGAATACTATCAGAATAGCAAACAGTTTGGATCCAGATGAGACGCCACGTTCTGTGGCGTCTCATCTGGATCCAAACTGTTTGCAAAGGCCTTTAAAATTCGGCTCCAGCGCTTTAAGTGTTAAATATGAATGACCTAAATCAAATTATAATGACAAACGTATACTGCTAAAATGTTGTCTAAGAAAAACACAACGCAATTATAATCATTATTTGCACGTGCATCGCGCACTTCAGCAATTATTTGTGTAAAGATATGTTGGTCCCTACAAATCAACTTCCAAGGGTAAGCTGCGTGATTAAATTCGTTATGAAAGGTGACGAAAGCGTTGGTAAAATGGTTAAATCATCATTTCAGGGCATCCATAAGCGTTATAAGTGATTTCAAACAGATTATCATACATTATGGTTATATACTCTGGTTGCCGGGACGAAATATGTTTGCATGAACATGCTGCGAGACTTTCAAAATGAACCGTATCACGGTCATTACTAAACTATTTCCATTATACACACATGCACTGATCGGTTTACCAAACTTATGTTATATATGTATTTGAAATATTTTCATGACATTTAGATGCATGTTATATCTATCGATTTATTGTACCGTAAATGTTGCCATTTCATTGAACTGAAAAGGGGGAAATAACTAAATTAAAGCATAACGAACATTATGACGAAAAACAATACATACAAATATGCTTCTAAATTAGCAACCTTTTGGACATAATTTTACCTTACGAGTTAATGGATCCAAATGAATTTTCTAACGACAAAAATTATAAACAATTCCATATTAACAAAAAATCAATATATATTTAATATGTAAATCGCTTTTCATGCTAACTCAAACTGGGCATTGGGTCCATCTCAGGAAACAAACACAAACACATAATGCTTATCACCATTTATGTATGTGAGTCATTGGGATTGTATTATTATTATAATTAGTATTATTTTTATTATTATGATTATTATTAATATTATTATTATTATTATTTTATAAAACGTTTTTGGTCGCAACTTTAATGGTTCAAATCATACACCTAACAGATTAATACACATAATAATTCAAATCAAATTCATTTATACGGACGAATGATTTTGTCATAAGAATTATACGGATTAAACCCAATATAGTCTAATTGTCAGTAGAATGTATAAGATCTTTCTCACACAACATGAACATTGATGTCTCATCTTGTGCCATAAACAATCTTACATGTTAGGATTGTCGTAAGCATACTGCAGATCCTGCTTAAACGTAAGGATCATTGAGCGTAACCTCTGAAGTAATGTGAGCATATTGCAGATCCTGCTTAAACGTAAGGATCATTGAGCGTAACCTCTGAAGTAATGTGAGCATACTGCAGATCCTGCTTAAACGTAAGGATCATTGAGCGTAACCTCTGAAGTAATGTAGACTGGGGTAAGCATACTGCAGATCCTGCTTAGGCGTAAGGATCATTGAGCGTAACCTCTGAAGTAATGTAGACTGTCGTAAGCATATTGCAGATCCTGCTTAAACGTAAGGATCATTGAGCGTAACCTCTGAAGTAATGTAGACTGTCGTAAGCATACTGCAGATCCTGCTTAAACGTAAGGGTCATTGAGCGTAACCTCTGAAGTAATGTAGACTGTCGTAAGCATACTGCAGATCCTGCTTAAACGTAAGGATCATTGAGCGTAACCTCTGAAGTAATGTAGACTGTCGTAAGCGTACTGCAGATCCTGCTTAAACGTAAGGATCATTGAGCGTAACCTCTGAAGTAATGTAGACTGTCGTAAGCGTACTGCAGATCCTGCTTAA
Source organism: Dreissena polymorpha (assembly GCF_020536995.1). Taxonomy (NCBI): domain Eukaryota; kingdom Metazoa; phylum Mollusca; class Bivalvia; order Myida; family Dreissenidae; genus Dreissena; species Dreissena polymorpha. The sequence goes on from NC_068365.1 coordinate 54,716,731, forward strand.
ACGTAAGGATCATTGAGCGTAACCTCTGAAGTAATGTACACTCTTCTTTACCGTAAGGATGTTTTAGATAACCTATACAGTAATGTTGAATCTACTTTGACGCATGGGTCTTTGTAACAACCGCTGAAGTAATGTAGAATCTACCTAAGCATAAGGACCGTTTGTCATAAGTATAATTAAGATCATGCTTACCCATAAGGATCATTCGGATCGCCTGCAGAATAATGAAGATCAAGTTTGGTAATTTTCAGCTGTATTCGCTCCTGTCCCGAGGCCTCGAATTCGTACTGGCAGATGATCCCGGACTGGTAGCTCCTCCCTGTATTGGGACTGTTGATCACCCCCCCTTTATGGTTAGGCTGGCTCACGAAATTCTTGTTGCACTTATCCACTGGTGAAACATACAAAAGGATGATGCATATTATGTGTTTTACTATATATCATACACATGTGTATTTTTCATACGCTTTTAAAAAGGTTCTTCTTTTATTTAATTGTACATGTAACATGTGTTAATCAATCATATCGTCTTGTAAAAATGAAATTGTCTCTATTTGTGGTGCTGCGAATTAACACACAATAGGTTTTTCTTTTGGACAAAAGTTGAGCTTTAACATGTACAATATAGCAACACAATAGTGCTTGTATTGGATAACATTACAGTCTAAGGCTTAACTATATAGGGAAATATCTCTACAGCAACATTGACAAGAAACAATTCTTTATTAAAACCACCAGGCGTTTATTAAAGGCAAGTGATCAGTTGCCTTTACAATACAGGACGATTAATACAACCCAACAAAAACATATATACAGCGATTAAAGCTGATATCACCGCCTTTTGAACAATCAATCCAAGGCATTAAAGGTTTGAACCGGTTAAATTAAACTAAGCCCACGTCATAAAGTTATAATTAAGGCTGTGCTTAGTGGGTTAAATACACTTTATTTAGTCATTGTCTGGTGTACATGGTATGAGATTTTTTACCAAATGTTGCGGTTTGTTGAATACAACCAGAGCTCCAGATAAGGATTTGGTCTAAAGGGTATTTTACCCACTGATATTATTGTTAAAGGGAATTTTACTCCTATGTTTCAGCCATTGAGAGTTTTTAAAAAGGCCATTGATCTTAACACACCTCGTAGTAATCCATTGCTCTATTATGGTAAGCGAAGACAACAGGTGCTGCACATACGCACAGACAGTGTACAAATTTCGCAATTATGTTATGGCACTGCTTGTACAATTGAAAATAAAGTCACACTGCCTGTAGGCTATGTAAGCTAACTATAAACTTCTTCAACAATTAGATCTCTGAAAATTATTACACTAGATTATTGGTTAAACCGGTAACGCAGTTTAATCGATCACAAATACGTACCAAGATTTGTATTGCATAATTTTACGTACTGAGCCTATTGTTAAAGCATTTTTTTAAATGTTCAATGCGTAAATACGCAGATACGCATCTTATCTGGAGCTCTGAAGTTATACAACACTTGTGCAAAAGCGTTCATTCATAATATGACTTATTGTACTGTATTCACATTGCACATATCCGTATGCTTTCACTCTGAGATGAACGGTTTGTTAATAAATATCCATATAAGTACACCATATAAAAAGCAATACATTCCCGCAAGCTATCGTTACTTAGAATTAAAGAGTAAAACAATACTTTATTCTCATGTTGTAATGTATGTGACAGGTTTTAATGATTATCTTGTTGTTTTCGAGTGGGAAAAGAACTCTCCATCTGAGCCGAAGAAAGCTTTATGCATCCTCGGGGCAAATTGTGATAAATGAAATCTTGTGCAAATTGAGATGTCTAATTTGGCATTAAAACTATTCATACAGGCGTTGCCGAAAGGCGCGGAAACGGCGTCCAATAAAGTGCTTTTTGCTAGACTTGTTTCTACTTTGCCCGTATTGATTAAATGGTTTTGTAATACTGTCAGTAATGGTAGATACATCAGCTCTGTAATTTAGCGCAAAGCCAAGTAAAAATAAGAATAATGAAGACCAAGAAATTATATAAAGTGATTATTTATTGTAACCTTCCATTAGCCTTTTATTTAAGAAATTGATGATTTAACTATATATACTATTTTGGACAATATAAATAATAAAACACTTAAAGGGGCCTTTTCACAGATTTTGGCATATTTTGAAGTTTGTCATTAAATGCTTTATATTGATAAATGTAAACATTGGATCTTAAAAGCTCCAGAAAAAAATCAAGAATAAATTAAAACAAGGAAAAAAAAGTAGCCGGTACCAGGGCTCGAACCAGTGACCCCCGGAGTCCTGGAGTTAGTCTGAAGTAAAAACGCATTAGCCCTCTCGGCTATTCCGCCGAGCATACACGGTATTTGTATTTTATACCTTATATAAGCAATCTTCGTAGTTTCGTAAATTTAAACGACAAAAACAGAACTCTCCAAATTATTAAATCGTTTCGCGTTGCAACGCTTTATAATTTTTAGGTTTTCAAATCGTCAAAAGATACATATAATGGCTATATTGGACTATGGTAAATGTTCAGTAATACGGTTTCCTCACAAATATCATAACTAAAACGAAAATTTGCGAATCTGAAACAACTTTTTTCAATTTTGTCAATTTACCAAACCGTGAAAAGATCCCTTTAACATAAACATGAAATTTCTGTAACAGTTCCAATGTGTTGACCTCAGATTGAAAATGTCTATGTTTAATATTGTGCCATGTGTATTGTCTTGTATTGCCTTTCTAATTGGAAACTTGTAAAACCGAAATCAAAAATATCATTTACATAATATCGGTATACAATAAAACTATAATAACCTTATAGTATTTGTGAGTGCAAAAGTGATTACTGCCAACTGAAAATTTACCATTTGTTTGATATGTTATGTAATCCTAATATTATTTGTTTATACTTTACGAATTGCCAAAATTGTCATGTACATGTATCTACAAAATACCAACGCACATACCTATTTGAATCAGCAGGATAATATCATACTGTTATTTATTTACGAAATAATACATTTAGAAAAGCCAAACAATATTTTGAGTGTACGACACTCGATCATTTTTTTATACATTCTCTAAGTCAAGCTGAGTCAATGGAAATGTGCAAGAAGGAGAATCATAAAAACTTGACCAACGAAAAACGCACAAATAGGATGAAAGCATCTGCCAATCGTCAGTAAGAAGATTGAGACAGACCAAGGTACTTCGTTTTTAATTCATCACGCCCTGGAGGCCATAAATAGACATTAGTGGGATTGCAAAGCACTTAAATATTCAGCTTCGAATTAGTTTGTTTGACATCGACTCTAATTTATCTCTTTATCGAGACACATCCTTTTGGCTTAAAGCATCATATTCCAAATATGTTCAAATATTACTTTCACGAAAACGTTTCCTACGGACATCTTACAATACTTATATACATATAAACAGCTGAACTGAAATCGGTAAAATAATAACGATTTGGTGAATATAAATCGCATTAGTTATTTTGCATATGAGAGTCGGGGATTTCGTCGAAAGTAATCAAGTAAGAATAAACCATTTATATGAAGGCTGGAAAGTATTATATTTCATTTGTACGAATCGTTTTGTTTCCGGTGGACTGAAGCTTTGAGAGGTGAGCAAAGCAAGTGGGTGTATTGGAAATGTTATTATAAATATCTTTGAATAATTCATGCAAATAAAGAATAAATGTAATAGTACACGTAGTAAATATTGATATTTAGTTTAGCTTATGAGTAAAAGATCGCGCACAATCGAAACCAAAATACAACTGTTATTTAAAACACACACTGTAGTTTCGATTAAAGCCTAGAAAAATGCATGGGCAATCTTATGCTTTCACGAATAGATGTTAATATATGTACATGACGGTTTCAGAACCTACTCAAGAGTAGTATGAACATACATTGTTTTAACTATTGACTACATCTGTAGCAGTTGAAGTTATGTATTCAACTATTAATGCTCAATCAATTTAGTACAAGCGGATACCAATATAAATTTTGAACTTATTTATATGCAAATAACTTGTCCATCGGAAGTCCATCTTATTTATACTCACATTTGTTTTTCATATATTTAGTTACGAAGAAACGATTTTCATTCTGTTCGGTTGACTTCATGTTCAAACAAGATATATTAATTTCGCTTTTTGAAATATAATTTAGAAAATATAACTTTTTTTCTTCGTAAGAATCGCTACCAGAAGAAACAATCCTAATCAAACAAAGACACATGAATAAAATAACACGTGATTGTATAAGCCGAAGCGAACTTATTAAATAAAAAATGAATGATCTCGATACATATGACACGTGCGGTCATAGCAAGCTACTAGGTTTCATTACCATGACGACATATCCGGTAACACCGAAATTCACTCAACCTCACAGCTGTTCTAGCTTGCCAAATCTTCAGACATTCTGAGACAGGGCGGCTTTGTATTATAGGCAATTAAATGCTTCAATCTACCCACATACAGCACGCTTATATTACAACTGTGTGTAAAATAATAGAAAAAAACACATTAAATATGACTTTTTGAACTGTTTAGTAGCCTCATACAGAGCTATAAATGTCAGATTACGTACCATAACAAATATATCCACCAGACGCTTTTAATGTGCTTTTAGGGATGCAAGTCATGATTTGAATTGATGCGCTTAGGAACGATGAACAAACAAAATGAGGCCCTTTCTGGGAAAACGGGCATAATGCATGTTCATAAAGTGTCGTCCTAGACGAGCCTGCGCACAACACACGGGGAAACACTGACGAAAATTTCCGTAATTAGTTTATTTTAATTGATTGTGTCTTGTTCTGACAAAACTGGGCATAATGCATGTGCGTAAAGTGCCGTCCCAGATTAGCCTGTGCAGTCCGCACGGGCTAATCAGGGACGACACTTTCCGCTTAAACTTGATTTTCGGTAAGAAGGGACTTCCTTCAAACTAAAAATACCATAAAAGCGGAAAGTGTCGTCCCTGATTAGCCTGTGCGGACTGCACAGGCTAATCTGGGACGGCACTTTACGCACAAGCATTAAGCCCAGTTTTCTCAGAACAAGACACAATTAATTTAAGATGAAAAGAATTATCGTCTTAGCAAAAATCCCCAGACTAATCCGGGACAACAGTTTCAGCACATGCAGTAGGCCTCGTTTTCCCAGAGCGAGGCTAAATGTGTATGGTTCGAAAATCGAATCAACGTAGACTGGACAAATTAAAACGAGCATTATTTGTAACATATTACTATAAGCCGTTATGGAATACCCTGATTACTACAAAGTGAGATATAAATAAGACACAAGCTCGATGACATTATATTTTATGAACAATATACTTAAGGTGTGACTTATCCTATGCAAAAATTAGGTAATTACTCAATTTGTCATGTTAACAACATTTTAGTATACTTATTCATGAAATATTATATATGCTGATAATAAAAAAAACTCACGCGTGTTTTCTCTATCTCTTGTTTTCAAACGGTAACATTCCGCGCTGACAGACATAAGTAATGCAATCACTAACTGATTCATACTATCTCGCGATATATTCCAACGATATCAATTTTTCTCAACCTGCACAATGAATCTGCGAACTGTTCCTATTCTCGCTATTAATATTGTTCACCAGTGAACACACATTTTATCCAGGGGATAACGAATCAAACAGACAATCTGTAGACGACAGATAAACTTAAAACGGATTTCAACACTCTTGCTGAAGGAATCTTCAATAAACCAATAGTGCTTCAAGTCTTCACCATGCGTGTGTTCAAAGGCACGGCGCAGAGGGTGTAGGACATAACGGTGATTTCGCCCTCTTGGTATAAAAAGGTACCATGTCACATTGCAATTTGAAGGCACATGGTACCTTTTTGCACCAATGGGGCGATTTGTGATAAGGGTATTTTACAATTTAGTTGTAGAATTCAGTATTCATTGATTTTAAGTAATTCTTGAATAACTGAGTACTAATCACGTTGCAATAAAATTTAAAGAAATCATAAAGACGTTGTAGAATCGATTTTTTAAAGTTACCCTGTCGTATTTATACAACCATACACGCTTTTAGTAAATCATCAAAGCATAAACCCTTTTGCTCTGTATTTGTCTGACCTTGATTATTCGCTTACACAAACTATAGTAATGAATTCGAGAGGAAGCTCATGCTACACTATCACGTGAGTCGCTGTAATAACGTATATGTTAACACGTGCTCAATATTTACCTCATGAATTAACCCTTAAAGCGCTGGAGCTGAATTTTAAAGGCCTTTGCAAACAGTTTGGATCCAGATGAGACGCCACAGAACGTGGCGTCTCATCTGGATCCAAACTGTTTGGTATTCTGATAGTATTCTTTGAAAAAAAATGAAGAAAATGCTTATTTTACAAATTCAGCAGACGACATTTTATCAGACGACAAATTTCCCAGCATGCAAAGGGTTAAAGCCCATGTCATTGATTTATGTGAGCAGCACGCACAAACTTATGCACTATAATTATTATTGGTATGAAAACAATAACGAATACATGTATCTTTATATAATCTTGAGTCAGTCATAACTAGCTGTATCGTTGCATGAAGGTGTATACATGTAGTTGATTTTGTCAACCATTTAACAGTTTGAAACTTGATTTGAAGAAAAAAATTCATCTAGCTATGCTGATCAAATATAAGAAATTATCATCATATTTGACAAATTCCAAATTACTTTCTCGATATTTGGCGTTTTGGGCGGATATAACTATATTCATAAATTATCAAGTTAGATTGTTTATTTAACGTGTGTCCGTTTCGTAATTTCGATCCACGGTGACTCATATTTCCGTAATATCATCTTTTTACAATGTGTCACAAATTCAGTCTGACAATTTCGTTGGAGAGACAGGACCTGATTACAACCTCGCGATGTCTGCGATCTTGACATTTGTTTGGCTCTCTTCAATGGTTATATGAGTAGCGTCGAGCGAAAATGGACATTGTGCCATACTCGGCCAGCGAATCTCAAGACTTGACGGTGCGACATCTTTGTATTGTTTTGTACACGACTTATATTTAATGAAAATTATATTTAAGAATTTTCAGAGTATGATAAGGATAAGGATCAACATATGTACTGTTAAATTTCGTTACAACAAAACGACCGTTTTAAGTGAATAGAATATATATATCTCGAATAGCAGCTGGGTGTTAATATAGTCACAAGAACACAAGAATGGACATTTATTGCAATATTTGAGCCGAATGTTGATGTATTTTATTTATTTTCGCCATGCTTTGTTTTGGCCGTTCCAGCAATGACCCCAGTTTTAATTAAAATACATTGACTTCATAAGCGTCTAGCTAAAACTATAACTCATTGTTTCTGTAGTTTCATTATTCCTATAACTCTAAATAACATGTGTTAGATAACCTTACAACATAACCTTTATACGCCTGTAACTTACAATTAACCATTTTTGTAATGTAAGGAATGTTAATATCGCAAAAGAACAAATATGCAGCCAACATATAAATCTCAACAAGAGTTTGACATCCAAACATATAATAGGCTCTGTCCATAATAGCGCACGCGGTGTTTGTAATTTAAAAAAAGGTTCAGTTCAAATTTGAAATTGAAAATTCAAATTAAAAATCTTTAAGCTAACATTCTTTTATTGTCTGTAAAATAATTCAATCTCTCTATGTGTTTGTCGGATACATTCAAAGTCATTTGGAAGTCGTATATTAAAATGGCAATAGGGTAAGAGGACGCTACGATAATAAATAATGGTTGTCAATAATCCAAAGTATCTCCCCCTCATTAGGGTCACACTGGAAGGCAATGACAAGCACCTAGTTGTAATAATAATTGTTAATGCGCCGCCGACATTTTCTCCCCTTGAGGAAATAATTGAAGAAGCAACGCATTCCTATTACTCTCGATTATATTGAGAGAAACATATTTTGATGACACTGTGGCTGGCACTGACTACACCAAAACATTTTCATATGACCACTAAGGGTTTTAACCCGTAAACGCCGCTTATTGCATAATAGTTTGTTTGTGGTGACTGAACAGACTTTTATTGTTGGACAAAACCTCTTGGGTTCAGACGTGTATAAGAACATTTATAGAATTTAGGGTGGTGCGGTGGTCCAGTGGTAACACTCTGGTCTACCATTCCAGAGGTCCCCGGTTCAATTCCCGGCCGGGGCACTGGAAATTTAAGAAATGCTTCAAGTGTTTCCCACCCAACTAGAGATCTACTGGTATGAAACCCAGGTAATTCTCGCGTGTATCGGTGCTATACACTGAGCACGTAAAAGAACCAAGGGCTCTATTCACAAAGAGCTAGAGTATCACACCCGGATTCCTTGTATCCAAATACTGTCTCTTTAAACAGCTTGCCCCATTGCCCCAAAAGGACCCCATTGGAAATAAGTGCTTGCACTTTCATGGGTTATCCTTGACTGCAAGGTCAAAATAAATACATACAATTGTCGAGGCACTAAAAGGCTTCACAAGATGAAATAATGCATATTTTAGTTAAAAAAGTCTCTTAATGCAATCAATGTGTATCAAGTATATAGATCAAAAGAAACCGATGAGGCTGCAAAATACATTGTCAATTATAAATACATTAAAATAACGTTTCCGTTCGTGTGTCGTCATTTTAACGTAACTATTGATTGAATAACTCGGGACAAAATATCATCATGATCTAAGTCAGCATTGTTTCATTAAAATTAACATCAGTCTTGTTTTAGAAGCTACAATATCTAAGGAATACTATTTTTATCATGGTTTGGTGTCGATTATCCCACGACCGCTAGTTAAAATTAAATCAGTTGATAGTTGATACTTAGCATTTGTTCTCCTGACCGTGGGTTCTTCGACAGAAAACTATACTAGCAAAAATATAATTACGATTCTAACGGAATCTTATTTTTCTTAGTCTCAACTTGTAAAGGTAATGAATGAGAACTATATTTACATAAAATCTGTTCACCCTGCCAATAAGTGCGATGAATCATATGTAATTTTGTATAGGTTACGTATATATTACGCATACGTTTGACGAGTATATATTTTACCGCTTCAGTAAGGTCAATAGCGATGTTTTAATGTTATTTTCTGACACAAGTGGTTATTAATATAATATAATTACGGACGGTTCTGATGCATCTGTGTTGAGTCATAAAATACCAATAATCGTTAACACATAATGTCATGGTACTCATTGTGGAGTATTTCTTGACACGCTGAGATATTTTTTATGGCGTTTGGAAACTGCTAGAATCTACAGAGTGTTAAATAGCCCTAACTTGCAGTGTTCATAGTATAGGCAAATCACTTTTGTTTGTGTTGAAAGTACATTTACACTACGGCAATAACTATACAAATAATGACCATTTAGTAAGATTACTGTTTGTAGAATATATGAGATTTTTAATAAACATAAAACCACTTTGACTTCACAATTGGTGTTGTTAGAATAACATCCGTTATACTATTTAATACTATTTAAAAAGATGATGGTATATTATTATTATCGTCTCGATATTAAAACGCATGTCCAACGAATAAAAAGTTAACGCATTCTTATAAAGCATCTGTTCGTATTTATTTGCGTGAAATTTATTCCGTTTTTTAAATGAATGTTATTGTTTTAGGGTTCGAAAGCGCGTGTAAACTTTATATATTTAATCCAGAGGCTTTATATACCATCACATATGAAAACTAGGCAATTAATACTCGCGATTTCAGCGCGTTGTGTTTTTATTTAGACATGCACAGTTTTAATCAGAATTAGTTAATGCAAAACTGTTTTATTTTCACAATCTTATGCACTGGGCCTTACAGAGCACTATAAATTTTCACCAATCGCGTCGACAAACATTTTTCTTCGAATTGATTTTCCATGTATCAACGAAACACAATCAGAACAGGGAGAAAGAGATGTCATGAGGAATTACCATATCAGCAAAATATGAAAGAAATATTTGAGCAAACAGACTGTGCGAACAATAAACATATTGGTGGAAAATTCACAAACGTCCGAATACAAGGCAATCAATAACCAAGGCCCGATCTAATAGAAAAAAACAAATATTCATAGAGTTTCAAATTAGCGAACATTTTGTGAATATTTAGTCACAGCACGTTACAGATAATTAAAATAGTTGTTCTTGGCAATTTTCTGATCACGTTTTATTGGCAATTAACGGCGATTTAATAACTTAATATCATTCAAAGTTTCTATTTAATAATACGTTGCCTGATTTGGAAAAGGGATATATTTAATCAAGCTCGATGGCATCGAGGCCTAGGATTCATTATCCACTCCATTTATTGGTGCAAAACAAGAACTTTCTAAGTCTTTTGAGATAATCTGGAGTTGGGATCTAATCCGGAACGACTAAAAATATATCCCCTTTATCACCATGATCGATTTAATAGTCGTGTGATTGGATTCATAATTCACAGTCTATACATACAAAGTTCATCAGGCAAATAAAGTTGTTATTAACTAAAACTAGACGTTTATAATAGACTCGCTTTTGGTTTGGGCTAAACTGCTAGAATCGACATTTTTAAATGTTAACAGGGGGTTATTTTTGTCAAAATGCCAGAGAAACGATACAGGTTAAATCATCGGCAAATAAATTTCTGTTCTATGTTGATAACCACATCCGACTAAAGAATAATTACAAAATACATTTTACTGCGTAACTATTTATTTCAAGGATAACTAGTACCATCACGTTGGTCTTACTTTCGGTTGAACGTAATATGTTCTGGACATTGTGCAATATATTAAAAAAAGTATGACAATACTTTCTTGCTTTTTATGTAATTTATGTGGAAGGTTTTAAAACTGATCTCGTTCTTTTTCGAGTGAGATAGGCGTTCTCCATAAACGACGAATGCAGATTTATGCTTCATCAGAGTAAAATAACTGAACTCCTGTGTACATGACGATGTCTAATACTATTGACACAGACGTTGCCAAAGGCGTGGAAACGGCGTCCAAATAAGTGCCTTCTGCTTCAGCGTGGAAGCGGCGTCCTAATAAGTGCCTTCTGCTTCAGCGTGGAAGCGGCGTCCAAATAAGTGCCTTCTGCTACACATGCTTATAATTATCCCCGTCGTGATTTAATGGTTTGGAAATTTTGGAAGGAATGGTGGATTTATAAGATGTTCATTTTTTGCAAGTAAAAAAGATATAATGAAAACTCAGGAAGATTGTCAGGCGATAAATAAGTGTAACCATCTGCTAGCCTTTAATTTAAGGAATTGACCATCTACATATATAATAAATGGCAATATAAATACATCACTAATCATAAACATAAAACGTCTTTAACAGTTAAAGACATTGACCTCAGATTGTATAATTTCGAATGTTTAGCATTGTACCATGATTTTTTACCTTCGTTATCACTCAGTTGGTCACTTTCAATATATAAAAGACTAAAAGCTAGTAACAAGAATTGAAAGCCCACTTAATTTAACGCTTGTATGTGGTGTGCAAATCATCATACATTGACGGAAGATGGATATATTGATAAACACATATATCGAATTAAAGCATCTGACAATCGGCAGTGAGTAAATTGAGACAGACCATGGCCATTCCTTGCTAATACATCAAACGAAGAAAGCAATAAATAGGCATTAGTGCGCTGGCAAATCACTTCAGTATTTAGCTTCGAATACGAGAAAACATTTTTTTTTCATTAACTCTAATTTCACGTTAGATCGCGAACTATCCTGTGTGCTTAAAGGAAAAGACGCCAAATATGTTCACAATTACTTTTACGAAATTGTATGTAAAGGGCACCTAACGAACCAAAATACAAAACAACTGGTTTGAAATCGGTAAAATAATAAAGATTAAGTATATTTTCAACGCATAGTTACTGTGGTTTTATTTTTTTTTTCAAGTAAAGCCTGGATAAAGGCCTGACAAAGTTTATTCTAAAACGAATACATGTTCATGTAGGAGATACAGATTTGAACATCCACTCTCCTTCAAGCAGGATTTGTGTGGACGTTATATGCATTTCTATATATTTATAAACACATGTTTCTTTCATATATGTAGTAATGCATAAATTTTATTCAGTTCAATTTAATTCACGTCTATAGTAGAAATAATAATTTCCCTTTTCATAATATTATCAAGAACAGATAACTCTTTTTATCGCCTCGAGACACAATCATGGCAAAGCATAAAAACATGTATACACTTACACGCATTCGGATAAGTCATATCAAACTTATTATAGATACTACAAAAGATGAAATATCTCGACACATGTTACGCCTACGGACATCGGTTTCTGATCAGCATGACGATAAATCATGTATCAGCGCAATTTACTTAATTTATCGCTTATGTAATAGAATATTTATAGCGACACATACTTGTAAATCTTCAGACGTTCAGAGACATTGTATAACATGCAGACTAATTTCACCACTTACTTACATAAATCACGTTTATAAAACAAATGTGTGTGAAAGATTAGAATACAATAACATTACCTATGACTTTAAAAAAAATTAAGCAGCCTCTTAAAGGGCTATACATTTCATATTATGCGCCATAAAACATACTTTCCACCTGATGCTATTAATTTACTTTGAGACTCACATTATCAAAGATGTTCATGTGTGCTCTCAGGATCCATCAACAAACAATATCTTTATTTATAAGATTCGAAAAACAAATCGATGTAGACAATTTTGAACTAGTATTATCTGTTTTTAAACCATAAAATCAAGCCGTTATGGAATAGCTGGTGAATGTAAAAATATCCGTTTAACATAAGCTTGATGCCATTTTATTTTATTTACAATATACTGCGTGCGTGACTGTATAAAATTATACTTATACAAATGTCATGTTAGTACTTTCTTTATGATATCAACAAAATTCTGATACAACTATTCATGAAGTCAAACATATGCTGAAAACTGAAACACTCACGTGTATTTTCTCTATCTCTTGTTTTTAAACGGTAACATTCAGCACCGACAAACATAAGTAATGCAATCCCTAGCAGATTCATGTTATCTCGCAAGTTCTGGTTCAAACGAAACCGCTTGAAGTGAAAGTAAAGCAATCCAAATCAAAATACACACTATAATCCAACAATATCCCTATTTTTCTCGACCTACGCGACGGTACAATGGAACAGCTAGCAAGTCCTGTTATCCCAATAAATAATATTCACCAGTGAAAAACCATTCTTTCCACGTTATGGAGGATAATGAATCAAACAGACAATCTGTAGAGATATGCTTGAAACTGATCCCAACACACTTGCCGAAGGATTCTTCAATAAACCAATAGCGCGTCAAGTCATCCCCAAGCATGTGTGCAAGGGCATCAGTACCAATGGTGTTGGTCATTATGCTGATTAGTCAATACATATCACGATAGCAATTTAGTTGCTGAATTCAGGATATATGGATTTTAAGAAATGCATGAAGAACTGAATACTAATAACATTGACTCTTTTAAAGAAATGAGTTAGATTTAGGAACTAGTTTTCTATCTAGATGTGAGTAACGTTTGAATGCTTACATTTATGTAACACATATCAATATATTATAAATATTTTTCTGTAACATTTTAACAGATCAATATGAACTTGTATTGTTTAAATGTTTGCGTTCTTTCAAAGATATAACAAATCCGCATTTCAGCAAACAATATGCCATCAACGTACAGATGGTTCGCATATAGGAGTAAGGAGAAGATCTGCGAGTATCGGTTCTCAAACGATGATTTTTATGAGTCTAAATTCACAGAACTATGCCACAAGAACACATTTGTATAAGACCTGTTATTGCAAAAAATCGGCTTTAAAATAGTTGACATAAAATGGCGGGAACTCACAAAGCAGCTGTAGGTGCGATTTTGTAAATAAACGAAACCATCCTCTTTCATTCAACCCTACATGTTTAAGTTCTTTGTCAAAAATTACGAACCTTCAATCCTTATGCATTGTGTATGCTTGACATCATGGTGCTTATATTATAAATAAGTATCTGCTATACAAACAACATTTATAACTTTGGGGGGGGGGGGGGCTAATTTTACAGCAGCACGTGGGATGCTGTAACAAACCGAATGTTAACATAATGCCCGAATTTTGGATTTTATTGGACAGCAAATACCAAATTTATGCTTTATTATGAAATAAAACCATATGTTTATTTAATCTAGAGTCATTCATTTCTAACGGTGTGTATGCATGCAGGAACATAGTGGATTTATCAATGATTTAACCCATTTATGCCTAGTGGACTCTCCCATCCTTCTAAATTGGATCAAATTATTTCCAAAATAATGGGATGTCTAGTACATTTATTGCTCTATTTAGAATATTTCTTACAGAAATTCCTTTAAGCAAACAGCGCAGACCCTGATGAGACGCCGCATCATGCGGCGTCTCATATGGGTCTACGCTGTTTGCCAAGGCATTTTTTTCTAGACGCTAGGCATAAATGGGTTAACTGCTTAAAATAATCATCAAAAGAAAAACGAACTCACAACGCATTACTAGTTATCATATTTGACAAATGTGCGGTGAGGTTCTAGATATTTTGCGTGATTCATGCAATAGTAATTCTTCCTAAATTAACAAGTGTTGTTATTAAATTAACATTTGTCTGTTTCGTAATTTTGATCCATGGTGACTCATAAGACATATAAATATTCGAACTCGTGAGTTTCGGTTACTTCATTTTTTAACATATATGTCAAAAATGCAGTCTGACAATTTGGTTGGAGTGACAGGAGCTGATTGCATACCCGATGTCTGTGATCTTGTCATTTGTAACGTTCTCTTCAATGATTATATGAGTGGCGTCTTGGAAACCTTGAGATCCTCAATGTGTTATCAACATAATCAGTGTATATGCATGACATTAAAAAAGGCGTAAAAAGCGTTGCAAGTTCATTAGTATACTTAATAACCGAGAATAATTTATTATTGTCAAATGTATTGAAGTATTGGTTTTGATCATCATATGTTGTTTGATACAATACAACTACAGTAGTGTTAGCTTCTTGATCCTTGATCTTAATTGCATTATAGACAAATCATATTTTATGGTTATTATTGGCAAGCGTTCTCGTAGCATGATATATACTCGTAGCATGATATATAAGGAGGAGGAAGATCATAGTCTTTACAGATACATTCCTATACAAACAAAACAACCCTCTTAAATGAATATAGAACGACCGTTTCAAGTGAATGGAATATCTACCTCGAATAATAGCTTGGTGTTAATAAAGTAACAAGAACATTAATTACCATGATTAGGTAAAAAGACAAAAACGATTGATACATATGTTTATAATGTTGGCATGCCGAATCCACAATACTTTGTTTTGACCCTTCCAGCGTCATTTGTTTACGATTAATTGTATAGGAAAATACGGTCACTAAAACAAAATCTAGCAGATAAAAAATCATTATGATAGTGTTTTTGAGTTGCATTACATCTATCTTTCTTACTAACATTGTTAGATAATCATAAAACACAACCTTCACACGCCTGTTAATTACTATTAGCCATGTTTCGTTCGTAAGGAATTTTAATATCTGATAGAAACAGACATTCTGTCAAACTATTAACCACGTGCAGAGCTTAACATCGAAACATAATAAGCTCTGTCCATGACGCCTTACGCGGTGTTCGAAAGTTTAAGTAATTTTATGTTGGAAATGTTTCTGTTAACATCATTTTATTTTTCGCAAAAATTATTTAATCACTCTGTTTTGAATATTTATTCTATTGTTTGATAAATGGGCAAACATCTTTGCTTAAGTTGAGTGTAAGAATATTTAAGAATTTTATCGAAAATAGAAGGCGCAACACAAATGCATAAGTCAGTTCAGTTGAACGTCACTCATCACAATCAATGTATATGCATATATAAAAATAAACCGCAGAGGCTCTGCAATACATTGTCTAGATCAAATAAATTACCAATAAAAAATACCATATCCATTCGTCTGTCGTCCATGTAGCAGTACTATTGATGGAATAACCTTTTTTTCACCAGAAGCTTCAATATCTAAGACATGATTATTGTATATCATAGTTTCTTGTCGAATAACCCACGGTCACAAGTTAAAGGGGCCTTTTCACAGATTTTGGCATTTTTTAACTTATTCATTAAATGCTTTATATTGATAAATGTAAACATTGGATCGTAAAAGCTCCAGTAAAAAATCAAGAATAAAATTTAAAAAAGGTAAAGAACATTGCCCGGAGCAGGTTTCGAACCAGTGACCCCTGGAGTCCTGCCAGAGTCCTGAAGTAAAAACGCTTTAGCCTACTGAGCTATTCCGCCGAATACACATATATGACGTACATGTATTTTATACCTTATATAAGCAATCTTCGTAGTTTCACAAAATTTAACGACAAAAACAGAACTCTCCAAATTATTCAATCGTTTCGCGTTGCAACGCTTTATAATTTTTAGGTTTTAAAATCGTCAAAAGATGCATGTAATGGCTATATTAGACCATGGTAAATGTTCAGTATTACTGTTTCCTCACAAATATCATAACTAAAACGAAAATATGCGAATCTGAAACAACTTTTTTCAATATTGTCAATTTACCAAAGCGTGAAAAGATCCCTTTAAGATGCGTGGGAAATGAAAGCACTAGCAAAAGTTATTTTAATATACGCATCTATACTCCTGACCGTGGGTTATTTGATAACAAACTTTGATAGAAAATATACTATTTCTATTCAAATACGATATTCTGCATTGGTAAAGGTAATGAATAAAACCTATATTTACAAAATGTCTGATTATTTTCTGAAAACGTGCGATGAGTATTATTTCAAGTTTAATTGTATATATTACGCATACGCGATTTTAACATTTTATATTCTGACGCAAGTGGTTAGTAATATCACATGATTACGGACGGTTCTGATGCATCTATGTTGAGCCATAAAATGCCAATAATCGTTAACACATAATGTCATGGTATTCTTTGCGGAGCATTTGTTAGTGAATTTTAAACACATAGACATTTATATGGCGTTTAGAAATTTCCATATTTTTATTAATATACTGATTTTAGTGCGATGAGTTTTCAATTTGGTCGACAAGTATACGAATCAATCACTGAACATTGTTAGTTTTGTTAGAACTTTTTTGTGGACTGGGCTTTAAGAGAAAATGATGTTCTCACGAAGCGCGGCAACAACATTTGTCTTCGAATTGATTTTCCGTGTATCAACGAAATACATTCAGAACAACGAGAGAGATATGTCATTGGGCATTACCATAACCAGAGAACTACGAGAGAAATATGTGGGCACACATACTGTGTGAACAATAGGCATATTGACGAAAAATTCAGCATCGCCCAAAAATTCAGGGCAACAAATAACCAAGGACATATCTAAAAGAAATTCCAGCTTTTATAGAGTGTTTAATGAACGAAATACATACATAGCACGTTACAGGTTAATTCGAATACGTTTTTTTAAATTTTCTGATCATATTTCATTGAAATAAACAGTGATATAATAGACTAATGTTAAAGAGAGATAATATGTCTCAATACTGAAACCAATTCCACTACACTTAAATTGAAGAATGGAAAACACGAATTCCCAGATGTAAAATCTCTTTGTATCGGATGTGTCTGGTTTTAGTTGCTATGTTCTCCAGAGTAACGCAAGAAACGAGAGCGCCGATGGCGTTAAAAGCATAGGTGCAAGATACAGGGAAGAATGGCGTCACGTGGTATAATGTAGTTCGATATCGCCATCCGCGAATTTCTCAAATCAATAATTTCAAACAATTACCGACTATTTAAATAGATAATCTTTCCATTTACATCAGTGTTTGAAACGCTTATGAAAAATAATTACCCAAGCCTTTCAAAATTTAAGCACGGACAGATCTGTATCGAACTATTGTTTTCACAAATGAAAATAGACGCTACCCTATTCGTCTGCGTCAAGAATTTGTCGTAAAACTTGTGGTAAGCGTTAGATGCAGACGTGCACAACAGATTGAGTTCTGAATACAGATTTCTGGATGCAGATTTTTATAGAAACTCCTCACAGCAGTTACTTCCCTTGCTTCGCCCGGTCAGTAACTTCTAGTATAAGGGAGGCCACTGCGTAGGAGATTGAGATTTATAATGCAGATAGAATTGTTTTACGAACGAAATTTGTTTTAGGTTATAAGAAGATTTTTTGACATAAAACGGTCTTAGAAAAATTCACTAAAAACGGTGTCAGCAATATTCTTGGAAGAAAACGTTAGAAAAACGTTTCAAAAAAAAATTTGTAAGAATGACCATATACTAAATTAAATAGATATTTCGTCTGATTTTTGATCAGGTAAGGCTTCATAAAGAGCAACCGATTGATGTGGATTTTCGAAATGTGGTATATACCATAAGCATAGGTGCGTAAACGCACCTATGCTAAAAATGATGTTCTCACGAAGCGCAGCAACAACATTTGTCTTCGAATTGATTTTCCGTGTATCAACGATATACATTCAGAACAACGAGAGAGAGAAAGAGAGATGTCATTGGGCATTACCATAAGCAGAGAACTACGAGATTAATATGTGGGCACACACACTGTGTGAACAATAGGCATATTGACGGAAAATTCAGCATCGCCCGAATTCAGGGCAACCAATAACCAAGGACATATCTAAAAGAAACTCCAACTTTTATAGAGTGTTTAATGAACGAAATATATACATAGCGCGTTACATGTTAATTCGAATACGTTTTTTTAAATTTTCTGATCATATTTCATTGAAATAAACAGTGATATAATAGACTAATGTTAAAGAGAGATAATATGTCTCAATACTGAAACCAATTCCACTACACTTAAATTGAAGAATGGAAAACACGAATTCCCAGATGTAAAATCTCTTTGTATCGGATGTGTCTGGTTTTAGTTGCTATGTTCTCCAGAGTAACGCAAGAACTGGTTAAGAACAAGATAATCGAATCTTCAAATATCGAATCACAAAAACCAAATCAAGTATGGATCATATTCATAAAGTCTTACATAATAAATCCTCGTATTTATATTGGTCAAAACATCGACAATTTATAAATTATTTACCACACATTATACAATATCAACAATTCAATTTATGCATAGATTGATGGATGCGTATCGCTTATGAAAATATACATACGTATTTGGCATAGCTAGTCATAAAGGATTTTAATCACATATTACTTTTACCGGTATATCGAATCCATTACGTTTATCGCTTTCTTTCCTGCAATATGCATTCGTGCCATTTAAAGGGACCTTTTCACGTTTTGACAAATTGTCAAAATTTAAAATAAATTGTTACAGATTTGCAAATTTTCGTTGTTGTTATTATATTTGTAAGGAAACAGTTATATTGAACATTTACCATGCTCTAAAATATCCATTATATGCATCTTTTGACGATTTAAAAACCTGAAAATTATAAAGCGTTGCAATGCGAAATGCTTGAATAATTTGAAGAGTTCTGTTGTTGTCGTTATATTGTGTGACACTACGAGGATTGCTTATAAAAAGTACAAAATACATCACTCACTGTATGAGCGGGGATGGCTGAGTGGTCTCAGCGTTAGACTTTTTTCCAGGGGTCAGTGATTTGAGCCCAGTTTAGCGATACTTTTTTCTTTATTTAATTTAATTCTTGATTTTTTTTACTGAAGCTTTTTTGATCCAATGTTTACATGTATCAATATAAAGCATTTAATGACAAACGTCAATATCTGCCAAAAGCTGTGAAAAGGGCCCTTCAAGCCTTCACGTATTATGTGGATGGAAAACACATAAAATAAACAATATGAACTTCAGCTGCCCGAGAATTGCTGACATTTTATAATAACATACGCCTCAAAGTAATATTACTTGGACTGTTTTGTGACAAGTAGGTCAACAATATATATGTTTTATTACCAGGAAAGAATGCTTTACTGTTATTCATTTCTTTTTTGTCGTTCAGATAATCATCCGAGTGTCAAAGTAATCATATTACTATTAACTCCATCGTCTGGAACAAATTATCTTTATATAGCCAAGGGACAAAACTTTAATGATAAACCAATATCGGTATTGTGTTATGTAAGGTTAACAATATATATGTACGCATTGCTGTTTACATTTCAAGTCTTCATAAGATGAAGATACTGATAATAATTATTTTCAGAAAGACGTTCCTTGTCTGTTTGATTTTAGTGTATTTATTTGTTTAACTGAGTGCCAAGTGTAAGTTTTTGACTTCCTTATTTGAACTCCCAATGCTTTGACTATTCTAAATTGGTTTGAAGCAACTTAAATTATTGTCTTATGCTTTAATATCATATTATTTAATACCCTAATGCATGTAATGAAATGAGACTCTATTTCTATAGTAAGCAGGCAATACATAAAAATGTATGTACTGACTTCAATTAACAACGAATTACCGAAACATGTTCTTATCCCTTTGGAATATGATAATAAAATGGAAAGGGGAGTGTAAAGGGAAGTGCTTCCTATAAGTAGAGTTCAATATAAAGGGAGTTTTCCAATCCCTTTTAAATTTTGTGGCTACGCAATAGTATGGTCTTCATGATGGGATTCTAATGAGCACCAATGACATAGGATTATATGAGGAGTTTTGACCGCTTTAAGACCACTTGCTCCCCTTATCTAGAGTCCTGCTATAAGTTCAATTGAGCACAGTCGTGTTGATCCACATGATCCGTTGTATTTTCAATTCTCTAATTAAATCTAAAGTACCACTTAAAAACAAGTTTATTATTTAGACAATTATTTTCGGTCGTTACTTGAAATGTATTACTTCAGAAATAAGCATTTGAATCTTATTTAAAATTTGAAATTATAATATTAATTATATAAATTAATAGTAATAAGGTTTTTGAAAACGAACAACGCCATTGGTTATATTTTACTTGTGTATGTAATTACGTTATGCATAAATTCTCAATGTGTCGGGCTTGACAATGCAAATTGATTCGAACTTCAAAATGTTTGGTAAGAATAGCCATACTATACATAAATGCATTTTAGGTAGAAGATAAAACTCGATTATCCGAGTGCCCAATTTGTTGAAAGTCTCTGTTATCCGAAGTGCCCTATATCGGGAATCAAAGTATCCGCAACTTCACGAATACTACCTATTAAAACATGCTCTATCTTCGTTTATATTTCATTTAATACTTTCAAATTTTTAGTATTTGAAGCACAGTGATTACTCTACATACTGGTATAAAAAACAATTTCTTGCAATATTTCTAAGTAGTTTTATTTTGTTGAAATGTTTACTGTTCATCCATTTTATGCTGTTTTCCAACCGAATTTTCTATTTTTTGGGGAAAAATCTACCATTCTTCCGTCATTTTGTTTCTTTGCAATAGAAAAGGATACACCATTCATAAACTCGACCATGCGCCTTGTCTAAAAAACTAATCTTTATGATATAACTTTAAAAAAACCCTGATGAACTTACCTCTCGCGCGTGGCTTTGTTGTTATCTGGTATCGAAGTGCCATCTGTTATCAAAGTATCTTCATACCCAGCGTGTGTTATGCAAATACGAGCGCAAATTCTTCTTCTTTAAACTTATACTGAACATCAATGTAATGGTCCGTATTTTATACGAATTAGAAATCCATAATGTTTGCAATACATGAACATTATATTAGACAAAGTTCTATGATATATGGTTCGAATGCAGCTTCTAAGACATAAAAAGCTCTTGCTATAAAAAAGTAAATTGCATGTTTGTATAAAACATCAATATATCTAGACAACTGGTGACATGACACAAGCGATATATTATTCAAAGAGAGAATTGGACTAGATTAAATCCAACCTTTGCATTACAAGCACTGATAATTTATATGTCGCAAACTTAACTTAAAAATTGAGATTTGTGTACTAAAACCTTTCAAATAAATTATAATAAACCAATGGATATTTCTCTTTATACGTCTAATCTAAATCTCGTAGAATAAGAGTCACATGAAAGGAAAACAACAATCATTTGTCTCAAACGCATTTTCCGCAGTCCTAAGGCGATCTGTCATAAATATGCTTCGGTGACGTCATTGAGACTTACCAATACATTGAATACATGAATGAGATATGTGGAACACAGAGGATCGGGCGAAATTTAGACTCATTGTAAATACAGTAGACACACAAGATATCGGAACCATGGCGAGATTAACCCATTTATGCCTAGCGGACTCTCCCATCCTTCTAAATTGGATCAATTTATTTCCAAAATTAGGGATGTCTAGTATATCTATTTCTATATTTAGAATATTTCTTACAGAAATTCCTTTAAGCAAACAGCGCAGACCCTGATGAGACGCCGCATCATGCGGCGTCTCATCTGGGTCTACGCTGTTTGCCAAGGCCTTTTTTCTGGACGCTAGGCATAAATGGGTTAAGTAGATTTTTATCGAACGCCTAGTTCCCATTTAGACGACTTATAAGAAATATCACGATTTTTATATAACCATTCTAGGTCATAATACACTAAATAGTTTCCCTATATAATTCAATGTAAAAGCGACAACTTTGAGCGAAAATAAATGCAACATTTTGCACATAGAGACCCCCATAACCATACCTTTTCTTAAAGACCATTCTAAGCGGAATCGATTTATGCAATAAAAAATGTATGTCATGTACAATGCAAGAAAGAACTTGACACAAATCAAAATCGACTGTTTTTGCAACTTTTTTTTCGGCCGTTTCTTAGTGGAATGTAACCTTTGCTAGTGCAATGGTTTACTATAGTCTTCACGTGTATCATATTTCAGGGATTCAGTAGTGAACACCTATTCATGCCCTACCATTATCTCCGCAAGATAACACCCGAATAATGGTAAAAAGTGTAAAACATGCCTTCCTGTCAACTATGATATTTTTTTAGAGAGTACAGCCCTGCATGAAGCGATCATTTAGTGTATTGTAACCTATAAGACAACGTTTACTGTTAACATCGCGAAAAAAAAGCACTTCTCGATACTTATAAACCTATTTTCTATGTGCATGCCAATTTTCAGACCGATCTTTCACGTAGAAATGCTTGAAACTGCACTTTATTATAACGCCTGATAAGCCATGTGGCTTTCGCGTTCGGAGCTTTGATTTATAACGGGCGTTCAGGCGAAAAACGATTACCCTAAATAATTACAATCGGTCAAAATACTGGAATATTGTTACAAGCTATGTAGAAAAAGAAGTAAACAACTATTAAAACGTGTTCATGAGCTCTTTCAGCACAAATTGTTGCGATTTGAGATGCTCAAGACGAGTTTTTGTACGTTTTTTTTCTTATTTTCCTCTGAAAACGTATTTTCTTCTTAAAAACTCACGATGCTCCTTAAATTCGTGAAACAAACGCATTTATTCCGTGAAATTTGCCAAAACGCGTCATATCCCACTTAAGAAATGATGATTTTCTGTAAATACAGCTCCTTTGTGACTAGGCCTGGTTTTGCGTTTAGGTCATAATACACTAAATAGTTTCCCTATATAATTCAATGTAAAAGCGACAACTTTGAGCGAAAATAAATGCAACATTTTGCACATAGAGACCCCCATAACCATACCTTTTCTTAAAGACCATTCTAAGCGGAATCGATTTATGCAATAAAAAAGGTATGTCATGTACAATGCAAGAAAGAACTTGACACAAATCAAAATCGACTGTTTTTGCAACTTTTTTTTCGGCCGTTTCTTAGTGGAATGTAACCTTTGCTAGTGCAATGGTTTACTATAGTCTTCACGTGTATCATATTTCAGGGATTCAGTAGTGAACACCTATTCATGCCCTACCATTATCTCCGCAAGATAACACCCGAATAATGGTAAAAAGTGTAAAACATGCCTTCCTGTCAACTATGATATTTTTTTAGAGAGTACAGCCCTGCATGAAGCGATCATTTAGTGTATTGTAACCTTCTAAGTCACCATGACATACGTAACCAAGGCAATACACTACACAAGGTCACACACTACGCATACAAATCTAGCTTTCAACGCATCTTCACAAAGCCAATAAATGGTCTTTCATAATTTTTCAGACTGAATTACGATATGCGAATATTATGTTAACCTATGAAATATACAGTTAAACAAGATATTTGTGATTATTTTATGACGGACCATTACGTAATGAAACACCTATATAAATTATTTTTGTAATATGTATTAAATTTATTTTTATTTATGTAATGCATGCAGACTTTCATAATGTGAGTTGCAATTTGTATATAACTAACAGGAAGCGGATTTCCCATTCAACAAATAATTGAAGCAATAATTCAAAATTACAGCATCTCATTGATACGGTTCCTTATAAATCTAGAGAATCTCTCGAACGTTCTGAACTACATATGACAACACATTACAGCGATACCCATTAACAATATTTGGTAATGGTTTTCTGTCAGCGTTTTTCTAAATTGACTAAAATGCAAGAGTGTGAAACGCATTAGCAAACATGGACTTTGTCAGAATCGGGGTTTTAGGAGTGCCTTGTTTTATAGACTCATTTGTCTTGGCGTACAAGTTTAGCCATAACGCAACGAATGTAAATGAATTTCAATGAAATAATACACTTTTGTTATTTGTTGGAATTAATGTTCTCTGTGTAAAGCATAAATTATTGAGATATATTAATAAAGTCATCACTCTACTTAAAGTTATTGTAAAATGTTCTTTGTAAAAATAACATCGCTTGGTTTCAATGGAATATAACAATGATACGTTTAAAGACGAATTGTACGAAAGTTATGTTTTATTTTTATAGATTTACTTCGATTAACTATCGCGTGTTGAGTACCAATAAGACAAATGCATGGAATGTAAAAATCGTTTTTATTTGATCGATTTAGGCCACGATACCATAACTGTATAACAGAAGATTTTTACAACAGCGGATTGGAAAAAATCAACAAAATGAGAAACAATAATTATTATGCAGAGTAAATTTGCTGTATATGAAAAGGAAATGCTGGACCCATAGCAGACCTCCTATATGTCGAATGATAGCCAAGTTTGACAAACATTAGAAACCGTAATAAATAAAGTTGGCAATGTACACCATTTCCAAAAACTTATTGTTTACTGTTTGTTTAAAAAAAGAAGCAAACGTATGTCCCCGGAATTCTAGAATTCCTCTATAAAACCCAATGACCGATGATAGGTTAACATAAATACGACATTAACAATCTACGCAAGCAATTCATTCTTTTAGAATGGACTTTCCTTGTTGTCATCAAACATAATCGGATAGGCGGGAAGAGACGTCATATAAACATAGAATGAATTATATACGTTTGTATGCACAGCCGATGGGACGTAAGCAGACAGATTGTTAGAACTTCCTCGAAGAGACCATGACAATTCGTTATGAGTCTTGTAAACGACCTTATATTTGTCTAGATCTTTCTCGTACAGTATGTATGTGCATTTATTGATCAACTTTTCTATTTTCATGTTTCTTTTAACTGGATTCTAACTATTCTGAGACAGCCTTAAGGGCTAGAAGACATAAACCCACTAAAATTAAAAGAGCAAACTATGTTTCATGGTGTTTTAGAACTTAAAGATTTACCTAAGCTTAAAACATGCTTGAAATAATGAACGTAATTAAGGAAAACGTGTTTATAATGAAAACGAATTGTATTCTAGTTTGTACGAGATATCAAGTATGCTCACTATCACCTCTCTATACAATTTAACGTACGTAAGTAGATGTTCAGTAGAAAGTATCTTGTGTTTCAATAATTTTAGCTAAATATTATTACGCATTTTCGAACTATTTTATACAAGTACAAATATTTAATATCTGTTTATTCTGCTATTAATAAATGCGTTATGTATACAATTTAAATGTCACAAATAACTCGTGTGTTTTTTCTTTTAATTATATCAGTTTTAAACTGTAAAAAAAGTCAATACAATAATGTTTATAGGAAGATATGTCAATTACAACAATCTAATAGCTACATGTAGATGTTACATATATGTACAATTGCATGTTCATCAACAACTTAAACATTTAGACAAAGAATACATTTACAACGGCAATTTTCGAATTACAAAATATTTGGCAATTCTTGTCCTTATTAATATGCAAGTCGTTAAGCCAATAGAAATGATAAACGTAATGTGTCATGCATGAACTCTTGTATCCTACAATCACACGAACAATAAGTCACATATTATATTTAAAACCACGAGATAAGGGACACAACTACAAACAAGAATATCAGAGAAACTGACGGGTGCTCTCCGATGGTTCCCTTTGTTTATGTATGGGTAACTTATGTGGGAACAAATTCATATTTAAAAAAAAATTAATTCATCGGAGAGGAACGTCATGAAAATATGCGCGCGTCCACCATGTGGGAATACTTAAAATTTCATCAAATAATCTGCTCCAGTGACCTTACACAGAAACGTACAATAAATCAGTAAATGCAATATTATTTATGAAAAAGCAATGACCCTGAACAATAATTGCAGCAGAATAACCTAAACGTGGATCGAAAGTCGTATTCAAAGGGCAGTAACTCCCTGAACAATCCACGGAGCGAATTAACCTCATTGTATGCGCATGTCCACTCTAAAAAATGCATATTAGGTGTCATCGAATGCGGCTGAAAAAAATTGTGATCTTAATCAGAACCACACAAAAAAACTATTAGAAATTGACACATAGCAGGGCAAATAACTCTCTGAATAATCCTTTTGACCGGAGCGACAGGAGAGCTTCCTATAGGAATTCTGAGTATCAAGTTGATAAAATTCAGATCATATGTGTCTGAGATCTCGCGTGGACTTAAAACTCTTCATAGCAAAGTATAATACATCCATTACAAATAATTGGCTGGATTGATTCGAAAGTGTACACTTTAAGGATGTTGTATATTAAGTTTCATTTTGTGATCATTTGTGTCTGAGATCCTGCGCGGACACAATGAAAGTGATACATACGTAAGGACCGAGTGACAATAGTAAGGAAGGAAGGACGGAAGGACGGAAGAACCGACATCGGGTATGGACAGAAGCAGTTATATCAGCAAAATTCGTTTCTTTTGAAAGCAAACTAAAATCCATCAACTTAAAAAATACTTAACGAACCATTGGTTCATACCTCGCCGGAAACACAGACTTAGAGTATTCAACAGTAATATCAAAACTTAGATACAATTTGTCTAATGAATATGAAGGAGAAATAACGAATCAGTGAAAGTTACCTAATATTTCGAAGGGGTGCAACTGCAGAGCATGGAAGAAACCTATGCGGCGACTTAATTTTAGTAAGTTTATTCGTTTTAGCGCATTGAAGCACATCGTGCGCTCTGTGAGCTTTTGTGATTACCTTGCGCCCATCGTTCGTCGTCCGTCTTGCGTCGTCATTTATCTGTCGTAAACATTTACTTTGTAAACATTCTAGGGGCCACATTAACTGGTCAATCTTTATGAAACCGATTGTGAAACTGTATTACGTGGAGTGAAAAACTAGGTCACTTAGTCAACGTAAAGAAAAATCGTGTGTGCACTCTTGAAGTAATATCTTTTGCCAAATCATCATTAACCTTGCTCAGCGCATTTGTTATAATGGTTTAAAGATCGATCAACGATGTTACCAGTTCAGAAATTAGCTTAAAACGAAACTCACTTATGGTGTTGGCCTTGTTGAAAATGTATAATAAACCTTGTACTTACTTATGATAGGCCCAGTAACACGTTCCGAGCTACCATCTGTAAAGAGGAATACCAGAAACTAAACTGGCGAAAGTCCCACAGAGAGCGGCACAACACTTACAACACAAAGGCATCCGTACGTTACTTACAGATAATAACATAGAGAATAATAGCTTAGTGTTGATTATAGATCAGGTTTATCATGCAAGGCTTAGAAAACAAAAAGCACGAGCCTTGGCATGATAAACCTGATCTATAATCAACACTAATCTATTATTCTATTTATCCCACTTTTTATTTTGTAAACCTTTTTGTTTAAACAAAATTAGTTTGACTGGATAATTTCGCTGGATGTATGACGTCATTTCGTCGAAATATTGACGTCATTTCCTGCCGTTGATTATAGATGATATTTAATCAACGGGGCTTTAATCAACCGAATTCGCTGTAAAAGTGGGATAAAATATGTTAAATTTAACATGAAGGTTCACTTAAACAAATTGTTGAATCGCTTTCTCAAATGAGTCTTAGATCTAAAAAAAACTTAATACTTAACAATTATGTATAAGTGTACATTTCTTATCATACTATATTATATGAGAACACTTGGAGACTTTTCTAGCGCAACACTTTTCAAACTTGAATATCTCAGTGATGAGTTAAGATTTTCATTCAAAAATTCACAAGTGATCATTTTACTATATTCTGTGCAAGATTACGATAAAATCATTCATCCGTGATAATCAGGCGCTTTTGTGCGTGGGGTAGGTGTGTTTTCATCTTTTTTTCACGTGAAAATGGTGAAACGCGATATGATTTTAATTTTATATATTTTCTTCGTTTATGGTGGGTTGATACACCAGGAAAACATAATATCAATTTAAAAATAAATATGTCTCGTATTTAATTTCAGCAGCGCAACAGCGCAATCGGCATGTTGAAGTCTACCTTCCCCACTTGCTGAAGCATCCGATCGTCATGGATGAATGATTTCATCGTTTGCTTGAACATATTGTAGTCAAATGATCACATGTACAATTTAAATCAAAATATTACTCATAATTGAGATATTTAAGTTTGAAAGATGCTGCGTTCGAAAAGTTGTCATGTGTAGAACAGCGCGCTATATAATTACAATTTAATTTCAATTTCATCATTCTATGTGTTTTTTTTTACACCAGAAAAACATAACATTAATTATAAAAACAATATGGCTTATATAAGCACAATGTTAAAAGCCGGTCGGTCATTAAGACGTGTAAGTTAATGCGTTTATTATTTCACATTATAATTTTACGATGTACGATTTGCGAATTTACTTTTTCAATGATTTTTTTTTAAAAATTGTATATGTTTTATATTTTATTATTGATCAATTTCAATTAAATTTACTTGGATTATTAGATATGTGTTGAATTAGTCTGAGTCCAAATTGTAACAAAATCCGTTCAAAAATAAGAGAGTTATCTTGATTTGAATACGCGTTGCGTTAGAAAAGTCTCCACGTGCATATGTTAAGTTTTCATTTCTTACTATAACTTTTTTTCAATGATCATTATAATGTCTTTTACTGAATTAATAAATGTACAACAAGTCACAGACAAAGAGTTCACAGGAAACACCAATTTCGAAAGTTCAATCGAATTTCTTACCGTTGCTTGTGGGCGACGGGTTGTTCTCTTCCCACCGGTTATCCAAGAACGTATATTCAGCAGAAAATCCCTCTTTTTCTTTATCGTCGTCAGACTTAAATTCTATATACAAATATGGACTCGTAGACAACACTACTTCATTATTAAAAGTATGATCACAAAATTGTTTAAGCAGTTTGCCGGAACTGTTGCTCCCGTCGTATACCCGGATGTAGTCACCGCAACTGAAATAACAGAAATCAAACAATAGCAGCCACTGAATAATTAAACCACATTTCCCACAACTTTAACAAAGCATTGGTTTAATACAGGTGGCATCACATAAAAAACACAAAATACAAATCAATTAAAATCGGGTCACCGCTTTTGGATTTTTAATGTAATCAAAAGGGGTTTTAACTGTACAAACAAATATTCATTTCGATATATCTTTGTTATCTCCCTTTCCACATAACATTCATGACAGGGACAAATTATATAGGAATGTAACATGCTATTATAAAGACTTAAAAGTATCAATTCTACCCTGGGATTATTGGATCCAACAGCATATTGCGCATTGTGAAAGCAATTGAGTCGCGTTCTGAGAAAACTGTGCATAATCCATGTGCGTAAAGTGTCGTCCCAGATTAGCTTGTGCAGTTCGCACATGCATATCAGGGACGACACTTTCCGCTTTTGTGACATTTTTCGTTAAAATAAAATCTCTTCATAGCAAAAAGCCAATTAAGGCGGAAAGTGTCGTCCCTGATTAGCCTGTGCGGACTGCACAGGCTAACCTGGGACGACACTTTAAGCACATGCATTTTGACCAGTTTTCACAGAACGCGACACAATTAATCACTGTTTTTCACAAACCTCGCCTTCTTTACATTTTCATTCGGATAACATGCATAGTGTGTATAAAGTTCTTTAAGATAATACTATTATAGAAACATTATTTCTTTGTCTTCCATATATTTTGGCAACACGGGATATTTTAAAATGTGTTGAGGTTTTAAGCATATTAGTCATAACGGTTATATATGTTTCAACTTTGCAATATAAATAGAATTTTTCAAATGTTTAATTTATTCATGACGATGTTTGGAACTGCTATGATATAAAGTAACAGATGTTTGTCTCTGTTTTCACTTACTGATTTGGCTTGGGCAAACGTATAAGATTGAAGGTCACTTTCACCGTCTCCGTCTCCTGGCCCATGAACATATACTGACAATGTGACGAGCGGGGGTATTTCTGCGGGTATCTCGGCGAGTAAAAGTTACCCTTTGTGTGGTTGTTCATGCTTTGAATGTTGTAGGAGCATTGCGTACCGTACTGCAATAGGCCGTCGGTTTTAAATGCACCTGTACAATGAAACATACCATTAATAGCACATATTTCTTGGAACAAATCTCAAAGGCAGCTTTAATAACGATGCTTTTGCGATATTTTTGCCTATTTATTTAACTTATCCATCAGTGTAATTGAAAATCAAATGTGTGCAACGGAATAAAAATGTAAGCACGTAAATGTTAGTAAAATACGTAATGCGTAACAGTAAAACGATAGCGCATAAGACAGAGCTATAAGAATAATAGCAAAAGAAAAGGCCTCAACAATTTGTGACAATACGAAAATGCAAAGAAGACACATCCTTTCTAATGCATTGATGGTCATTTTTTTCATATAGTGCACATGTCTACTACATACGTTAATTCCCAAAAGGTACTTAAACAATTAATCTGTGTCAACTTCAATACTGAGACAGTTGAACGAATTATTCATTCATTAACATACACACGTAATATAAAGATAAACATATAAACATATAATAAGTTAAAAAAAATCTTATACAAATGTTAAATAAGGTAAAATGAAACAAAAATATAATAAAACAGAACAACTAGTACATAGTTCTATATGTTAATCTTTTCAAATTTAAAAGCGCTATTCATAAGAGGGCATTCAGCCATGTCCGTTTAAAAATAAATTAACAT
The DNA here is from genome assembly GCF_020536995.1 of Dreissena polymorpha. Lineage (NCBI taxonomy): Eukaryota > Metazoa > Mollusca > Bivalvia > Myida > Dreissenidae > Dreissena > Dreissena polymorpha. Next base: position 54,748,166 of record NC_068365.1, read on the forward strand.
TTTAAAATCGGAAAACATGAAAAATTATATTGTTTAATCGAATTCGTTGCAAAGCACGAATACAAATATGTTTTTTGTTAATTGAAAGATTATATTTTAGAACTGAAATCGGAAATATCTGTGCATTTGCGGAACGTCTTATAAATTGAACGTCGATTGTTGTAAATAACGTTGTTAGTGCATACGCAAGTACAAATGTGAAAGTGAAACTATACAGAAATTAATATGAGAGTCAGAGTCAGAAAGGCAGATGTTTCCGAAGTTTATAAGCAATTAACAGGTCGAAGTAGGAGTCGCACAATATGTATAATTATTATCAAAACACAAAAGTGACGCTGTTATCTTGCCTGTACACTTAGTGTGCAGATGAGCCCCAAACAAGGTAACACACTTATCTAAGGGGTAAAACCGGGGGACAAAAACTGGTTAGACATTTGAGTCGCGTTCTGAGAAAACTGGGCATAATGATGTGCGTAAAGTGTCTTCCTAGATTAGCCTGTGCAGTCCGCACAGACTAATCCGGGACGACACTTTCCGCTTTTATGATTTTTCGTTTAAAGAAAGTCCCTCCTTACCGAAAATCTTGTTTAGGCGGAAAGTGTCGTCCCTGATTACGCCTGTGCGGACTGCACAGGCTAATCTGGGACGACACTTTACGCACATGCAATAAGCCCAGTTTCTTCAGAACGCGGCTAATTTAATAACATCACAATAATTATGCAAGTGTTATTTTTTCTTGTATTCAGATTTAAATCCAACAAATGCAAATTAATCGGGTACAAAAGTGAATAATTGCATTCGCAAACAAAGCGCGTCTGTTCTGATATGATAAATATTCTTTTAACACATTTATTCAAGAAAAAAGTTCTAACGTTTAAATAAATAAGCACACAACATTTTTTTTCGAACAGTAGCTTGTTCATAAAAGAACACTAAATATTTTTCTATGAATATGCTTTTGAAAATTATTGAATAATCTTTTAGAAAACACAGCTTAATTAGAAAATCAGTATTCAGGTCTTGAAAGACTTGTACTAAGTGCTAGTACTTAATTCCAAGAATAACATTGATCAAACTAGATCCATTTCCATATTCGTTAAAAACATATCCAAATAACATTGAACTCCATTGAATAGACGTACTTTTCTCTAAGAAAGAAAACACTCCTTTGAAGCCAGTATGTCTTTTTTCTGATGAATTTGCTCCGATATGGAATTCAAGTACTAAAGCCCGACCACTTGAATAGAACTTCTTTTCTTCCATTGACGCGAGCGATCCACAAATTTCCTCGTCGTATCGACTGTCTTCATTAACCTCCCCTCGATCCGTATTTGAGTAGATTCGAATATAGTCTTTGCACCTAAAATAAACGTGTGGTATAACTATGTTAATGAACATCATTATTATTATTTTGTATAAGGGTCTATAGTGAAATGTTGTTAGCGAAATGACCTCTTTATAAATGTAATACTTTGTGCGAAAATCTTAAAGGGACCTTTTTAACGTTTTAGTAAATTGACATAATTGCAAAAAATTGTTTCAGATTTCCAAATGTTCGTTGAAGTTTATGATATTTGCGAGGAAACATTTAAACTGAACATTTACCACACTCTAAAATATCGATTATATGCATCTTTTGACGATTTAAAAACCTGAACATTATAAAGCGTTACAAACGCAAAACGATTGAATAATCAAGAGAGTTATGTTGTTATCGTAATATTTTGTTATATTACGAGGATTGCTTACATAAGTTTAAAATACGTTATTTAGAACGGGTGGCCAAGTGGTTTTAGCGCTAGTATTTTACTCAAAGGGTCATTCATATATCTAATTTTTCATACACATAGCTTAGGATGGTTTTTGTTTACAATCTCACATTCTAATTCAAATGTTAAAACAATAAATACACATATACTGCTTTTTAATCATATAACACACTATACAATTCGTTTATACCTTCATACATGTGTATAAGACCATGTGTAGACCATATCTCTACCAGAAAATAATCTTTTATATATACTCTTACTCTTGACCATATGATCAATATGTACGTTACGTGTGTAATTATGTATTTCTTTCTATTCGATTATATTATTTAGTCTATATAAAGCGCTATATTATACTTGTTCTCGTCGCGTTACAAAGCAAACAATAATTGTATACAACGCTATAATCTATTAACCTATGAAACGTTTTGGTTGTGTACGTCATATGTAAAACGGACTCTATTTACTTAATTTTCTTAGAGAACACGACATTAAACAGTAATCCAGAAACCATATAATTCAATTGTATGCAGGATAACAAATACTATTACAGTCTAGACAGTTTTATTATTACGCTTTCATGAATCGACTTAATTGTAAAATCCCACAGTAACTGCGTAAAATATGGTGTGCATACAATACATTGTGGAATATTCGTACAATACGTTTAATTGCCTTTCCTTTTCAGTGCGCCAGTCAACGCACTTAAATTTGTTAAAATGTAATCACTGTTTCGCACAAGGTTTGTGTAATTTATGGTTCTTCACGCCACACGCCTCCAAACTGAGGACAACGCTTGCTCTTTTACCATTGAAAATCTCCCAGCAATGCTCTGGAAATTGTGAAAGGTTTCTTTATCAAATTATAATTGTCTACCGCTCGATCACTTATAGGCGGCGAGGCTTCCCAAGTGAGAATGCCTGCCATTGTTATTATTGCAACTGCGTCCAAAGCAATATTGTTTACTGACAGAAACGCTCTAGATGCAAATACATGAGACGGTACGGAACACATACGGACGCGGCATACGCAGATTTATAAACATTCATAAGAGTCGTGTTCTGAGAAAACTGGGCATACTGCATGTGCGTAAAGTGTCGTCCCAGATTAGCCTGTGCAGTCCGAACAGGCTAATCAGGGACGACACTTTCCGCCTAAATTGTTTTTTTTGCTAAGAAGAGACTTCATTTAAACGAAAAATGTCATAAAAGCGGAAAGTGTCGTCCCTGATTAGCCTGTGCGGACTGCAAAGGCTAATCTGGAACGACACATTACGCACACCCATTACGCCCCGTTTTCTCAGAGCGCGACTCATAACGTCGATTGAAACTGAAAATAACGTAGCAGTTCTATCGAACAGCCAAGGATATCCTTTATAAAAAGAAATAAGCATACAATTCTCACCTTGATATTTTTGCAAGGCGTAACCAGCAAAACAGTTACAACACAAACGTGGAGACTACACAGGGTCGTTTTATCTATTTTAACTGTAGAATGTCTCATTAAATACAGGTCTAATCGATTTAATTTTACTGCATATAATAAAACTAATTTACTCATGCCCTCGTGCTGTCCTCTGTTGTTCAAGGTCCATGTTCAGGAATTTGATTTCTACTATTTCATTGACATCGCCGATAAAGGTGTAGAGAATGCAGTCGAAGTTGGACTGATAGAAGTTCGGGTAGTTTGGCGAGTAGAAGTGGCCATGTGAGAGGCCGTAGCTCTGGAACACCACGCAGCCGCAGGCTGAAATGGGGAAAGGGAATTTATTGATTAACTGGTATACCTTCGTTGGATTTGAACATCGCTATCTCTGGAAAACGAGGCCTTATGAATGTGCGTTAAGTGTCGTCCCAGATAAGCATGTGCAGTCCAAACAGGCTAATCAGAGACGACACTTTCCGCCTAAACCTAAGAAGAGGCTGCCATCAAACAAACAATTCCTTAAAAGCGGAAATTGTGATCTCTGCTTATATTGTGCTGGCTGCACAGGCTAATCTGGGTTTACCTTCCCGATTTCACAGGCTCATTTGCACATTATATTCTGCTTGTGTTTTGTTTGTTGTCATCAACACACTAACTTTGCCATCAGATAACTGTTTTTTTTTCAGTTTGCAATATTAAATGATATGACGATGCACTTAAGTTAATAAACAAGAGCAAGCCAATTTTGAAAACAATTATTATTTTATCTAAACAAAAAAAACTCATATACTTTAAGATGTTTTCCCAATAACATTTTACTAGATAATAAAGCTCTTAAGCTTTTAATGCCAGTGTGATAACGACTGAGCCGCCATTAAATCATGCATCTAGTGAAAACTACAAACACGTAGCATTCTTGGCACCTCATTCGTCATCAACCTCGGCGTTTTCATTGGAACTAAAAGTTAAACAGAAATCCGATACACGGCTGGTCGTCAGGGGATAATTGGAAGGCATAGAAACGGCAAGCATGAATCCGTAGATGTAATATATATTCGGAACAAATAACTAGAACTATTTAATAAAACAATCTGATAAAACGTTGATTGCTTTTTGTATATATTTTTTAGAATCGTACCGAGCCTGGTCATTTTTAACGAAGATTTTTTTGCATGCACGTAAAGTATCGTCCCAGAAGTCTGTGCAGGCTGCACAGGTTAACCCATTTATGCCTAGTGGACTCTTACATCCTTCTAAATTGGATCAATTCATTTCCAAAATTAGGGATGTCTAGTATATGTATTTCTATATTTAGAATATTTCTTATAGAAATTCCTTTAAGCAAACAGCGCAGACCCAGATGAGACGCCGCGGGTCTGCGCTGTTTGCCAAGGCCTCTTTTCTAGACGCCAGGCATAAATGGGTTAATCAGGAACGACACTTTCCGCTTTAATGGAGTTTTCAGTTCAAGAAAGTCTCTCATAAACGACAATTCGTGTATACGTGGAAAGTGTCGCCCCGAATAGGCCTGTGCGGACTGCACAGGCTATTCTTGGACGGCCGAATAGGCCTAAGCGGACTGCACAGGCTAATCTTGGAAGGCCGAATAGACCTAAGCGGACTGCACAGGCTAATCTTGGATGGCCGAATGGACCTAAGCGGACTGCACAGGCTAATCTTGGACGGCCGAATAGGCCTAAGCGGACTGCACAGGCTAATCTTGGACGGCCGAAAAGGCCTGTGCGGACTGCACAGGCTAATCTTGGACGGCCGAATAGGCCTGTGCGGACTGCACAGGCTAATCTTGGACGGCCGAATGGAACTAAGCGGACTGCACAGGCTAATCTTGGACGGCCGAATAGACCTAAGCGGACTGCACAGGCTAATCTTGGACGGCCGAATAGGCCTAAGCGGACTGCACAGGCTAATCTTGGACGGCCGAATAGGCCTAAGCGGACTGCACAGGCTAATCTTGGAAGGCCGAATAGGCCTAAACGGACTGCACAGGCTAATCTTGGACGGCCGAATAGACCTAAGCGGACTGCACAGGCTAATCTTGGACGGCCGAATAGGCCTATGCGGACTGCACAGGCTATTCTTTGACGGCCGAATAGGCCTAAGCGGACTGCACAGGCTAATCTTGGACGGCTTTTTACGCACATGCATTAAGCACGGGTTTTTCAGAGCGCTGTTCATATATATGTTTTTAGAGCAAATACATAATTGCTAATACAACCCGATTCGAAAAACCAAGCTATACAGATATATATCTAAAAGGGATAACATTGTGACACTTGTTATGTTTATTACATAAAAAGTTCGATGAAAAATTGATTTAATTTTAAGCAAAAAGACTTCTTTAGAAATGAATCATATGTAGACATACTGCTAATTGTAAAGCGCCAAATTATGAAATATTAAAAGTACATTGGCCTTCAAAATCGTATCATTACCGCATTAATGTATACTTATTAGCAATTGTCAAGCAGTTGAATCGTTTATTTAAACAAAATGTGTGTATGCCACTGAAACTATACAAAGACATGAAGTTGGCATGGAAATAACTCAAGCTAGCTGTATTCAACAATATATAAAGGCATGAACATGTCCAAACAATTAAACTCATTTCAAATTTAATTCCAGTAACCTTAGCAATAAAATTAATTGTTGCATCTTTTAAAGGCTACATACGTTTGATTTTACACACTATAAAATGTGTGTAACTGCATTAACTGGTAAGTATATACATATGTACGGATATACGATTTTGAGGGCGAGTTAACTAAAATATGGCTTGAAAGTCTCGTTTTTGCATGTACTGTGTTACCTGTCCCTCTGTAAGTGTTATCGGAAGCTAAACAAGCTTCCTTTGCTGGAAATAAACACCGATTAAGCACAAATTATTCTCAGATCACAAGTATGTACTCTAATACACATATTTTTTTTATAATATAGTTTGTTCTAAATATTAATGCATTCGGCATGATGATAATTTAAGTACTTCAACAGAGTTAAATATTAAAACAAATATACATACTATAAATATAAGCTATCGATATCAAATAACAAAAAATGCATAGCATGTTTCATTAAATTCCATTTCACATTTCAAATATTTTTTATTTATGTTAGCAATACCAATTAATAACATATGCCTTTTATATTCTATTACTCGATAACTGTATTCTGTTAAGTTTTAAGATATATGCATAACGATTTGATAAAAATGCATGTACGTGCCATAAAGAAATTTAGCATGTTCTTATATCAGTATTTACGTAGACTGCTTTTGCAAAATCTTAAGAACTATGTTTCTATGTATCGTTGTTCATTAGCTAGTATACAACGTATATTGGCTCTGATATCAGATAGAGAGGCTGATTTCCTCGATATCATTCTGGTCTTTTTGCGGATTTGAAGAAGCAAATCTTTATCCGCAAGAATGACAAAGATGGGCGCCGGTTCGACAAGTATGTCTTTTGTTGCCTTATTGTGTCTGCCTTCAAACCCGCCAACACGCAAGAAAGCTCTGGCAAAATCTCCCAACATAATCAGAACGACGAAAAGATATTTTTGTTGATCGATAAAAATCGATAATGCGCAATTTATGTGTATGATTATATGATTTGATAAATAATTTTGCAGTAGAAATGATAATATAATTACAAAGTACTGGTTCTACCCAGGAATCTAACTATTGTTAAAAATTATATATTGTTTAGTTTCTTTCTTTATTTTTTTGTTTAACCTAGATTGCATTTATAGCTTATTTAAAACGCTCTCTAATCCCTTTCCTGGGTGTCTATGGGGGAGATCTAAAGAACGTTCCCACAGTGGGGATCAAACCCGTGACCTCCCGATCGCTAGGCACCATATCAACTACGCCACATCGACCTCTTTGATTTTCTTTATGTTTATCGTTCCTTTATTACCATAATTAGTATAAATATATGTAGTTTAGAGTTTAGCTCGATAGCATAGGACGCGTGAGGCTTATTGAAAAGAGAGAGAAAGTCCGATATGTTAAAAAACATCATATTTATAAAATATTCAAATTTACGCAAACATATTTATTAAACATTGACTCAACATTTATGCCAACATTCTGATATATTATGTTTAATAACGCAAGATATAGTGCTCGATAGAAGTTAAGTAATTTCTTCGATAAAAGGGCTTATTTGTAAACTATATTAATTGATATGTCAACACCTAACAAGAATCACGACATCAAAGGAGAGAATTTGGTTAAGCTATCTTTAGTATGGTGTTGAAGCTTGATCAAACAATATGCACATATTTTTTATCAACATGGATGAAATCTGGTATGTTCTGTTACAAATACATATTTTTTTATCTAGTATTATTTATATAAAAAGTGCATGACATGTTGATTGATGTGTTACCTAAAGGCTGGCGAGAAAATCTAGATTTGCTCTCAATACGATAAACGCGTTATTTATATGTATAATCTATTACATTTAAGAGATTCATTAAACATCATTCTGACACGATCGCGAAGTGTTGCTTTCATACATTCAAGTAATATCACATTATTATATACATGCAGTCTTACACGTTAAGTTACTCACTAACAATGGCGGCAACAATCAACAGTATATTAGACGTAAGGGACCATAATTGAATTATGAAATTGAATAATTAACAATTTTAACAACTGAAAGGGTTTTGCTTATGATCATTTACGTACATGGATCAACTCCTCCTACTGTTACCAGATAGTTGATGATGTACAGTAGAGCCGCTTCATGCCAATACAACATCTGAAAATACAGAAATACAGACACGTATATTCCTATTCACAATATCAAGTATTCTTAAATGGTTAAATATCTGCGTGGCAATCGCACGATCAGACTAGACTCTTAGTTGCGACATAAAACCAGATGTAACAACTGTCTACTTCAGGACATTGTTATACAGCGGTACATCCGCTATAAAGCTTTTCCTATTAATAGAAATTGTAATAAGTGAATCGTGAATAAAACCGTACATACATTTAACACGTTTTAGAAAGGAAAAAAAAAATCTATTTAATGTTTAAAACGCCATCATAATTGTTAACAAAAATAAAATACCAAATATATGGAACCTTGAGATGCGTCGAACAATATTTTCGTATTATAGTTAATATTGATATTTTAAAGCTCACAAGTTGTCCATTAAACTAACGAATTAACAAAATAGTAACCGTTTATAGTTACCATATGAGCCATGGGAAAAAGTGGCGTTAATGTATGTAGGTAAAGTGTCGTCTCAGATTATCCTGGGCAGTCCATGCAGACTAATCCGGGGCGACACTTTCTGTTTGTAAGGTATTTGTTGTTTAAAGCGAGATTATACGATTTTGTCGAAAAATTCGAAATAAGCCAGATATTTAATTCTGAAATCGAAAAAGGATGTACAGTCGAATTCGCCAGCATGTATATCATGCATGTACGATGTGAATCTAAATTTAGTTTAACGGTTCATTTAAAATTCATGCAACGATATCTATTCATTCGACACACGAACACTAACTAAAAAGACGAATGCTTCTGTTATTGTAGAAAAATATGTACGAAATATCTTCGTCGCAATCGGCTCGGGGCGCTTATTTGTCTTTGCTGCATTTTATGAAATTCGTCTTCAATGTACAATTTTTCTTTCCTATTTTGTGTTATTGAAACATATTTATCAATATATTACAATTTAACACATATACAAAATCGTATAATCTTGCTTTAAAGGAAGTATTTTCTTAGCGAAAATGCCGTTTCGGCGGTAAGTGTCGTCCCCGATTAGCCTGTGATGACTGCACAGAATGATCTCCAACGAAATTTAACGCACACACATTAAATACCATTTTCCCTAACGCGAGGCTCATACGATAATAAATACAAAGATCGCAATAACCGTCTTACAAAAAAACACTAAATGATCGGAATGATCGCTTATCTGGCGTCCGGTCAATTGTTGGGAATAAATTGCACATATATGTGCAGCGTGTTGCGTCAATTGGCATGAACGAACAACGTTGCAGATGTCTTTGAATACATTTGGCTGTCAACATTGAAGCACTGTTAAACGCAATAAAGCACAACGTATGTATCGCAGACTACATAAAAAGCCTTTTATGCATTTTATGTCTTGCCCTGTATTGTAAAGGCTTACGTGTGGTGTATGGACATTCCATGTATCATATAGTGTTCACAAGAACAGATGGAAGTTTAAAACTGTATGACACATTATAGACGGTATACAAACAAAGCCAACAAAAAACACAGTTACACTCTTTTAATAGCACGTTTTTACAAGTGGCCATTATGAAAGTCACACATTAAAATATGTTATGGTCTACTTCAAATTTGTGACAAGGAAATAACAAACATTCATCATGTATTATTCCTTAAAGCCTAATGATTCCTGTTGAGACTTCTTGTTGATAATTGCTTAAGTAAGGGCAAAAAATAACACATTAATTCCAGATGAATCCCCTTCAAGTGGAAAGTTTCGCCATCAATCCTTCCTTGGATGACATCCATAATGTTGTTGAGCTGTTTTGAAGTCTTTTCTTGGCTTCTTGGCTGAGGGTTTTACGTGATAAAACTTTAATGCGCCTTTTCTCAATCACTAAATGTCTTTCCTCTTCGAGACGTTTGTTTTTATGTACTGTAGTGATGTACTACATTTGGGCCTTGTTCTGAGAAAACTGGGCTAAATGCATGTGCGTCAAGCGTCATGTCATCCCAGATTAGCCTGTGCAGTCCGCACAGGCTAATCAGGGACGACACTTTCTGCCTAAACTTGATTTTCGGTAAAGAGGGACTTCCTTGTAACTAAAAATACCATAAAAGCGGAAAGTGTCGTCCCTGATTAGCCTGTGCGGACTGCACAGGCTAATCTTGGACGACACTTTCCGCTTATGCATTAAGCCCAGTTTTCTCAGAACGCGGATCATTTGTTGCTTATAATACTATGTATATGAATACTGTGTTATGTACTTTTAGTATAAACCGGGGCGTTGAAGATTTTACCTTTAAAAAAATGAAGATTAGACAGAAAAAGGAAATTTTTGAAAGATCCCCTGCCCCCAAGTCCTGGATTCCGTGAACGGTTTAACATTACAAGAGAAAATTATTGATGAAGCTGTTATCGTTAAAATGTGAAAATGCCAACCTTATATGATGTTAAGCTATAAAATTGACATTTTAATAAATTAGTGTAATAGGTTAAAACCAGATACTTTTATAAAACGTGAAAAAATCCTGTATTTCTACCAATTCAGCATTATTCAAACGAGGCAGTGCGGTCTGAAATTACAGGTCGTCTGCTACAATACCATGATCGATGTATTCAGACATAAAACCGACATACGTACCAGAGGCGTATCCAGAAAATTTTCAGAGATGGGGGGGGGGGGGGGCTCAACAGGGGAGGGTGCGGAAGGGGTGTCCCCTTCCGTCGTCGATTTTTTTTTTAATGGCACCTTGAAATGATGCGATTTCCTGCTATCTAATCAGCATTTTGCATGATAAAAGTGCATGTGAAACAAATAAGAACTTGAGTTCACACATCAAGTGTGACAGACACACGGACAGACAGACACACAGGGGTAAATCAAATGTCTCTCAAACCACTAAAGTGGTGGGAGACATTATCTTTATCCATAACTTTTTTAACGGTGTAAGATGGGTGGACCTCCTATTTAACCTTGTTGGATATCCTACTAGGTCAACTTAGGTACAACATTAAAATGTTTATGTCCATGTCCCTATGAATGGAAAGCAGGCACACAGCGGAAAACCTGTCCTGACCCATTGATGATCTTAGTTTTGTCTTAACAAGTGCTTTGGCACTGATACTCCTTTCACACTCTTATTATGTGACAGGGAACACACATGATATGGACAAAACAGTGTAAATGGTGGGGTACAGCTGTGAATCACAATGTGCATCAGAGCCCTGAAGGGAAGTAGGTGGGTTGGGTACACCTTTCCACCTAGCCTGCCATATAAAGTGCAACTCGGCAGGGAGGGACTGAGGGGAAGGGAGATCATCATTGAACCATTCAAGGTCACTAGCACTGACAGGAGAGGAACACATTTGATCAGGTATAAACGTATATCCCATGGCTGCCTTAGTCTGCAAATAACTGAATCGGGTGTCCATTTCGTTCACAAAAGTGTCAACAAAGGGAGTCGTTAGGTGTCTTGTGTAGTTTAATTCGGGTGTTGCTGCCTCGATGTTGTCACGCTTTAAGAAAATGATTTAGTTTCATATAGCAAAGTAATTCTTAATTTTTGAGTCTTTTTTAATTTTAAAAACTATGGATGAACATCAAAGCAGTTAGCCCGATTTGTAAAAAACCCAAATAAAAACAAAAAAAAATAATTGCCAGTCATTAAGTGTGCAGTTGAATTTCACTGGCAATAACTTGTTACTTTAAAGGATTATCACTCTAAAGAGCTAATACCAATTAAATTCATCAAAGAAATTACCGAAAAAATAATAATGATTGTCCATTGCGTTCGTCTAAACTCTTTAATTGCTACAAATTGAAAGATTGTTTTTCACAAGTCTCATGCGGCAGCCATTTGTAAACATTTATCTATAGCTAAATGTATGGATGAATTTCATTTGTTGAATGTATCTTCTTCAGCCAATCAAATAGCGCAGTTTATTACTTACAGTCAATGAAGCGTGCACTTAAGCTGACGATGGTTAGATTGTCTGTACACATGCCTGGGGGCTTATCACACAAATCGACAGCTGTTTATGGCTTAATTAGGGACATATGACAGGAAATACACAAGTGGATTGAAACTGTAAGGGGCTCATTTTTATTAAAAATCGTGTCTAGCCAGCCAGCTGGGGGGGGGGGGCTTTAGCCCCCTAGCCCCCCACCTAAATACGCCTCTGCGTACACTGTCATAGTATTACTGAACTGTGCAATGTCTCAGCAATAGTCACGTGTCTTACGTTAAGTACACACAACCATACGTAGCGAATCATCTATTTTAAAATCTCTTTCTTAAAGCGGGCACTGTTAACTTAAACATACATGAATTTGCCCTATAATGTAATGGTCGGCAACCCAAATATTCCAAAATAACGACCCGTATATTTATAGCGATTAATTTCATTCAAACTGTTCTATATTCAAAATAACTGCTACTTCTGATCACTGCGAAAGCATAATATACAGTTTCTAAGGATTTCATAGGATCGTAAAATATACCTTTAGAAAACATAAACTCTTAACCGGCATCTTTTATATGGCTATTTTTGTAGAATACCTATCTGAAGGGCCGAAATGTCTGATCTTTATTACTTGAAACATTAGGGACGACACTTTCCGCCTAAACTGGGTTTTTGCTAAGAATAGACTTTTTCACATAAAATTTTACAGAAAATATTATAATATATTATAAAAAGATAATATATAAATATATATTATAAAAGCGGAATATGTCGTCCCTGATTAGCCTATGCGGACTGCGGTCTGGAACGACACTTTACGCACATGCATGAAACCCCCTTTCCACAAAGCGGGCTCACATGTTACGCACACAATTCAATTACCGTCTCCTCGCATTCATAAACGTCCTATCAAGTAAGTATTATGGGCATAGATTAGAGCATGTAGGGAAGGATATTCGACCTAATAAATTCAGATTGAATGAAGGATCTTGCATTATTTAGCACAATACCCACGCGATGTTCGGTGTTTCCCTGTATTGCATCTTGCCAGCAATGCGATGCTTAATTCAGTGCTTTGAGTCATTAATGTCACGCGAAAATTGTTTCCAGTGTTGTCATCTGCGCACAATCAATACCGAGTCTGCATTCCCACAAACTTATCTACAACAATTAAACCTTTGGAAAAAAACAACAAATCAAGTCGCCGCTTAAAGAACATCCAATGCTCGGAAAGCTATCAAGCTGTCTGTGATTTTGTTTGACACGTCGATAATTAGTGGATACGGGCTTGCAAGCTTTGTTAAAAAACTACAATATACTGCTTAACTGAGCGATACAACTTAAAATAAATCACGTATGATTATATGATAATAGCAGTGATTGCAGAAGTCATAATTAACAGCGGAACAGCGTGTAGTAAGATGAGAATGTATCATTGAAAGAAAAATTCTGTTTTATTACAAATCTGTTCACAATCGAGACAAAATACATGTTTTATTAATGAGTTAACCCAAGGTCGACTGAAAAAATATTATATTCTCTGTGTTTTTCGATTCAGTATTACTATACGTTCATTACTGCCTGTTTTCGGCAAACGAGGTCGGCCCTACACAAAACTAGTGTACAGTATAACCATCTACAATATCGCAGAATAGTGATGCTCGAGTATATAATTAAAGTGAAATGATGATTATGTCAAGAGTATGTGTCAGTATCACATTGACTTATACATACGTCTGCTTTGAACTAAATACATCGCAACATACTGCATTTTTGTATAGATATAATGTAAGTTCATGTAAGTATGATTTATCATGTTGTATCATTATACTGAAATAAATCTATATATCTATCAAATCTAGCTTTCTTATCGATCGATCTAGCTAGCTATCGATCGATCGAGCTAGCGAGCGAGCGAGCGAGCGATCGAGCGAGCGAGCGCGAGCGAGCGAGCGAGCGAGCGATCGAGCGAGCGAGCGATCGAGCGAGCGAGCGATCGAGCGAGCGAGCGAGCGAGCGAGCGAGCGAGCGAGCGAGCGAGCGAGCGAGCGAGCGAGCGAGCGAGCGAGCTAGCGAGCGAGCGAGCGAGCGAGCGATCTAGCGATCGATCTATCTAGCGAGCTAGCGAGCGAGCGAGCGAGCGAGCTAGCGAGCGAGCGAGCGATCTATCTAGCGAGCGAGCGAGCGAGCGCTAGCGAGCGATCGAGCGAGCGAGCGATCTAGCTAGCTAGCGAGCGAGCGAGCGAGCGAGCTAGCTAGCGAGCTAGCTAGCTAGCTATCTAGCTAGCGAGCTAGCTAGCTATCTAGCTAGCTATCTATCTATCTAGCTATCTATCTATCTATCTATCGATCTATCTATCTATCTATCTATCTATCTATCTCTATCTATCTATCTATCTATCTATCTATCTATCTATCTATCTATCTATCTATCTATCTATCTATCTATCTATCTATCTATCTATCTATCTATCTATCTATCTATCTATCTATCTATCTATCTATCTATCTATCTATCTATCTATCTATCTATCTATCTATCTATCTATCTATCTATCTATCTATCTATCTATCTATCTATCTATCTATCTGTCTATCTGTCTATCTGTCTATCTATCATCTGTCTGTCTGTCTGTCTGTCTGTTTGTCTATCTATCTAATGTTAGTTGAAACTTATATTAAACCCTACACAAGAAACATAACTTTAGCTATCTGTTCTAACCTATAGTGAACCGAATTAAATATAACGCATTAAAATCGGTGAAATTATATTGATTTTGTAGTTCTTAATAAGCGATTAATATGATTCTTTGGTATATTGAGTAATTAAACTACAATAAAGCAGTAACCATATGTTCACCCAACGCTTTCGAAGATGACCACAAATAAATGCTTTCTTGCAAACAAACACTTTTCATTGCGATAAACGTCACTTAAGTTCACGTGATCTGTTGCACATTTAAAAAACATGTGTATGTTTTGCATGTGGGTTCATGATACGAATTGGTGACAAAGACAGTGATCCTGTCTAAAGTACACACGTTGACCTCGTACCGCATGTAACACAACACACTAATGAACCACGTCTTAATATACACGCAGCCACAACACTTACGTCTGATAATGGCCGGATTCAGTCCGCTTGACAATTACATCACGTGTATACGTAAGAACGTCTCAGCTTAATGTGCATCATTGCTGAAAAAACAACGACAACAACAACATAAAATAAATGCATGCTGCAATCATTTGAAGTTGAGCCTCATATTAATGCATGTGCTTAACATGTCGTCCTAGATTACCCTATGCAGTCCACACAGGCTAATCAGGGACAACATTCTTCTTTGGTATGGTATTTGTCTTCGCAAAAAATCTATTTTAAGCGGAACGTGTCGTCTCTGAAATGCATGTGCGGGTTTCACAAGCTAAAATCTGGAACGACACTTTACGCACATGCATTAAACCCCGTTTTTTGTCAGAGCGAGTCTCATTTTAACAAAGCAAAACTCCAGATGCATCGGAGATATCTTTCATATCAACAGTACGATTTCTTTTTGAAGTCAAGAAACAAATTGCCATACAATTAGACTGAGCGCAAAACCTACGATGAACACAACAACACTGAATAAAACTTGAGTCACCTCCTGGAAATTGTCGATTCAAAATTTGAATATATAAATACAAACGCTTGCATTCAAGTGTCCTTTCAGATTGTGACTCAACTTAATTAATACAAATTTTCGTCGCTGTTCTTCGAAAACTGCGTAAGTAAATTTTAAATTTTATAAAGTATGCCCATTTTGACTAAGACTATCTAAATAAATATATTTTAAAACTTCAAAAAATATTTAAAAAATGTATTTTGAAAAGTTGGAAAAATTGACTTACGCAGTTTTTGCAGAAACAATTAGTGCACCAATGAGTGTTCAGGATTTTCTCACGTGCTCATAACTATGCCTTCCAATTGGATATGAAATACAGTATTTTCGCAGAAAATGACCCGTGAACCCGCCGTTCTTATAAAATCAAATAACAATTTGCGCCAATTTGACTTACGCGGTTTTCGAAGAACAGCGACGAAATGTTATATGTGGATTTTATTTTGAAACTTTGCAAACACCAACTCACTCATGAAAATGGAATATATGTTATAAGTCTTTGGCCAACATTAATATCACGTATTGGCGAACATGAATGCCATCCCAAGCTGTCCATTTTGAAATTAACTGTTAATAACATGGCAGTATAATGGAGGTTTGATACATCTGGGAAATACGATGGTATTGATTCGCACATTGGAACACATTATGCCTGTCTCATCTTCTCTAGTCTCTGTAAAAGACGTTTTATGTTCATTATCAGTAGCTTACTTACGGAAAGACACGAGCCTCGCTATGGAAAAAACGGGCTTAACGGACATGTGCGTCAAGTGTCGTCTCAGACCAGCCTATTCTATTTTGACGACAAACACTTAAAGCCTCTATAACGCTCAAAGTCAACGAAAATTTCGTTCAGTATTTCGTAAAATAAAGTTAACACCTAAACAATCAGTGTTCCTTATAGCAATAGCCACAATTTCTACGCTAGATGTGATATGATTACATAGATTGTTGCAGATACAAAATGCTCGTTTTCATCTATTTGTGTCACAATGATTTCCATTTTAATTTCCCGCCAATATATCTATTCATACGACACACGAACAATAAAATGGTACCATGTTAGTGTTCATATGTCGTATGAAAAGATATCGTTGCGGGTAATTAAATGGATTTAAATATGCGAAACAGTTATAAAATGGAGCATTATGTATCTACAAACATCAATTTTACCAGACCACATCTGGCGTTGAAATTTCGGCAATTGCCATAAGGGACACTGATTTTTTATTGTTTAACTTTATTTTACGAAATATTGTACAACATATTCGTTGATTTTGAGTAGTAATGGGGCTTTAAGGCGGGAATTGTTGTCCCTCATAAGGCTTTGCGGACTGCATAGGCTCATTTTGGAGGACACTTTACGCACATGTATAAAGACCGGTTTTCCTACAGCCCACCCTGATTGGACTATAGCCACTTTCAGACAGTTCAAAATGTCGAGCTTTTTATGAATAATTTTAAAATGCTACACCATTGTAATAGCACACGATAAACATAACATAAAGCATGCATACTTATACAACTAATGAATTATATACTGAAGGAAAAATCGTTATAAACAACAGACACTTTATTGTTGAACATATATCTTCGTCAGTTCGGTTTAAAAAAACACGTTTATATCATACAATACAATAAATGTCTTTTTCGAAATAAAAGAAAAGCATAACACTTAATAATCGCTAGAAAGCTTAGCCTACAATTACTTCTTGTAGTTCGCTGTAATCAAAGTCGACTTGTGCTGGATAACTTTGGAAGATAGTTTCCAATCAAGACGAGAAATTTGTATTGATTCGTGAAACAGAAAATCGGGCACTATTATTCAATTGTTTGGCATAGCCATAGATATTACATCAGCAGAAACTAGTTTATACAAGGATTATCTATACATATTCAAACTCATCCGCAATATTTAGCCAATATTGATGTACCAGACATCATGAAATAAACGTTGGCTTTCTTTAGCTGACCACACATTTTGGCCGTGCTCTGTAAAAAAGGGTGCTTTACTGCATGTCCGTAAAGTGTCGCCCCAGATTAGCCTGTGCAGTCCGCCTAGGCTATTCATGGACGACACTTTCCGCATATACTGGATTTTTGCTAATAAGAGACTTTCTTTACACGAAAAAGACCATAAAAGCGGAAAGTGTTGTCCCTGATTAGCCAGTGCGTACTGCACAGGCTATTCTGGGACGACACTTAACGCACATTCATTAAGCCCCATTTGCACAAAGTCAGGCTCATTTTTTATGTGATTACGATTCACCCGTTTAAATCCATTTTAGCATGTATAACCTAAAAGGAACGAAAACATGTATGATATGTTTGAGTTTCTCCACGGTAATAATGTACGGGCAGTCAACTTAAATCGCATGATGAATGCCAAAGTAAATGCCCAGATAAGCTGGGTTTTTTAACCCATTAATACATAGCGTCTAGAAAAAAGGCCTTGGCAAACAGCGTTGACCCAGATGAGACGCCACATGATGCGGCGTCTCATCAGGGTCTGCGCTGTTTGCTTAAAGGAATTTCTGTAAGAAATATTCTAAAAATATAAATAAATATACTAGATATCCCTAATTTTTGAAATAAATTGATCCAATTTAGAAGGATGGGAGAGTCCACAAGGCATACATGGGTTAATCCAAATGTAATCTTTGACCTCTATGTTTGACCACGACCTCTGAGGTAGAACGACAGGTTGTTTTTTCATAATGTTTACATTTGACGTCTGAATGTTGCCTTTACCATCGCTCACTTAATGAAAATTGTATCGGTGGTAATCGGTTGGAAGTAATCTTTGGAGCTGCTTTATTCAACGCAATGTACCGAGATTCATGTGTTTGACTCTAGCGGAATAATGAAAGGCGCTTCTGGCATAGTTATAATGTTCCATAGTACATCAAATCCCGGAGGCACCACAACACCAGAAATGGATCTGATATATAATTACTGTCTACGCCAATCCGATATCCATTTGTGATTTGTTTGTACCTTTGTATGCATGGCAAAAGTTAACGTGTTTTAATGGAAACGCATCTTTGTTGTGAATATTCAATCATGACAGTATCTTGTGATACAGTGAAATTCTCGGCACAACAGGCCAGCTGACTTACAATTCATCATCAGAAATTTGGTTTGGTTGCTTTTCAATTAACACATTTATGCCAAGCGTCTTGAAAAAAGGCATTGGCAAACATCGTAGACCCAGATGAGACGCCGCATGATGCGGCGTCTCATCAGGGTCTGCGCTGTTTGCTTAAAGGAATTTCTGTAAGAAATATCCCAAATATAGGAATAAATATAGTAGATATCCCTAATTTTGGAAATAAATTGATCCAATTTATAAGGATGGGAGATTCCACTAGGCATACATGGGTTAACTACAGTGTTCTCATAATGAATTATAAAACAAACCCACACTGGCAAACACAAACACAAACACACACGCACGCACGTATGCACAAATCCGCACAGGCTTATGCGATCATGTATGTCAGTCATCATTTGATTGATATTTATTTATTATGGAAGGAGTGTTAGATTGAAAACTATTTAGTTTATTCCTAAATAATAACAATATTTACAGGAAATACATTGCCTATTTTCATCCATCCGCTTAGCGTATATTTAACCCATTTATGCCAAGCGCCTATAAAAAAGGCCTTGGCAAACAGCGTAGACCCAGATGAGACGCCGTCTCATCAGGGTCTGCGCTGTTTGCTTAAAGGAATTTCTGTTAGAAATATTCTAAGTATATAAATAAATACACAAGACATCCCTAATTTTGGAAATAATTTGATCCAATTTAGAAGGATGGGAGAGTCCACTAGGCATAAATGGGTTAAGGCAAGTGACCTTTTACCAATACAGTAACAGACAATACGTTCAACACACCATTAAACAAACGGTTTCAACCTCTGCTTCACTTTTTTAACTTAATTTTAATGAAAACTCAGCATTGGTGTTTAAAGAAGAAATTTGTGTTTTAAGAGTTTGAGTTTTCAAAACATTCAATCAACAAAAGGAAAATCTAACCCGAACCAGCTCTGGTGGCTTCTAGTGCAACGGTACTTGACTATTGGAACAACTTTTTTAATTAACATCAGAACAATTAATGTGTTTCGAAGTTTAAATAAATTCTGTCCCGATGGTTTTATTGACAATAACTATGGAATGTTTAGATTAGTCACTTTTTTAAATAAAAGACTAACGGACTTATTTAAGACATATTTCCGAATAATTGTGTCGTGTTCTGAGAAAATTGGGCTCACTGCATGTGCGTAAAGTGTCATCCCAGATTCGCCTGTGCAGTCCGCACAGGCTAATCAGGGACGACACTGTCCGTTTTTATGGTATTTTTATTTTCAAGGAAGTCTCTCCTTACCGAAAATCAAGTTTATGTGGATAGTGCGGACTGCACAGGCTAATCTGGGATGACACTTAACGCAAATGCATTAAGCCCAGTTTTCTCAGAACAAGGCTCAATTGTTCTTGAGTTTTACTTATTGTAAATATCATGCTCAATAATGCTCAATCAACAGACATAAGCTTGTTAGATTCGGCTTAGTGGATCTAAACCCGCGCTCACAAACCAACACGAAGTCTATTTACAGACTATTAACCGATATTTCGACCATAAGTTTGCAAAGAATTGAACATTATGATTAAGTTATGGATGTATCATAAGTAAATAATATCCCGTTTACGAAGCTAACGGGAGTGTGGTAAAGCACGCTACATATGCCTTCTTCTTGGGAGTCATTAACAA
Source organism: Dreissena polymorpha (assembly GCF_020536995.1). NCBI lineage: Eukaryota > Metazoa > Mollusca > Bivalvia > Myida > Dreissenidae > Dreissena > Dreissena polymorpha. Next base: position 54,768,499 of record NC_068365.1, read on the forward strand.
TTATCACTTTGAAAAAAGTTGTTAGTTTCGCTTTGCATGATAAAAGCAACCGACACGAAACCACGAATTGATGTTTAATGTAGCAGATATAAGCATTACTTCCCAATATCCGACTTTTGTCTCTGATCACTGTTTTAAGACGCCGAAGACTGTTAAGTACGATACAACAGCATCGGCATTTCATTGGTAGATAAGTGGCGACGACTTTGCAAAGAAAACGCATGCTACGAATAAGTTTTTGTAAACAGCTTGCTGTTCTGTTGTGTGTATTTTAAAATTATGTGTGATGTTGCTAATAAATTAATTCCTTATTCGTATCAATGTGTAACATGTAAAATGAATCCGAAGGCATCCTCAGCGACATACCATACCATATGCCACATTTTGTATTTGTGAACATTCATATGCGACTTTGTTACCTGTTAACATATGTTGCAAAACACGTGGATTCAAGCACAGCGTATAATGGTATTTGACAATATAAATACAAGTATTAAGGTAATGCCGTTGTTAAAATATCGATATCTTTTTCGCGCAAATTTGATAGGCATCAAGTTGATTATGGTGAATATACTTGTACACAGTGAACTACATTGTTACAGTTGCTTGTAGCTTTTAGTTATTAACATTTCGAATATCCAGAGTTTGCTCGTGGTGCGAGATATTTTCAATCTTTAATTGTTGTGATGAGGGAAATGAAAATCTAATTTTCAGTCGTCGTAAAGTGTTAAGCAGAGAAACAAGGGAGTTCTCTGCATTCAGATTTCGTCGCCTATCCTCCAAGAATTAATATAAAAGCAGGAATATATGACAGTAAAATATGTAGCTGCATCAATTACCCAATAAAGTGATATGTAGACTTAAGGTGAACGACTCTATCAGGAGATCTGCAAATGAGCAATTCTATTCGTAGCAGGTGAACGACTCTATCAGGAGATCTGCAAATGAGCAATTCTATTCGTAGCAACTTCATTTTACAACGAGATTGTTCCTCTCAGGTTGTCTCTGGAGTGTTATAAGTCTTAAATAAGGCACGTATATAACTCAGTTGTCGATTGTTACAACCCTTAGTCGGCAATTGTTCCTGTATGGGCTTGTGAGACGTTGATATTTTAATCTCAATAACTAGAATATTGCATCTAAATATAGAAACAATCACACTCCAGAACGATTATCAAATTTATGCCATCTTCAAGTTATTAAAAGCAAGTAAACACGTGCCTTTAGGACAGTTCTTACAAGAGCAACTATTTGAGTAAATATAATTACCTCATAAGTGAACAATTCATTTTCGGTAAGACCACACTTATTTCTCTTATTCGATGTTTGTTCAATAGACTTCGCATTTTCAAAGCTTTTAAATAAATTGGGATTTCTCTTCAAACAATATATTTTGCTGTCATTAAAACGCATAAAATCTATATCAGCAAAACAAACTGCCATTTTATCTTCATTAAAAACTACGATATCGAAAGTAAATGAAAGAGATGTCAAATGACAGCATAAGGACAGGCGTCGTTTTTTAATGCGCACGAATATTTTCCAAAATATTATGGAGCCAACACATTAATAAAGATACACGGTCATAAAATGTCCTCGCAATTCTCAAATACGTTCATGGGGGGAAACTAAATCTCATTTTGTGTTCGCATAATGAACTAGGTTCTAATCCCTATGGGTTGTTAGCTATTCAACTAAAACCATGTGCAGCTTTGAAGCCCGATTGCATTAATATTGTTGGAGACTAGCTGAGTAACTTTAACAAATAATACTGATAACATATTCATGATAGCGATCCAAATATAATAATTATCGGTGCTTACGCGTTTTGAAAAATCAATTACGCTCGTAAAATACTAGCACCGTTAAATGATCCTTTGTGTAAAATTAAGTCTGTATACGGACGGATCTTCCATTCAATAACGTTCAACTATTTACAAAAAAAAAGGTAACTGTAATGACAGAAACAGTAAATAGATAGGCAACACTGATAAATAAAAATTAAACGCAGACGAAAATCGTTTTAATGTTCATCAACATTATGAAGACAAAGAAGGAAAAACCATGGCCGCATATCGCTTTCCTTTTTATCAAGGGGTGAATAGTTTCGAAATTTCACTATATAAGTTTATATACTTTATGTGATCCTATTTCATGGCCAGTTTAGACATCAGCGACATGATTAAAAAGTTTTAAAGGGGACTACAAGACATTGTTGCATGCCAAATATTCAACATCTCACCTATGCGGCTTCAGAGAAATATATGTTTTAAATAAAACTAATAATGAAACTCCAGATTCTGTATCAGGAGAAAAATTATTGTGCTTTTTTCGACTACTTTTATACAATAACATAATATATAAATATGAAATGATAAAAACTGGGCTCACCACTTTTGACCCTCAATACAAAGCATGTTCCGTTTTGAACGGATTTAAGGCCTCACTTACCCCAGTACCAATTACAATCCAAACGCGTCTAAAACAATCTCAATTAAATATACCAATGAAAAAACAACAACATGAAAGCCAAACGAGACACATTAATCAAATACTATAAAAATAAAGATAGTGCTCTAGTGTCGTAAGGCTCGGAAAATATTAAAACGAATATAACATATGTTAAAATGTTATTTACTATGTAAGTATACATTAATCATGCAACGATTGGGACGTATTCAGTATTGGTGCAACAAGCATATTGTGATAAACGTTGTACATGACCTTTATCTGATTTGTTTATCCTCAAATTGGGTCAATATAGAAGATATGGGACGTGATGTTTTAGAGAAGAATTTTGTTCCTACAGCTTTTTACAATGTCAATTTATATTAATCATGAAACCGCTGGAGCGTGGCAAGTTTTAACCTCAGAGGAATATTTGATGTTGCAAAACCTGGAAACCAGAGACACGATTTGAATAATCTTCATAGAGGACAATGCGACGATGGTACACACCAAATATTAAAACTCTGAGCCTCACGGTGAAAGAGAAGTAGGTATTCGAAGTTATTTACTATAAAAGTCTACATAAATAAGTTGACTGATGTGGCGCAGCCGAGTATTACCGCAGGGGCAAGATTTAAACCTTGCTCTGTGCCAAACGTGTGTCATGCTGATTAAAAAGAAATCGTTGAGTTGATGCTGTTTTTTTATTTTGTATTTTATTTATCGAGAATTAATTTTTCTTGCAAATACAATAATCCTGTCAAATTAGTTGAAACTAGTTATACTTTACATCAGTAATATAAACTCATTTTAAGAATCCGCTAAACACTATCTGATCGATACTGAAAACGAATCGTATAGCCCTTAATAATGATAAAAAAGGAAACAGAATAATAAACATAAACAGCAAAACAACACTAAACGAGCAGAAACCCCGATCATTTTTCATTTAAAATAAAGTCTTCGTTATATAGGAATAGGACTGTTTATAAAAAAGCTTCTGACAAGTTATTCATATAATAGAAGACATTCCCAAGTTTACTTTTTGTATGCAGATGCTTGAAATTCAAGAACGAAACTCATCGAATAGAGAGTTACAAAATATGATGTTTTTTCGCAAAGTATATACCGGTGCATTGATTCTTTGAAGAAGCAATATTGCTCTTTTATTGAATTAAAGGGCGTACTCGCGTGATACTTTACTTAATACAAACGCGTGTGTGCGCGTTTCCGTTAACATCGTTGATACATATCTGGTATTGAGGATCTCTTACACACAGCCCCGTTAAATGTATAGACATTTAATCCCGGTTCAATGATTGGTATTGCAAATACGTGTAATTGTGTTTGTAACAATTGATCAACGCGCGAGAGGCCAAAGCTTACCGCAATACATTGTACCATATATAACTGCTTGACCTTACATAAAATAATTTGTATTGACGTTTCTTTTAGACACTTGTAGTTAGGCTTTCTTAGCGAGTCATTGACAGTTGTGTCTAACTTATAGCATACATTAGATGGATATTCATAAAACAAAAAGGCACTATTCATTCTTGTTGTATATTTGTCATTACATAAGTTAAGCTTTAAAAGTCTTACCATTTTAAATTTAACACACCTTGGTTCGAATAGAGATACGGCGAAGTACATACAGTCGCCGAAAAAATGAATTCATAACTCAAGCATTTCGCTGCGTAACAGCACAAGAGCAGAAGTCCTCTTATACATTGTTACTTCGTTTCCCATGACGTATAAATATAGTATTGATCTGAGAAAAAGGCAATCGGGCAATGTTATTCAATTGTTTGGCATGAAGGAATAGATATTACATCTACATAAACTTGTTTGTAGAACAGGTCTTCATTAATGTCCAAAAGCATCATTGAGGAGTAATAAATATTGTTTTACCGAGACTTCAGATAGTAAACGTTGTGCACACACATTTAGCAAGTTGAACCTTAAATATGAAACAGCAAATATAGAGGTCAACATACCGTCTGTTCGTGCAATTAAAGTTTGGCAGATAAAATGAATAATTTTGTGGCGCGAGCTAACTCAGTATTTCTGAAGCGATTATGTGGAATATTCAAATATGTCAAACTGAAAGTATGCATAATATATTCGACAACAAACCTTCCGTTTGAAAAAGCATGGCTTATTCCGATTTGCAACGAACACTATGTAGACGTGATTCAGTTCAATATACCAAATCTGATATGTTGGACCTTAGGGCAATAAAAAGAAACGCATCTGGCGCTGTAAAAGGTTTTTGGGACACAAAATGTTGAAGACTGGCATCATGCCATGTGGCATCATGCCATCAAACATTGAGTTGTAATGCAGTATGGCTGTGAATGCCAATACGACATCCGTTTGTTTGACTTTGGTATATAGTTCTTCACGTCAGAAAAGCATATCTATAATTAAATCGTTGCTGTTTGTTTAAATTAAAACACACTTTACCTTAAAGACCAGCGGATCCTTCTATTTCCGAACAATTTAAAATCCAAATAAACCAAATATGTTTGAATCGACATGATCTTTTAAAATTATCTGATGCAAACAGTATTATTATGTTATGAGGGGCAAAAAGAAAAGACCAGGAAAAGCTTGGGCTTTGCTGTATGCATGCCACGATTAACGAATAACATTACATGCATTCGTATATAAACGTATTTTAGCAGCATCAGTCAAAGGTATGTGAAAGTTTATAAAAGTTCTCATAATTTGTATAATTGACAATTTGCTAAGATTTGATCAAACAATAAATCATCCCTGGCGACCATGTGTTTAAACAGATCGGAGTCCCTTTTTGCTTTTGAACTAAGTAAGTAAATTTTCTGGAAATCTAGCCAGGAGATGTTGGTTCGCTCAGAGATGTAACGTTTTTAAATTTAATCGGCAAAGGTTTGCGAAAATAAATAAATTCGGCGAACATTTTCACGTTCGATAAGCTAAGTTGGATTATGATTAGTGGAGCTTAACAAATGCTCATAACCAGACAGACAGTTTGGTATACATTTTGTTTATATGTGTATGCATCTTCATTTGAAACGATGACGTCATCGACGCGTCGTCAGGGGCAAAATACCACGTTTATTCAGCAAATTATAATGTCATAGAACAACGTACAAATGCCAGTATCTAGGGAGGTATAAACATTTATCTCTCGGAAAGATGCTGTTAGTTTCGCTTCTCACAATAGGCTTTGCCAGATAACAGCAAACGACACGAAACCGCGGATTGATTTCTAATGTATCTTGTCCGTGTATTATTTACCATTATCCGACTTGTGTCTCTGTACAGTGCCGGGGTACAGTGACTGCAGTCTTTGTGAAGTACGATATATTATCATGGGCATGACTTTGGCAACTGAATTGCCACCGTCACTTTAGCTAATCGCTTGCTTGTGGTATGTAGTTCATACATATTTTGACAAAATAAAAGATTTTCGAGGTTCCAGATATATTATAAACCCTTTTAGTTGAGTTGATGATGAATTGAGAAATATAGGTTTCACAGCAGTATACATAGAAGTGTTATATTTTATTGATCATTAAATGACATGATGACAAGACATCATAAGATGCTACTAGAACATAAGATAATTTAAAAAAATTCAATGAAACTGTTATACCAATATACATTGGAATGCAAAGAAACCAGGTTTGCGACGCTTTACATATGCATGTGTCTGTATTTAAACAAATGTGTAGATCCGTGTTATGTCTTCAGGTTAGCTGCATAAACACGTGATTCCAGAATAATACCTACATTCAAGCTAAAGTAATAGATCGTAAACAGGTTTCCTTGTTTAACTACCAATGACCTTGACCTTGATATTCCCTCTCCATTAAAAATAAAGTCCAGATCTTACCGGCATATAAACTATTAACACAAATATGCAGAACAATATTCAAATGTAATAATTATCGGTGCTTGAGCGTTTTGAAAACTCAATTACTCGCGTAAAATACTAAAACCGTTAAATGATCCATTGTGTAAAATAAAGTCTTTATACGGGATTCAAAAACGTTTTTCATACAAAATAAAGTCTTCGTTATACAGGAATAGGACTGCTTCTATAACAGCTTCTGAAAAGTAACTCATATAATGAAAGACATACCCACGTTTACGTTATGTATACAGATGCTTGAAATTCAAGAAAGACACATCAAATACAGAGTTACAGAATATGATGGTTTTCCGCAAAGTGTATACCGGTGCATTGATTCTTGAAAGAAGAAATATTGCTCAATTATTCATCTTACGCGCGTACAACAAACCAAACATAACCAGACAGACACTTTTGTATTCATTTCGTTCATATGTGTATGCATCTTCATTTGAAACGATGACGTCATCGACGCGTCGTCAGGGGCAAAATACCACGTTTATTCAGCAGATTATAATGTCATAGAACAACGTACAAATGCCAGTATCTAGGGAGGTATAAACATTTATCTGTCGGAAAGATGTTGTTAGTTTCGCTTCTCACAATAGGCTTTGCATGATAACAGCAAACGACACGAAACCGCGGATTGATTTCTAATGTATCTTGTCCGTGTATTATTTACCAATATCCGACTTGTGTCTCTGTACAGTGACTGCAGTCTTTGTGAAGTACGAAACATTTACATGGACATGACATTGGCAGCTGAATTGCCACGTTCACTTTTGCGAATGCATTGCTTGTGGTATTTAGTGTATACACATTATGACAGGAGAAGAGGCCTCTAGAGGTGCTAGATATGTTGTCAACCTTTTAAGTGGAAATGATTAATTTTGAAATCAAGGTTTCACAGAAGTTAAAATAGAAGTATTATTTTTTAAAAATAATAAAATGACATGATGACTAGTCATCATTAGATGCTTCCAGATTGTAAGATTTTTTTTCAATGAAACGGTTTTACAAATAAACATTGAATGCCACGAAACCAGGTTTGCGACGATATACTCCTGTGTGTGTCTGTATTTAAACTAATATGCAGATCTAAGTTAGGTCTTCAGGTAAACTGCATTAACACGTGATTCAATTATTATTCCTCCATTCAAGCTAAAGTAATAGATCGAAAACAGGTAGTCTAGTTTAACTATCAATAACCCTGGCCTTGATCTTCCCTCTCCATTAATAAAGTCCAGATCTTACCTGCATATCAACTATAAACACAAATATTCAAAACAATTTCCGGCGACAACGCAAGTTACTGAGCGGAAATTATATATTCTATTAAACAAACAGTGAATCTGTAGTTGACCAAACTTGCTCCAGATGCTATCTCAACCTTATTCTGCATTAAATATGCATACACACCAAAACGCTATGTAACACCTGCATCGACAGGTAAATAATCAGTCGATAAATGTTTGTAATAATGGCATTGATCTTGATATAACAAGGTCTCGGGTGTTATTTAAAGCTAGATTTGAATTTAAGCGACCTAAATGCAAAGTTCCAGAGCAATAGCTTCATTTAAAGTCAAGATATTGTCGAAACAGATGTTTTGCGCGGAAAGCAATTGTGTGTACGTTCGTTCTTGAACTTGATCCGAGTGGCCCAAACTACAATACCACGTCAGGTCTCCATTCAAACGTGCTATATTTAATATTTATTTAGAATTGGTTTATGCGAAACAAATTTGTCTACCACAAACCATATGTCTATTGGGATTTATAGCAATGCAACCCGAGGGATTTGTCCTCAATATGTTGGATTTATAATACTGTAGTCTAATTGATTTAGTTTTGGCAAATACTGAAACAATATTCACGATTCTCTAGCGTTGAAAATAAAAAAATTACTGGGTTGTGTTTGATTTATTTAAATTCGAGGAAACGCCAATACGATGATTACATTTAACTTATTTGTTGTGTCATTTATAAACTTAACACGAGTCTTGGATTGGTGTTACCCTAAAACTTAAACATCATTCGATAACGGTGTAAAATAATATAATGTGTTTTATTTAGTTCAATAAGTGTATGCTGTATTCCACGAACCGTGAATTAGCAAATAGGCAGACAACGGTGAAATTTGAAAAAAAGGTTATTAATTTTAATTCATTAACCTTCATATAAAGAAAACCATTTAATCGAAATGATTATCATATACTTCAAGTTTGCAGAAAATTATATTGCTCGAAAAAACAACAACACACAATATTTAATATAGACTGATATATCAATATTAACAGAACGGGTTTCGGTTATCGCTTAGTATACTATGTGATCAAAAGAAATGCTCGTGTTTTATTTTCAACACCTATTTCATGCTCCATGGTATACAAAAGTAATTTGTGGCATTAAGAGCAATGTAACAACTTATAAGGTTTTCGTAGAAGACGTAAACTAGGATATTTTCTTATTTTGGATACTACACCAGTAATTAATTCAGACATCATGCAGGTAGAAATTGATCATACCACGTGCTTTGTGTTGCTTTACCACAGGAAACAACTATTGTTTACACTAGCTGCATTTTTTTTCTCAATTGGTTAAACCGGATATATGTGTTTAACAGCAATTTCATTAAATTTGTGTAAAACATTAAATCTTCCCATTGAATTACTTATAACTTATTCTAGCATTAAAAATGTTATTTTTGTAATATCTACAATAATTACTATACCGTAATACATTCTATTTAAACGCCATTCCTACGAAATTCCGCGACATGTACGATACATGATTATTGATTCTGCAGCTTTATTATGTAAATAATAATTAATAAAACCGTTTCATCTTTTGAAATAAACATTGACCACCATGTATAGTTAGCCTCTCAAAATGGTATACACGTCATAGTTAACTCAACCAATGTTCATATGGTCCAATATATGCTAAGAACTAAAATTCGCCTATTCCATAAAACTAAATAAGACAATTTCCCGCTAAGTATGGACACATGTATTGATCCTTGGACAAGGAAATATCTGGGAACTATCATTTAATTGTATTGGCTTTCTGGTGTTGATGTTGACAGAAACTGGTTCCCAAAAAGGCTATTATATAACTATACAAAACATCAATGATACACAGTCTCTATATGAGTCGTGTTCTGAGAAAACTGGCCATAATGCATGTGTGGAAAGTGTCGTCCCAGATTAGCCCGTGCAGTCCGCACAGGCTAATCAAGGACGACACTTTCCGCCTCAATTGGATTTTTGCTAAGATGAGACTTCATTTAAGCGAAAAATGTCATCAAAGCGGAAAGTGTCGTCCCTGATTAGCCCGTGCGGATTGCGGACAATTTACGCACAAGCATTATGTCCGGTTTTCTCAGAACACGACTCATTTGGGCCTCGCTCACGAAGAGACTTTCAAACAAAACATACAATAAAAATGGATAGTGCCGTCCCTTACCCTAATGCATGAAGCCCGGTTTTCTAAGAGCAAGGGTCATTTGATAAATACATCTGCTTGTTTCTAATATCCAGTCATTTTAATCCGAGTCAATAATTGTTGGTACATTCCATACATGCAATTTCATTTGTAACTTTGAAAATGGGACTCGCGTTTATGTGCAAACACTTTATTACACCAAATATAATTTGGTTGATTCTAGCGAAATAAATAAAGACCTATCTAGCCGGGTTTCGACGTTTCTATGGACACTTGTAATTATACTTTTTTGCTATTAATTCTGCGGTTGCATTGTAAAACTAGAATATATTACAACAAACGTGATTCAACACGCATATACTTTTTTTAATACGGTTCATTATTTTACGAAACGCTGCATGTTTTCTTCAGACTAAGAAGGGAATCAAGTAAAGGCTAAACTGCATTAATTATTGATGGAGGATATTGTTTTGAAAGAAATTCTGATTAATTAGCGGAGTTGTTTTAGTCAAATGCTTGTGCTTATACGCGTATAACGAGATTTATCACAGTTACATCTGCTTTATAAAGCATTAAAACAAAACATGTATCTATTCAAAGCTTTCAACAACTTAAACTTTTTTTTCTAATATTAATAATTCATTACAGATCAGTATTAATCAATAAAGTTGCAGAGATGTTTTCTATGATATATCGATTCCACTGCCCAGTTTTATGTGGAATCAGATATTTTCACTTTAAAAAATGATTGATCATCATTTATCATGTGTTTGCAATATTTTCTTGTTCAAAACATTTACATGTTAAAAGACCTGAACACGAGCCAAATAATTAAGAAATGTTTCCGGGTTCGAGGAAGTCCCTTAAGTTGTCTCCAAAGGGCTTAATTAATACGGGCCGTGAATCGCCTTAAGTTTATTAACAGACGGACACACGAGCATATGAATAGAATGATAAATGGACGCACCTAGGGCTAACTTAAAGTCCTCTGGTTACATCGGTAGGGTGCACAACAACAAGAAACTAAGATCTCTTCAGAATCGGAATATCTGCAGTGTTGCTAATGATCATCGAATACCCCGTGGTAAGGGATACCGATGCATTGAAATAAACCCATTTATGCCAAGTAGACTCTCCCATCCTTCAAAATTGGATCAATTTATTTCCAAAATAAAGGATGTCTAGTTTATTTATTTCTTTATTTAGAATATTTCTTTCAGAAATTCCTTTAATCAAACAGCGCAGACCCTGATGAGACGCCGCATTATGCGGCGTCTCATCTGGGTCTATGCTGTTTGCCAAGGCCTTTTTCCTAGACGCTAGGCATAAATGGGTTAAAACTTGATGTAGACGCACGAGGATTTGCTGACAATCATCGTTATTCGCCGACAAACAATGATAGAAAAATACTATAATTTTAAAAATTAATATTTACATTTGGAAAAGAAGGCAAAAACTTAAAGTTCGTTGTGCTTACTACATGTATTTGAATATCCTTTCGTATTACAATATCATGCAATTGCACTACTGCACGATGAAGAAACGGAACTTTTCATAGTGTCTTTTAGTATTTCAAAAAGTTTGCTTTTTCAATTTTATCAAAGCTATTAAAAACATTGGGTCGTTTAGATTACGCGGGTTTTGGTTATCTATGGAAGCAAGTTCGTGCACGGTTTATTTTAGCGTCCTAAATTACAATACATATACGTATATTGGGAGCCATATACAGTACCATAATTAGCAGCTAGTTTCGCTACTCGAAAACGGCCTAGCTTGATAATGGGGACAGACACGGAAAAAAACACTTTAGTTTGAATATAGAACGAATGCTGATATAATAAATGGTCTTTAATTATTTCCTAACAATCTACCTAGCTTAAAAGTCGTTTGAATGATAGGCCTTGTGATGTACCCATAACATTCTTGGTTTTAAAGAGAGACGGTGAAAATTCGGCCACATGAATGAGCCGATATCAAAATAGAAAATTATATCATGTTATGTGCAAGGCTTATTTGGCTATGACATAGCTAGCTTTCCAAGTGTTTTAATTGGAGGTTTCGAAATGAATATAAGTTGAAGGTTTAAAGTATTATCACTTATAATACAGGTAAACCATTCAAGTGTATGTATTAAGTCCGGTTTATATTGACAGAACATTGCATTTTCTCACAAAATCGTACAATTGCATTAAAAAAAGCATATTATTACTACATACATTTAAAAACATCCTAATTGTAAAGTTCAGTTGCTGCTCAGATATCTGATAAACTTCATATTAATTCACAAAACGATTGGAAAATTATCTTACCTTTGGTCATTTTTCAATTCAAAGATCAATAACTAGTGTCTTTGAGTACCAAATGACAAATAATTATAGTTTGTACGCGGAGCCAGACAACTTTCAATGCCTGATACTGGTCATGCAAAATGCGAATATCTCATTTGCTGTCATCAAAATGTGATTGGAAGAGAAACAAGCTAGATCTCCGTAATAACATTACGTATCCTTCACAACACGCTTGTATTATGTTGAAGCAAAACATATTTCCTTACTTGCTAAGACAGTACAGAAACATCAGAGTTCTGTGAAAGCTGGGCATAATGCATGTGCGTAAAGTGTCGTCCCAGATTAGCCTGTGCAGTCCGCACAGACTAATCAGGGACGACACTTTCCGCCTAAACTTGATTTTCGGTAAGGAGGGACTTCCTTGAAACAAAAAATACCATTAAAGCGGAAAGTGTCGTCACTGATTAGCCTGTGTACAGGCTAATCTGGGACGACACTTTACGCACATGAATTAAGCCCAGTTTTCTCAGAACAAGACACAATTATTATTTCATGATATTTCAAGATTTGATATTGTGATCAAGGGTTTGGACACACTTAACCCACATTCGAACTCCGCCAATAAATAGTCAAGATAAAACGCACTATTGCTTATTTCTTACACAGTCCGTTTGGTCTGATATAAATACGAATACAAGTTTCTGAATCGGTTTAAAACCAAAGCTTCTGTACATTTTTCGTGTCCGTTTGTCGCACTAGTACACATAGTACAGGTACAAATAATACTGATCGAATAGCTATTAAAGCTTAAACGGAGTATAGATTAAAGGAGTCAATCAAAGCTGATAACCCTGCTTGAAATAAATCCTTGCACGCTTGCCTGTCGGGTTCAGTTCAGCCTTCTTTAGTTTGGTGATGCGGATTGGCTGATTACAGATTAAGAGTTGTATTAACTGTGATTCGTACCTTTATGAACCTTTATAGTAAATGCATCAAACGTGCGAAGGAAAGTAATGCCTTAACGTGATGCCAAGGTCCACTGGTAATTAATTTTACATGAATCGGACAGCAGTTGAACTTGCTTATCGCACGAGAGGTAAATACATATTTAACTTTAGAAACAACTCACAGAGATAAAAACAGATCAATATCGTAGTAAAATGGCATTTTATTGAGCTCGATTATATCATTGATTTGTTAATAAATTTCGTTCAGATGATGTTTAAATAATTAGGTCAATATTTTCCTTTGCATATTAACATATTGAAATATAGTGGCTTTAAGGATACAGACCATATAAATGGAAAAACATGCCTTGACTTGTCCTAAAAACAATCATTTAAATATTGCAACTGCAAAAAGATAAATGCGATGTATCAGTATCTTTCGAACAAAAAGATAGAATGCACACTTTTCGTATTTTTTTATATGCTTAAAAGCGATGTTTGCATGTGTACTTACCACTTGATGCAGTAAGGTTTTATATAGACTGTACCATGGCGGTGATTGCATTATTAATCAGATTGGGTGTATTTGTGTTTGTTTCTTTAATGTCTATGTGATCAATAATATACTTTTCCTGTTGAGCGATGTTTGTTGGGATAAGTGTGAGGTTTAACTCGACGTTAAATGCTGTGATCGTTCCAAGGTGGTGACCCCAAGCACTCGTGCAAATATTTATTTGTGAACTCTAGTGATGAAATTATTTCGCGGTAATACGCGAAAAGAAACATATGTCACCTAGATCTATGTCATCTTACCCGCAGTAATACAAATGTAATTGTAGTGTTCAAACGGCAAAATAACCTTTACATAAATATCATTCTAATAGAACAGAACCGCAACGAGAAAACATAACGACACACCGCGAATAAATATAATAAATTACATTTTAATTTTCATTTGTGTATGCCAAACGAACATGTTTTATTTATGTTACACGGTGCTTAACGCCGACAAATTGATAAAAATTGAAATGTTTTACAGAAGGCTTAAGCAGAGTAAAACACTCGCATACTGTTTTAATTTGATGCCAAAGTATGACCTTGACCTTAAATACACTTCTTGCGGGCGGCACATAATCTGATATAGACTTTTTTTTTCAAAGTTTATTCATTGCACGTCAAAGTGACAGTCATTAAATCTGTTAAATAACCTAAGTGGCTCATTTTAAGCAGGTGCTTTATCTGGGTATAAGAAATATTAGTTTCGATGTTGTGAAAGGAAACACAATAATGCGCATTTCGCTTAACATCCACAACTTAAGTCATTGGTCAATCAAATTCTGCTTGTAACTTTGATGTCAATCCTGGATAAAGTTAATTTCGTAATATCCAATATTTTGTGTTTGTATTCAGCCTCCACTAATTTCAAGCAGGAAAACTGTGTTTTTACAAACTGTTTCCAGTAATTTAGCTGACATGTAATAGCATCTTGTTAATACGATGAAAATGGATGAACTATAAATATTTTTTACAGGAACAATCTCCAGAGATGCAAAAACAAGTTTTTCAGCGTGAGTTTAATACGAACACACTTTGTTTGGAAAAATATTTGGACATTCAAATTAATTCGATAAAATCATTCGAATAAAAAAAGAACATAAAATGGATAATGTAAAGCCCATTGTTGAAATTGTGTGATTGTTAATGTATAATTTCCCCTTTTTATTTTAATATCAAAAACACAAATATTAAAAGGAAAGAAACCGCGTAGTATTTGCCTTATAATATCATAAAATTATATATCTAGTGAATATTAATACTCCAAAACATTCGTAAATACCATACACGTATTCTATAGTATAATTGCGTATTTGATACTATACTTTACAAATGCAATTTTAAAATAAATCACTGAAGAAAAAATATTTTTATATCCGGGTTTGTAGATGAATAATCTTCGGTCATGCGGAAATTAATTAACAAATTCGATTTGCGAGTGATTTATTAACTTGTATCTATACTTTTCACTGTGGATTATTGCACCAAAACTATTGAAGAAAAATTTTCATGCGATGTGTACACTGCCTAAATTTTAAAAATCTGTATCCTTAGGGTTAAGCCTGACAATTATACTTATCCGTACTCCGACAAGCTATATGTTTACTTGGTTAAAGACGTGAACCGATAGAAGCAAGAAAACAGTTTTAGTAAATTAATGAGCAAAATGCGATAGATTTTCAAGAAAAATAGTAAACGATTGATTTGACTTTTTATATCTGCTTATTTATATTCTGCCTAAACAGATATAACAGAAATTGTAATAAACGATATGGCACTTAAAAACAACACCATCGGTTTTAACTCTCAACAATTTGTACGAAAAGAAACATTATGGTTGACAATATATATATATATATATATATATATATATATATATATATATATATATATATATATATATATATATATATATATATATATATATATATATATATATATACACACACACACGTTTCTGTATTTGATTGCTTACATAAATTATACAAAACCATATTTTAATGAAGTGCTCCGCCTTATAAAAAACACTATACAGGCATATTGAAAACGCGATTATAACATTTACTTACTTTTATTATGTACGATGTAAATTATCCGGTCATTTTTTTCTCCGATTATATGCTAATTAAGTCCACTAATTCCAATGATAATAGCATTTGAAATAGTGTACGCTAAGTTGTATATCAAATATGTGCATTATGTTAACAAAGTTAATTTATATCAGTCCACTTTCAATGTATAATGTTTTCTTTGCATCTGAATCCTTTTCGAAGAGAAAATTGTGTCGCTTGATTTTGTGCTTGCATCTGTGAAATGATGGAACAACTCCCGACAACTAAATATTGAGAAAGACACTTCGCAGAAGCGCTTGACGTTTAAATAAATGGCACGAAGAACAACAATGGAAGAGAAGAACCGTTATTGACAGAACATTAGCTGCTTATAAATACAGCTTCCTCGCGAATGAACAGTGTTATCGCATTTCGATATATTGCTATGCCATCAGCTCAGCTCAACAATTTAGATGTCAAGTCATACAGCAATGTTGCTGCATGTAACTTAAGAAGCAAAGTTGGTACACTATATATATTTATTATAAGAACATTAATAACTATTGACATATAACTTTATTCTCATTCAATTTGTTGCTTTGCATATAACAATTGTTATATAATTATTTGATTAATGTGAGTGGTATCAGGGAAAACTGGGATTTATGAATGTGCGTAAAGTGTCATCCACCATTAGCCTACGCCGCCAAGTCCGCATAGGCTATTCCGGGATGAAACTTTCCAGGTTAATGGTAGTTTTCGTTTAAAGCAAATTTCTTCTTAGCGAAAATCCAGTTTAGGCGGAAGGTATCGTCTTTGATTAGCCTGTTTTCCCGTGTTCAGCTTATGACGCAAATTAATATTCAGTATGTTAAAATTAGTTTTAAAAAACATTGAAATTTATTCCGAAGAAATTTTTCCGGTTATTAATCGGGTAATGCGATAATGGGGTTTGCTTTGCGATGAACCAGAATATATAAATTTTACACCACACACAAAGCTTAACTCGGCAATAAAACCAATCCAATATTGTACGTGGTTGAAATTCTCTGGAGTCTTGCGAAATTGTAAAAAGTTAATCACGGGTGACTTGTTGGTGATAATTGTTCTTTGATTTATGTTGAAATTGTAGCGATGCATCAGGATCTGGGACATTAGTGACAAAATGCCAGACGCAACAGGAGTATTATACTTTATTTATAATCTAGGGTCGTTTAAAAAACACGATATGAAACACAAAAAGAAATATTAAGAACAATTCGTCCTCCGAATGTTCATGTTTGCGAACTTGACTTAACGTATATATTGATATGCATATGTGTTAATGTAAAGTTATTTGTCTCCTTTAACATGTACATATATAATTATATTGCTGATAGTCGAAACGCATTTTTTCAAAAGTAATAAGACAATTAAAATCTGCGTATGTATTATTTCTGGTTATATGCTCCTAGCGAAAGATCTGTATTAAAGGAATTTAATACAACGCTCCCATAAAACACATACATACGACAATATTTTAATATTTTTTTTATTTCAAACCACCATGTACTTATTTTTGAGATTATGATAATTTTAATTAGTCCGTTAAGTGTACCAGTGATATAAAGGCTTGAAATTTCACTGTAGTTATTGATCATCACGACATTAAATAAAATGTTGAATACTGTTTCAATGATGTACTTGTTGTATAGCTGAATCACACGGGCATCTTTAAGGTAAGGAGGAGAAACAATCATGTATCGGAAAGTTGTTGTCAGCGTTGCTTCTCTCAATGAGAAAAGCACGATAACAGAAACATACCCAAATACCAAATACAATAATTACAAAAAATAACTTCGAATGTAAAGGTCTTTCTATTATTTAAACCGTTTTGAATCTCATTTATTTGTGATTTGGATACAAACAACAACGTTGGTATTTAGATCAAACGCTCGAGGCACTTGCACGGATAAGATGATATTATATTGATTACGATTTGCGATTTTGTTTATTATGTAATCACAGCCGAACATCGCGATGTATTGCATTGGTACACCCATTTGTATTCTATTCACAATATTCTTTATAAAAGAATTCGTAATTGCCGAAACATCGCTAAGCATGCAGACAGTTACATTAGGTCAGTATTGATCTGCCGAAATAACGCGCATCAACCACGACAGTCACAATAAAGCAATCAGACTATAGTTTGACACAGTGGGTGCCTTAAGGCAGACACATTGCCATTCGTATGTCACATCAGGAATAAAATTACCAACGGATGAGAAGAGATGCCGGTGTCAAGGAAGCATTCTTGTTCTTTTGATTTTATAGGCCAATTAATGAGACGAAAAGCTCCACTAAATCACTGACTAGGATTCATCTATTTAAGAATACAGATAACATTAACCCGTTCCTTTCATATACAAATTTTATCTCTTAAATAAAACAACATGATTGAGTAATGTTTAAATATGGTTTGGACAAACATTTAAAAAGCTATTTTGCTAATGTAATAAAAAATATAATACAGATTGTGGTCATGTAAGATGGTATGATAATGTTGTAACAGTGTAGAGGAGAGGGCTATTAGATGTTACAGGGCTTTGACTCCTATCTCGTGATTAAAATAAACTCGGAAGCTGGACGTAACATGCACAGTTTAACATACCTGAGCTTTGGTGTTTCAAAGAAGAACATTAAATAAGTTATAAAGCTATACTTTTGAGTAATTCTGGGACGTGGCAAGGTTTTACATATTGGCATTTCAGATACGACAGTTGGTTCAAACACCGGTTATCCACTAACCATTCCTATAAAGTTTTAAGTGAAATTCCGCCCATCGATTTTGGGAGTAATTTTCATTTGAATAACACAATTTTACGCAAGACTCCCCCAAAACACAAACAAAACATGTTCACATGTGCCTGTTGTTCTGTGAACATCTTTAATGCTATCTTGTTTTTTTAATATTAAAGTGAAATAATCACAGAGTTGTTTCGCTTGTTTTTTTTTCAATTAAAAGTGTCAACAAGAATGTTTATACCCAAAATGCTAGAGCATGTAAAAAGCCTGTAATAAAAAAATAAGCCAGAAAATAAGATTAAATAAACAAAGTTTTCTTACTACAAAATCGAAACCGGGTACTTTGAGATATGTATTTCAGCCACTTTAGTTGTAAAACTTATACTTTTAACGCCTTTTTTACAATGTACGTTTTAAAACACGATAACAATTCATAATATAATCAGTTTTCGATGATTATCCACGATCAAAGTTCTAAGCTCATGTACCTTAATTAAATACCCTATTTGCTCTGATATAAACTAATTCACGTATGCCCCATCAACTGTATTCTGAATCAACTGTATACTGAATAACAGAGTGATCCTGGGGAGATCTAAGTAACAAGAAATATTTCAAGGCAAAGTATCGCATACAATTGTTGTCAAATTTATCGTTTTCAGAAAGCTCTTGGTCATCATTCGGTAACTATTTTATTCGTTTGAGACTTTTGATGTAACACCTTTCCATACGGTTGTATATTACAATAACAGCTCAATATCGTACAGTGGTTTGCATCTTTTTTTACGTCGTTTTATACAAAGATAAGTACGGAAGTCAACAAGCTTTAATACCAAAATAGCTAGCTGAGTGCAACAATTACGTCATATACACTTGATCTTTCTACCCAAGACTGTGTCTATAGATTGCGACTGATATACAATGTACATTCTTACAGTTGGCTCCACAAGTCTACAAATGCTAATCAAAAAGCAAAGTTAATAAAATGTCTTTGCAAGATTACTAGACCATTGGCTCATTACAATTATATGAACCAGTTAGTTAGTTTCTCGCATCAGAGGTAACAATAAATCATTAACTATTTAAACAATTTGGATAGATGACATCCGATCAATATGCTAGTTCAGTAGAACGTTGAGAACAATATACGTTTCAAGTATACGTTTTAGAATGAGACATGCGTTTAAACATAATTAATGGTGAATTTGAAATCAGAATTTATCGTCCACATATTATACGAAACAACCCAGAACATATCATTAAATGCATAGTAAAATACACGATCGAAAGATAAGCCCATTTTTTAATTGACAATATTGCAATACCACTTAAAAGGAAACATTAAAGTACACGAACGCGCTTTTTAACGTTATGAAGAGGCACGAGTTTTCAATATTTCAAATAAGTGTATCACCACTTATTTATAAAACCCTTTGTTTTCGTGTGTGTTTAATTTCAACAAATTGAAACACAAAACGGGTGATGGGATTTAAATACACCAAGGCAAGCCAAAAGCGACTGTAAAGTTTCGGCATTTTTAGGTATAATTAATGGATATTTTCATGCATATTTCAAGAATGACTCACTACATTATACTTAAATTGTATTAACAACACTTCACATTATATCGTCTCTGGTGCTCAAATCATTCAGACTAAGTACATGTTTCATATTTGGGTTTTTGGCATCATCTACCGATTACAGTCAGGAAACTGGTCTACGGCAAGATTGCCAAGCAATTTCCATGCGGATATCGGTAGGTTGTAAATACGTTATTATATACTCCCATTTGCACAATAAGTGCCTAGGAATTAGTGATCAACTCGTATTTTTCCTACAGGAACAGTCACCAGAGATACTGGGACGAATTTGAGTTTTCCATCTTAAGTTTACGACGGAAAACATAGTTTCGATGCTTACTTGACATGTAGAGTTTCTTGAAAGGATTAATTTTACAATGTGTGGAAGTAATGATTTTAAAATTTCACTTAGCGTTAAAGTTTGTTTAGCATCGAATACACGCTCGATTGTTCGGTAAATATATATATATTACTTATTAAACTTTAAAATTAGTCAAATGTTATGTTAAAAATATGATATCTTAAAACAGCATTCCGAACAGAACCCAAGCAGATATTCTTTAAAATCTTAAATAATATAAAAGTTTAACGCAAAAAAAGAAACTGAAAGCATTACGCCCTAAAAGAAAAAACGCGCAACTGTGATAAAAGCTCGTATAAAATCAAATTCACTTTCAGTCTTTTTTTTTAACACATATTTCTCGTTTGTAATTAAGCTTTCGAAATTAACATTACAGAGCCGCTTTTTAACCTCGATTTGAAAACGTACAATTAACCCAATTACCATTAAACAAAAGTATAAATATATTTAAAGAACAAGCTATTCTCATGATGATTTATAAATGTCTTACTTACAGTTATCATTCCTATGTCAACTATCCGACCTTTGTATTTAACAACAAAGAAGACGTTGCTAAACATAAACATGTATGCTATTTGGAATGAATAACTTTCCAGGAATACAAAAGTTTAATAAATGTCGTGCCACATGCAATTAAATATTATTAAAAGCACAATTTTATCCTATCCAAATCGAGAAACGTCAGATCCTGAGTGTGTGCGTGCCAAGGCGTAAAGTGATAGCACTAATTCTAACAACTCGGTATCGAGAAAGACATATCACTGAAACAGTTGACATTAAAATCAATACAACAAATTCGAACAATGATAGAAAAAAACCGATCCTTATCAAACAACAACTGCTTATAAAAAAGCTTCTTTGAGTATCAGGAATTTTATTATTGCATTTGGATGGAACGTAATGTATTTTTTTTTCTATGTTGGGAGTCAGGTCAAATAATAAACAAACAAAACATATGCATAGGAAAAATGCAATTTTAGAAACACTATCAAGAGATACAATATCAAA
The DNA here is from genome assembly GCF_020536995.1 of Dreissena polymorpha. Classification (NCBI taxonomy): domain Eukaryota; kingdom Metazoa; phylum Mollusca; class Bivalvia; order Myida; family Dreissenidae; genus Dreissena; species Dreissena polymorpha. The sequence continues at coordinate 54,789,868 of NC_068365.1, forward strand.
GAGATTTATATTGTATGGTATTGAAGCATTTACTCTCTCATATTCTTCAGTTTTCTTTGAAATATGTTGTAAAGATCACTTAAAATTTTTACACGTGAGCGTTTAACAAAATAAAGGTATATCTTTCTTCTTCGGTAAAATGGTAATATTTATACCACACTTTTTTTAAGTAGTGTATTTGTATATTTAATATTGCAACTTCGTGGTAAACGACATATAATTTGCACTGGTACTGATTTAATTTGAACATCAGTCAAGGTTTTACAATTGATAACAATAATCATAAAGATTATTTCAGCCGTAAATAAATGTCCAACATAGTACTCGGAAGTAATTCTCGAGAGACTCGCTTTTTGCTATAAGTAAGTTACTCTCGATTGTTTTGGTGATAAGTGTTGTTTGATTAACGATATAACAAGGAGCAATCCATCACCCATCGTCTGTCTGCCAACACGATTGAACTGAGTCTGTCTTCCATACAATTATTAGTAGAAACAACAGTCTTCGAAGAATTAGCCGAGAATGTCCTGGCTTTCTAGACATCGCACACATATATACGTGTTGTTTTTAGTTTAATACAATAGGGACTTCCGGTGGTTGGCAGGTATTATCTTGTCCAAGTCGCTTCGAGTTCTTGCTGCTTCTAGCAGTACGTTTCCTTCTCCTATTGAACTAATTGCATACCCGAAATCGATGTCATTTTCGCATGATACATATCCTGCTTTAACAACAGTCTTCGAAGAATTAGCTGAAATTGTCCGGGCTTTCTGGACATCGCCCACCTATATACGTTTTGTATTTTGTTCAAGACAATCGGAACTTCCGGTGGTTGGCAGGTATTATCTTTTCCAAGTCGCTTTGGGTTCTTGCTGGTTTTTGCAGTACGTTTCCATCTTTTATTGAACTAAATAATTGATTATCCGAAGTGGATGCCCTATTTACATATCTTGCTTTAACATAAATATATAGTAGTATTAATAGTTGCTTTATTACATTGTCAAACGAATTGTCATGTTGAGATCATATTCGATGGCATCCATGGATCCGTCAAGGTACCGTGGTTTCTCACATTAAAGATTCATTAATCATTCCACGTTAGCTGTACTGTCAATAGGATAAGTTTTGTTAATATTATGAAAACCTAAGTAACTCGAGTTATATTTACATTTATCAAGAATTAATATTTTTTATAAACAATAAAGTCAACGGTTTCTAGAAATACGAATAAAGGGCATGTCAACAATGCTATGTCAAAATTTATATATTCTTTTCACGATCACACAATAGAATTTGAAAGAACACCAATCACTGACATTATACCAGACTGAATCTGACAGCCAAATGATCCAATATGTATTGAAATGTGTAAAACAGCACGCCAAGGAATCACTGAGCGTAAAACGGCTTAATATACGTATATAAATATTTAATGTTTTGTCAATCCACATTTGGCTTGACAATCGTCATCGCAGAGAATGACGAAATTCTCGGGAATGAAATGTGTACGTGTATGTAAAGGATTTCATTGACATACAATTTATTTATTGATCCCGCTAATACACAAAACACGTTTAAGACATACTATTCAAATGGTTGATTCCTATACCGTTTGTTTGAGCATACACATCAATACGCAAACCAAAATTCTGTTTCATTCTTAAAAAATGATCAAACGTACCATCAACAACGTTGTATGTTCCCTGCGCTAACCTTTGCCTGATTTCAAATAATAATTCTTAAACATAATATTTAACATTATTTTTGTTTCAGGTTTTGTAATATTTGCCTTTTAAAATCTCTTCATTACGAAATTATATAGAAACACCTTTACTTTTTCCATGCATTTTTTACCAAGTAAATTTATAGTTTCATGTTTTAAATTGTACACTTTTTATTGCTTATCTTGAAATAGGTCGAATTATATTGCGATTATTTGCAGGCAAAACCATGCATTTGGTAGTATTACCTTTTAAAGAAAATGTTTTTTGTGTTTATGTGACAGTGTCTGTGAATGTGCAATTGAAAAGTGATTTAATCACGCTATAAATCAGACGCAATAAGTATTTTTCTTCCTAATAAAGCGCAATTTTTGCCTTATTACCTCATTAAATTGAATCTGCCCGATTTTCTTATTAACTTGTTCTTTATGAAGTATTTCTATATCAACATTCAGTAATGTGTGAATTATATACTGGGATTTGATAAAAAAAAACACTGGCCTTATGTAATAGGTTAATTTGGTTCGATATTGCTGCGTACGTTTCTTAATTAAGGTTTTCTGATACAAAACATTGTTTTACTTTTTATAAGTAAATCTATCGTCTGTTTTATTTTTGTTAATTTATGATTACATTCAATGCAGTTATGGTGTAAATATTAATTGCAATACCGGCTTAAAGAAAGCAGTTCACATTTACCAGTTCAAACTGAATTCATGGACAAGATGTTTTTGAAATAAAATATTTGTAATGAAACCAGAAGCGATAAATGCGGTCTTGGTCTAACTTATCAGACGACGAAGTAAACACGTCGAACATTAAAACACGTATGCATGTCACAACGGACATCCCACACGTGTGCGGTATGTATTCCAGGAAGCACCTATGGTTTGAGATAATTGCATCTCACATTATGGAGCCAAAACAGAATCCCAGTAAGGCTGGCTATTGACGTGTTGCAGAGGGGAAGGCAGTATTTTCCTTCGTACACTATACAAATATTTCCATTACTTTTGTCTAGAGACTACTGCTTACTACATGCTTGCTGATTTATTATTCGTTTCAACCGTTTTTTAAGACAGTAATTGGAAACCGAATAAAATAACGTCATGAATCTAGCAGGATAAGTATACTGTCAGACTTTGCTTTATCCGGCGTATAGGTGTCTACTGATATTACTGGAATCGTATTGAATCGTACGTCAGGTATATTTTCTTTCGCGAAAAGATTAAAAGGTCTACATTCTGATTTGGCATATCATTTTAAGTTTGTATTACTATTTTAAATGAGTCATTGGTAATCGGGAGGTAGATGGCGATCATGCTTTACGTCCTTGTTACGAATAATTAACTTGTTTACAATAGTAATTCCAATAATAGTTAAGCATACATGTGCAGGTCAGTATGACTCCCAGTTGCATATACACTACTTGTAAGCACTCTTCAGGTGCCAAACTCAGATAAACCAAAGCATGGTGATTTCATGTAGTGCACATTATGAGGAGTCGCAAGAATTTTTAATTTATTTAAACATGCAAATGAATATTAATATGCCTTCAGTTCAACAGTTAAAATTATTCGTTTATTTGTTTTATAGCAATATTGTGTAAATAAAATAGATGTTCAATATGGATTAATAAGGATAGTCTACCATATAAATTGCAAGAGAAAAACAATTATAGTATCTACAAACATGGGAAGAGAACACGTCTAATTATGAAATGTAATCTTAAGGCATAGCATAAAACGTTACAAACCGAAATGTATCGTGTCGCTTTCCAGAAGAGCACTGATCGAAAATAAAATACTCATAAAATCGCATCAAATTATGTGTAAGAAAAAAACGCTTGCACGGGAGAAAAAGTCTCATCAAATATGTCAATGCCATTCCAATATATGCTTACAGACATTGCATTTGTTATTCATTATTTTAACAAAGTGTTTCTGTCATAGAATAAAAATACCATGTTCATAACATTTTGGTAAAACGGGTTACTAGTTAACGTAAAGAAAAAAAATGATACAAAGTAACGTATTGAATACATAGTTAATTGCATCATTTTCTATAATAATGTGTTGTTATACAAAAATTAAGCCCTGGTAAGCGATACAGATGTTTGGAAAATAAAACGAAAGTGAGAAGCACGAGGGACTTTACGACAGGCATCGTTATTCGAAAACAAACTATGAAAGAAAATTAGTATTTCTATGCCCCTCCCCATTTTTTTGTGGGGGGGAGGAAGCATATAGTCGCCGCTTCGTCTGTCCGTGTGTGTGTCCGTCCATCCTTGCACAATTTTTGTCCGGGCTATTTCTCAGCAATTAATGATCGGGATTCAATTAAACTTTATGGGAAGCTTTACTACCAAGAGGAGATGTGCATATTATTAGCCGGTTCTGGTCGGATGATTTTTCACAGAGTTATGGCCCTTTGAAATTTTCTATAAACTGTACATATAGTGCAATTCTTGTCCCCCAAACTACTACAAGTTTCATTTTATCTGAATATATAGTGCAATATTGTGAAAAAAAAAACACTTTGGGGAGCATCACCCGTCTCCGACGGTTTCTTGTTTAAATGATATTCTAAGTTTTAAACGGACGCACACAAACACATGTCATTTTGCTAGCTATTAGAATATACAATCTTATTTTAATATTATGAAATTATGAATCATAACGATGAAGACAATGAACACTTGATTCAGTGTTAAAGCATTTAACAAATATTGCTATATACAATTTGTCATGGTAAGTAAGAAGCATAAGTCATTTAGATTCCGCGTGATTGGCTTATCTATGGCTACACTTGCGGTTTAATTAAGCGTCATAAATAACAATACATATAGCTAACTATCATGGGAACAATCTACAACTATAGCCGGTTAGAAGTTAACCCTTAAAGCGCTGGAGCTGAATTTTAAAGGCCTTTGCAAACAGTTTGGATCCAGATGAGACGCCACAGAACGTGGCGTCTCATCTGGATCCAAACTGTTTGCTATTCTGATAGTATTCTTTGAAAAAAATTCGAAGAAAATGCTAATTTTAGAAATTCAGCAGACGACATTTTAGCAGAAGACAAATTACCCAGCATGCAAAGGGTTAAAGTTGCTTCTCAACATAGGCCTAACATAATTATGAAGACTGACACGGACAAAACAATTTAGTTTGAATGTAGCACGAATTGCGGAATAATGAAGGATCGTCAATTATTTATTAACATAATACGTCGCTTAGGAGTCGTTTGAATGCACAGGCCTTGTGGTAAACTCTTTGCATAATCGGTTATATAGTGAGACGTTAACATCGGCAGATGGAATAGGCCTATTTCAAAATTGGAATAGTCGCTTTGTTGAGAATTGAAACCTTTATTATAATCACTATACAAACACGTTAGAAATGCAAGTACATGTATGAATCGTCCTTTATATCGAAAACATCTAGGATTTTCGCAAACAATGATACAGATGCATTAAAAAATTATAGCATGCAAATTAAACAACATACACCGAATAACATCCATGATCTTACAATCAGTTGCTGCCGGGAAATCGGATACAGTAAGTTCCATTTTATATCACACAATTATTGAAATCGCAAAACGACATTGAATTAGTCTTGATCATGTTTTCATCCACATATCAGAATCTAGGGTTTCCAGTACCGAATGAGACATTAATAGAGTTTGTACGCATAGCTAGACACCTTTCAGTCCTAAAAACTGGTAATTAGAAAGTCGCATATCGTATTTGCTGTAATCGAAATTGTCTTGGAATAGAAACAGGAGGCTTCGCGTAACCACATTGCGTTGCATATACAGCACGATCGTGTTTTAAGGAAGCCTCGTTTGCTTCGTTGCCGAGTCGGTACAGTAACCGTATAGTGAATTATTTTTACCACAAGTAACCTTATGGTGTAAGTATAGTTACCAAAGACATTTATATTAAGTAATAAATACCAAAACATAGATAGAACAGAACAGACAGTTTATTAATGTACATCATTTAAATACATAAAATATAATACAAAATACGGTAATATGTCTATTTATTTTATGCTTTCCGGTGTTTTATAGAGAAATAGCAGTGAAATAAAAATGGTTTTCCACTGTTTTAAACAGTGAAAAATAACAGTGAAAAATATCGATATTTGTCATTATTTTACTGCAAAATGACGTCATTTGTTCGACGAAATGACGTCATAAATCCAGCGAAATTATCCACTTAAACTCATTTTCAATGTAAATAAAAGGTGAAAAAAAGCATAAAGCAAAAAGAAAATTTGTTTGATTCGATGTAATATCGATTTTATGTCACTCGTGATCATAGAAAATATATATTTTCACTCGTGGCTGCGCCACTCGTGAAAATATTGTTTTCTATGATCACTCGTGAAATAAAATCGATATTCCACCGAATCCAACAAATATCCTCTATATATTACAACGTATGGGTTAGACCAAAATGTGATCTAAAAATTTGAGACAAATGTGTCTGTCTGATGGATTGCAGTTGTGCCAATAACAGTTGCGTTGGCCCTTTTAAACACAAATGATAACAGATAACAGTACCAAAAGACTGGATCAAATGTCATCTACATATCAACGATTGTGGAGACTAAATCTAATATTGCATCTGCAGACATAACTATGTTTAAATCCAGAGAGAGTGGCTGATATTTAACTGCAAACATCTGAAGCACCCAAAGAATGGCTGTATGTATATAACATGCGACACACGAAGTTCAAATGCGCTGATATGAAATGTCAGCATGCACGCTTAATTCTAGTAGGTATATGAGTTTGCGATATGAAATGTCAGCATGCACGCTTAATTCTAGTAGGTATATGAGTTTGCGATGTCAGCATGCACGCTTAATTCTAGTATGTATATGAGTTTGCGATGTCAGCATGCACGCTTAATTCTAGTAGGTATATGAGTTTGCGATGTCAGCATGCACGCTTAATTCTAGTAGGTATATGAGTTTGCGATATGAAATGTCAGCATGCACGCTTAATTCTAGTAGGTATATGAGTTTGCGATGTCAGCATGCACGCTTAATTCTAGTAGGTATATGAGTTTGCGATGTCAGCATGCACGCTTAATTCTAGTAGGTATATGAGTTTGCGATGTCAGCATGCACGCTTAATTCTAGTAGGTATATGAGTTTGCGATGTCAGCATGCACGCTTAATTCTAGTAGGTATATGAGTTTGCGATGTCAGCATGCACGCTTAATTCTAGTAGGTATATGAGTTTGCGATTTGAAATCATTAAAGCGTTCATGTCACGTATACTTTTTACATGGATTTTTATAATGAGTGAAATGTGTTACGTGTAGTCAATATTGTTCATCATTTATGTGCTTATTTTCTTCACAAAAGCATCCTGAAATAACTGATAAATACGAAAGTATTATTTGATACGATATGACAGTATTATTTGATACGATATGACAGTATTATTTGATACGATATGACAGTATTATTTGATACGATATGACAGTATTATTTGATACGATATGACAGTTTTATTTGATAGGATATGTCAGTATTATTTGATACGATATGACAGTATTATTTGATACGATATGACAGTATTATTTGATACGATATGACAGTATTATTTGATACGATATGACAGTATTATTTGATACGATATGACAGTATTATTTGATACGATATGACAGTATTATTTGATACGATATGACAGTATTATTTGATACGATATGACAGTATTATTTGATACGATATGACAGTATTATTTGATACGATATGACAGTATTATTTGATACGATATGACAGTATTATTTGATACGATATGACAGTATTATTTGATACGATATTTCAAAGTCACTCTTAGGATTGTTATGATTATTGTAAATGATCTGTGTTTTGTTCTGATAAAACTGGGCTTAATTCATGTGCGTAAAGTTTCGTCCCAGATTAGCCTGTGCAGTCCGCACAGGCTAATCAGGGACGACACTTTCCGCTTAAACTTGATTTTCGGTAAGAAGGGACTTCCTTCAAACTAAAAATACCATAAAAGCGGAAAGTGTCGTCCCTGATTAGCCTGTGCGGACTGCACAGGCTAATCTGGGACGCCACTTTACGCATATGAATTAAGCCCAGTTTTCTCAGAACAAAACACATTTAAAGAAGTTTTAATATTAAAGACAATTGAACAGTTCTTTATTTGACCTAAAAGGATATTTCCACGGATGGAAATATTGAAATAGCGAATGATGTAAACAAATACCTTCTAAGTACAGTCTGTATTAACATAGTTTATCATAACAACTAAAAATATATTCAAAAATATTTTATACACATATTGTACAGATAAACAAAACGTTAAGATATGGGTGTAAAATTATATCTATTTTTTATAAGCTAGTTATATAGACAAATCCAATACATTTGGTCCTGCTTTGATCACATGCATAGAAAACAAAAGTACATTGGTCGCATGATAAATAATTCCTAACCAGAAATTATATTCCATTAATATATTTTGCGTCCTTCGATTAAATCGTGCATTTTTGCTGAAACCAGTATATATTCGCACTTTCGGATTCCAAGACGCCTACAATGCTAGGATAGCTTGAGCAAATAGTCCTAACGTTGCTACAGAACGCATACAATTGATTAATCTATAGTGTCATAATACTATTAAACTGTCTTAATTAAAAGCGATAGAACGTCATTTAGTTATCATTTGACATGCATACCATTTACCTTTCCATGGCTTAGATCCCAGCGTTTTCCAATATGTTTAGTTAACATTGTTCTTTATTGTATACGCAATTGATTACGTTCATTCAATAAAACTAGAGGATTATGACAATAAGTTATCTAATGATTAATTTTGGAGAGCTGCATTATTTTCATAAAAATATGATATACATTAAGACATTACGTGTTTATTTTTTATCACGCAAGGGTAACAAAGATACACGATTTGTTTCCAGTAGCCTAATGCAATCACGGTAATACATTACACATTTGTGTCGAATTTTAATCTACGAAATTCATATGTTTGACAGATTATGGCTATTATACTATTTCATGATATTGTTTTACATGTGACTAAGATTAGAAATTATCTTAGATATCGTACAGATAAACATTTTGACCAGGTTGAGTTAAGTCAAGGTTGAGACTTAAATGTGTTTTTTTATAAGTCGGATCACTGATGTTCTAAGATTTGACAAGGTTTCGGACGAATGAAGCCAGATTCGAACTCCGCCTACATGTTGTTAAGATAAGCAAGCTGTCTGAAATTCTCAAACATTTTTGCTGATCAGATAATACGACACAAACGCAGGACGTTAAGGCAAGAGTTTTTTGATCTTCTGTTTAACGGAAGCGCCGCATCCAATTTTCCGAAAAGTGAAATAAAAATAATGCAGAAAAAATTAATTTTATTTTTATTTTTTCCTCCTCATCTAACAAAAAGTGCTCTTCCAAAAAAAGTTAATAATGTATTTAAGCCTTGGCTGTTTAACAAAACAATGCAGTTTTACAAAACAAATAACTTTGCAAACACCCCGAGTTATCGGCGAAAAATTATGTCCGAATATAGTACACATCCGAAAAAACGGTTGACGTTACATCATGTTTTTATTGTTTTAAAACATGACATATAACACGATAAGATTGGTTGCTATTTTTGCAATGTGTCGTTTATCGGATTGGCACACATCGCTCTGTGTTATTTACGTATGTTCCCTTTCGAGATTTAGTCGAAAAGTGTCAACATATTACCGCATACTCGTGTATCGGGTCCGACTATTTAAAAGAATGAAATGGATATGTAAAATAGCAATGAACAGAACGCGTATTTATTTTACATATGCATATGCCATGGTCAGCTTATTTTAACGAAACACGTGCTTGGAATTACAAATTCAATGAGGTGGTGTATTTTAACTCATGCGCTGTGACGTTATTTGATGTAAACATTATAAAGATAATTGTTGGCATTGCGAAAGTGTTATATCATTTGCAGTTGACATTGGCGTCAGCCTACAATATAGCGACCGATGGCAAAAGTCGTATTACAAGATAAACAAATGAAAAGCTTAACAATAAATAAATTATTTCTAAGCTGATCACTTTAAATCTTTCTACCGGCTATCGATCTGAATTAAAATTTAAAGATGATAATTAATAAGTGCAATGCCGATGATGTTACACCTTTCTTCCGATTATCGATTGAAATTACTATGTGATAATTAATTTGTTGTTTTTTAACTTGCAAACTGCTTATGTTAAGCAAAATGTCAACCAAATTGTATATTTATTACGTATTTTCTGGGTTACTAGTTTTCATTTTCTGCAGTCGAACGAGTACAATTTTTCGGACTGTCGTTTTCGGATACTTTATTTTTCGTCGATTATAATTTATTTTTAAAGTTCTTGATAGAAAAAAATAGAATGACGAATAATCATGCTACGGAAGGTGTGGTTTATAATATTTCGAATTGTATTCACCAGAAATTGCAATTGGAAAAAATAAAAATGGATCATTATATTTGGTTTTAAGTTAAAACTTTTAACATTTAAACTATCTAGTCGTATGAATTTTGTGTATTATATAATATGTCTAGTCATTATAGAATCTCGACTGCGGATCACGGATGTTTAAAATGTTCATGTATGGGATAAATAAGAAGAGACTAGAATTAGAACTGCAACGATTCTGTCGATTAACTGATCAATCGATTGCAAGTGGACCGTACAACAAACTGTCTCAATGTTGAAAATCGAATCGAGTTGTTTTGTTTATAATGTTTTTACATATGTTAAAATAATATCGAGATATAATATTCCTCAAAATAACTGTTAATTAGCTGTAATTATTCTTACTATTACCCAGTGGGCATCAAACATTGTGCGAACGTTGCTGCAACGTAATATTTAGGTCGCAACGTCGGCAACCATTACCGAACGTTGCCACAACGTTGCATACAAAACATTACCCGGACGTTTCATCAAAAATTTCAGTTTGGTTGTCACAATGGAGTATATGAAAGTTTCCCGACGTTTTTTTTCCAACGTTGCTGCAACGTTTTTTTCCAACGTTGCTGCAACGTTGTATTTAGGTTGCATTCAAACGTTGCAGTTTCCCAGTGGGCATCCAACGTTGCTGCAACGTTGTATTTAGGTTGCATTCAAACGTTGCAGTTTGGTTGTACCAATGGTGTATATGAAAGTTTTCCCGACGTTTTTTTCCAACGTTGCTGCAACGTTTTTTTTCCAACGTTGCTGCAACGTTGTATTAAGGTTGCATTCAAACGTTGCAGTTTGGTTGTCACAATATCCAACGTTGCTGCAACGTTGTATTTAGGTTGCATTCGAACGTTGCAGTTTGGTTGTACCAATGGTCTATATAAAAGTTTTCCCGACATTTTTATCAACGTTGCTGCAACGTTTTTTTTCCAACGTTGCTGCAACGTTGTATTTAGGTTGCATTCAAACGTTGCAGTTTGGTTGTCACAATATCCAACGTTGCTGCAACGTTGTATTTAGGTTGCATTCGAACGTTGCAGTTTGGTTGTACCAATGGTCGATATGAAAGTTTTCCCGACGTTTTTTTTCCAACGTTGCTTCTACGTTTTTTTCCAACGTTGCTGCAACGTTGTATTTAGGTTGCATTCAAACGTGGTATTTCTTTTTTTAAATAATAATAATAAAAAAATAAACAAACTATTTACTGCCAACCGCTCTTTCGAGTATTATCGGCAGATATGCACACTGTCGAGTCCGTTTCCTAGAAAGAACCAGTACTTTGTGTCTACAGAGGGGATAATGAAACGCTCCCCGAGTAGGAATCGTTCTTTATAATAATACAGTTCATGCATATGATTTCTTGTACATTTTAGAAATTAATTTTTTTAAATTTTACAAATCAGTTGCTTAAACTTTACGATGCGAAATATCTCTAACTCAAAATCGCCGGATAAAATATATTGCTTAAGTTGTGTTATGCATTAAAATGGTAGAATCTAGTTTCCAAGTTTCAACCAAAAATTAATAGTTAACATTTTTGTATGTAACATTCAACAGTCGCCGTGGTGTAGTGGATGAGGTATCTGCCTAGTGATCGGGAATTGGTGGGTTCGATTCCCACTCGGGGAGCGTTTCAGGTAACTTTACCTGAAACAATAATGGTTGTTTGTATGAAACGAACTCGATAATGTTCCATTACTGCCGATAATAATCTAAAAAAACGGTTGGCAGTAAATAGTTTTAAATTAAATAAAAAATACTGCGTTTTAATGCGACCTAAATAAACGTTGCTGCAACGTTTGGAAAAAACGTCGGAAAACTTTCATTTAGACCCTTCGTAAAACCTAACTGCAACGTTCGAATGCAACCTAAATACAACGTTGCAGCAACGTTGGATGCCCACTGGGTAGCTCACCTGAGCAGGAGTGCTCATGCTACATTTGTATGCTGTTGTGATCGCCACCATCTGCTTTTTCAACAGTGTGTGTGCCCTCAAAAGTTTGCTTAAACGTTTAACTTCTTTTCATCTTTATAAAACATTTTTGAGACCCCTCACACTTTATACTGACTGGGGACAGTCTGGCAATACCAGGCAAGTTTACAGGTAGTTTTTTTTACTGTTTTTAGTAACTTCCAAAAATAAAATATATATTTTTTTATTATTTTTTATTTATATTTATTTTTCCTACGAATTTTTTTGAGTTTTTATTTTTATGTTTTTTCCCTCCTCCTACTCGAACTTTAAAAAAAAATCCCGTTAAACAGAAAATAATAAAACTCTGGCCTAAGCCTCATAAAAATTACGAATACAAGTTTCTGAAGCGGCTTACAAACATTAGCTTAAATATTTTTTTCGTGTCCTACTGTCGCACTTGTACACATAGTACCGGTTAAGGTAATAATAATCGAATAGCTATTCAAGCTTTTTGGTGTAACTATATTCAAGGAGTATATAAAAATGTTTACCCTGCTTGAAATGAAACATTACACGCTTGCATGTCTGTTTCGGTGAATTTAAATTGACTGCTTGCATTATGTCTGCTTTGGTTTTGCGAATGTGCATTGGCTGAGGCCTGTATCAATTGTAATTGACTGCTTGCATTATGTCTGCTTTGGTTTTGCGAATGTGCATTGGCTGAGGCCTGTATCAATTGTAATTCGTACATTCTGCTTCTCAAGTCTATTTGAAAATCTTTATAGTGAATGAATCAAACGCGCGAAGGAAATGAATGCCTTAACATGATACCAAGTCCTTCTGCTAATTAATTTTACAAGAATCGGCAGCATTTGAACTTGCTTATCGCACGATATGTAACCATTAATCTTTAACTTTAGAAACAGCTTAGAAAGATGAAAACAAATAAGTATCGTACTTTAACGGCATTTTAGAGCATTCGATTGGTTGATTAATTTCGATCAGATAATGTTTAAATAATAAGGTATACATGTTATTTTGCACGTTAACAAGCGCTTGTGAATTAGTATATTTTTAACTGTGATGATGAAATCACGAAGTATGACCCTGACCCGCAAATAGGCTTTTTTCAAAGTTATGGGGAAAAATGTGTCTTGTTTAGGGTGTCCTTTCGAACATAAAGCATGGGAAGTGATACGTGAATTCAAAAGAATTGGATGATTTGAAGAGCAACGGCTGACGGACATACCATCCAATACATCAAACTTGATGCTGACTCCAGCATACACCACATAAGTAGCAATCCAACAAAAAGCCGAGTTTTATATATAGACGTTGCAAATGAAAATAAACTAAAAATGAGCAAATGTGTCATTGGTAAATGCCATTGCTGCTGATAACTGTGAATATGTTAAGACAATGATTGAAGAGATAATCTGTAGTTGTTAAATTGTTTTAAATAAATATTTGCTGCATTGCACATACTTCCGCGCAAGGTGTTACGCATCAGACAGCGAATTTCTTTAAAATACAACTGCGTGTTTCTTATGTGTCAGTTTTCAGCAACCATCCATTTTACACAGGAAACTGTTTTCTGAGAAAAACTGTTCCCAGCAATTTAGCTGACAGATAATAGCATGCTGTTAATACGATCAAATGTATTTCTATTTGAACCGTGAGTGGCCAGGGATAAATGTCCAAGGATCAACTAGAAATATTGTCTACAGAAACAGTCTCCAGAGATACAAATACTTTGTTGGTAACAAAACTTGGATACACACACATACACGTGATACAATCATTCGAACAGGCAATGAGACTATGAAATTGACTCTATAAAACACATTTTAAAATATGGTGACTGTTGATGTAAAATTTCAAAACTTTTTTCAATGCAATGTTTCATTACAATTTTGAAGAAATCGTAAATGTGTTCTTTTGCAAGAGCCAGTAAAAGAAGGTGCATTTTATTGAACTTTTTACAGAATTTTCTCCAGAAATATTTCTAAATATAATACTATTCAAATTATGATTTCATAATAAGTCACATCATCTTCCCGTTCTTGGTTGTTTCTAAAAAAGATCTGTATCTATGAAATGCTCAGGTTGATAGATTATCAATGCAATGAGAATTCAAACACGATTTGAACATCTACTTACTTGTACTATTCACGATGGCAATTATCCGAAATTGTTTATCTTCGAATATTCGCTAATAAGTCCTCGTATATGAATGATACTCTTTTAAGTGTCTGTAAAGATGTCTATTCAAATATATGCAGTTAGTTTACAAAGAAAACTTATGTCGGTCCACTTATTATCTATACTATTTTATTAAATATTATCTTCATATCCGTAAAGAGAATCGTTTCCCTAGATTGTGTGCTTGCCTCTGTAAAATGGCAGAAATGCTCCCGACAACTAAGTATTGAGAAAGACACTTCGCAGAAGCGCTTGACGTTTAAATCAATGGTACGAAGATGAACAATGGCTGAGAACAAACCGCTATTGACAGAACATTAGCTGCTTATAAACACAGCTTCCTTAAGTATGAACAGTGTTATCGCATTTCGATAAAACGCAATGCTATCAGCTCAACAATTAAGCTGTCAAGTCAAACAGCGTTGTTGAGTCATGCTACTAAAGACACAAAGTTCGAACATTATATACGTCTCATTCTATTATTATCATTTTCCTATTAATGAAACCCGTTTCTATACGTAGCGTACTGTTTGTTGTACGTTAGCATAGTATGAACATTTATTTAGTATATAATAAACAAATAATATTATTGTATATGCGATTGTAGAAAAACAAAACGTACCTTGAGTTAAGCAACTTTCCGGAATATGTTTTACACTCACATTAAGGCTATTTTAATAGTAGAATTTAATGTTAAGGTTGGTTATTCTCACGAAATATATACACATAAAACAATGTTCAGCGGTATTAATTCCGATGGAATTTGTTCCGGTTATTTAGCGGTTTACAGGGGTAATGGGGTTTGATTTTTCAAAGAACTGAACTATCCTAAATGTAACAAGAAACATACAGCTTGTCGTGGCACATGATATAATAATTTAATATTGCACGTGTTGGAAATCCTCTGGAGTGTGGCGAAATTTTTATATGTAACTCACGTGTGACTTGTTTGTGATAGTTCTTATTTGATTTATGTTGAAATAGGAGCAATGCTTCATGCGCTGTACTTAATGACAAAATGCCAGACTTAGCAAGCATATACTGCAATTATGTAAGGTCGCTTTTTAAAATCAAACACGATATAAACACAAAACGATATAAGTATTATTCGTCGTCCGCATGTTCATATTTGCGTATTTTACTTGACGAGGAAATTGATAAACATAATTGCTATTTAAAAATGTTTGTTCTTCTTTGACTTTTGTATGTATTTAAATGCACTTATAATGATACTTAGTCTAATAACAGAATAATAAATCAATATAGACATGCAGCCATAAACAAACTGTGAAAAATTCAACATCAAACTATTAACTGTTAATGCTGATTTTGATATATGTTTTGTAACAAAAGATCTGACAAAGGCATTACATACCACGCTCCCATATTACACATAAATACGACCACATGTATCTATTTATTGCTTTGAAAAACATGTGTTTTATATGACGAGATCGACATTGTAATATAGTGTCAACTTCTTTTACCATTTATATTAAGTATTACATTTTCATTTTAGCTATCGTAAACAAGTTGATCAACAAGACTTTAGAAAAACGTTAAATCAAATGTGAATAATAGATATGTTTACAGCGTATCAACTTACGGACATGGTGACGTATCCTTGAGTGTCCCAAATCGACGCTGCCCTAATTCGACGCCATTTTTGTTTTGCCTCTTTTTGATACATAAGCGACATCCGTTGACGTCATACAATAGCACATGGCACACTGCGCACAATGTTCTATATAGTTGTTGTTTGTTATGTGGAAAATAGCGGGTTAAAAAGTAAACTATGGTTGATTGGTTTGCAATTGATAGATTTTTATGTATTTTACTACATGCAAAACTTGTGAACACTTTACACCCATTTGTCTTTGTAAATAAAACCGTGGGATAATGCATCGGTTTCGTCTGCAAAAGTTCACTATTTCATTCATAAGTCATGTGTAAATAAAAGGTAAATATGTAATGAAATAACAAAATTAATTACATAAATCCCTATATTGAGCAACAAAACTTCAACAAACTGCTTGCATGCGTCGAAATTGGGCACTCGAGGATATTTTGTAAACCGGAAATCTGTTGTTAGCATCGCTTCTCTCTAGGAACCTAGCACGCGTATGGAGACCGTCACGAATACAACAATTCAATATTTAATTTACAATTCAGAAATCACTCCTTAACACCGTCATATTGAAAACCTTTCGAAAATCACTCATTGACATTGTCACATTTTAAACCCCAATTAATCAATTACACTCCATATAACCTATTACACTATTGATGGCGATATCCTTAACAGCATTAAAGCCTTGCAAAACACACTTATATTAAAAACAGCATAACTGGTATAATAATTGGAAAGGCGATTTACTGTTTTGTATTAAATGAATCTCATATAAATATTCTAATATGTTGTCTTTGTTTTTCTTTAGTTTAAAAATACATGTAAAAGTATATGACGCCGGGATTCTTCAGTTGTTAAAGTTGAGATTTGTTGTGGCTGTGTTTCATGTCTTGTTACAGCGAATATATGAGTAGTGATTTTGTTCGGAAGATGTTTTACATGAAGCGCATTCATAGTATGTCTGTCAGAAACAATGTAGAACTAGCAATTCAAATTACATCATGTGTTTTATTTTAAAAGAAGTTTAAAGAAACGTGTTTGTGTATTTTAGTGCCACCACGTGATAAATCGGCAAGCATTTCGATTTTTTCGCGACACCTTTTGGAAATACTACATTTCTCTGTAAATAAGTATTATTTGGACAGAAGGAACCATAAAGAAGATTGTTAGGAAGGTAGCCAGCCATGCCTTAACTCGAAATTTCGACCTCCCACTGCATAGGCAATCGCTCGATGTACTAAGAACGGCGTCGTTGCTATCATACTTCGATAACGATTTTTATTTCATAATAACAACATAAAAACAACATGGGTAATAGCATTGGTATTCTACTCACATTCTCGACAGTTATTTGATTAAAGCATTCGTAAATGCAGATACATCGCTAAGCATGCAGACAGTTACATTAGGTCAGTATTGATCTGCCGAAAAACAACGCGCAGCTACCACGACAATCACACGGAAGTAATCAGGCTATCGTTTGACACAGTGGGTGTCTTAAGTCAGACACATTACATATCGTATCTCACACCAGGAATAAAATGCCTTAAGGGTGAAAAGACATTCCGGTGTCAAGGAAGCATAATTGTTTTGTTTGTTTAATAGACAAATCCCTTAGAAGAAAACCTCAACTGAATAACTGGCTTTCGTACGTGTATTTAAGAATTAAGATTTAATCACCACTCTCGTTTTAATGCATTGTTTTGTCTATTATCTAAACAAATTTTGTAACGAATGAGTAATCCAGATTTGTTGTTTTATAGAAAATTACAAAAAAAACAAAACGATTTTTGTAGTGTGTTAAACCATGAGAAGACGAATTGTGATAGGCGTTAGGCTCGGGTCATGACTTAAACAAAATGTTTAGATGACCACTATTAGATGCTACAGGGCTTTGACCCAAAGTACAGGATTGAAAACAACTCTTTTGTAAATACACATAAACACATCAATCGGCATCTGTGTTTCAAAGAAGAAAATTCCAAAGTTATTGTGCTATACTATCAACATGAAGCATGGGGGTCATTTGTGGCATAAGGCATATAATTCACCGTACACATGCGACAATTGATTTGAACACCGGTTAACCAATTATCATTACTGTGCAGTTTAACCCTTTGCATGCTGGGAAATTTGTCGTCTGCTAAAATGTCGTCTGCAGAATTTCTAAAATTAGCATTTTCTTCGATTGTTTTCAAAGAATACTATCAGAATAGCAAACAGTTTGGATCCTGATGAGACGCCACGTTCTGTGGTGTCTCATCTGGATCCAAACTGTTTGCAAAGGCCTTTAAAATTCAGCTCCAGCGCTTTAAGGGTTAAAGTGGTAAAGGGAGGATATTTCATTGACAATTATGTTTATGCACGACGCACACGCAACAAACACACATTCTCTCCATGAGCCTATTGTACTCAGATTATCTTAATGCTATGTTTTATCTGAATATTGAAGTGTCATTATAAGACAGTTTTGTTGGCATTGTTTTCAAATAAAAGTTGCAAGAAAATATATCTAACTCAAATTGTACATTATTTGGAACAATCTGCAATACATACAATAGCCGGAAATATGAAGTTCAAGCAATATCGTAGAATCACGCACGCATTTAGACGTTCTTGACTGCAAATTTGAAATCAAAATGATCGTCCACAAGGAATACATAAACACCCACGAACATTTTATTAAATAAATTGTAATACACGTTCCAGGGATTGGCGACATTTTGTTTTTGGTAAAATCCAATATTGAAATACGACTTAGATTGAAGCACTATAAAATGCACTACATCGGTTTATAGAACACATACATGATTCGTAACATAATGTAGTGGCACGTGTTTTCTATATTTAAACCAGGTGTATGTCATAAGACCTTTGTGTATTTGTGTGTACTATTTCGAGAATTATGAAATTTAATACGTTCAAACTATTCATGGAAGCGAAAGGCAAGCATTAAGCAAAATATTGTACACCACATTCTCTGTGTCATGAAGAGCAACGTTATACTCTTTCCTTGTTTACTTCGATTGTTTCTCCAAATCAAAGAGTGATTTATCACCAAAATCCAACGTATGCCATCTTGAGATCAAGAGCAGCCTTATAACCGTCTTTTTTATGCAACGAATGTCTTCTCCATCAGCAAGTTAAAGGATACTGATGTCACGTTATTTGTGGATGTATTACTAACAGAAGGCGCTCTTAAGACTGGGGTTGGAAGAATCTTTAATTGCTAATTAGTCACGAGAATCACCATTTAAACGCTATGTAGTCAGTTCTATCACAATAAATGACTATATTTTAGCTATAAGTTTATTTGCAAGTTGATATTCATTTTACAAGCCATTGAACGAATAATTTAAGTAAAATATGTGTGTCTTACATTTGATCTCTTTACTATGATATCATATAATCATACTTTATTGGTATTTTCTGTCACGATCATTCAAATATATAAAAAGGATTTAAAAGCGCCTACTGAAAAATAAAGGTAATTTTTTCACAAAAAGGAATCAATTTTTAACAGCTTTACATATTTTTGCTTATACTTTGATTTTTTTATTTTATTTGCCAAAAGACAAGCCTGGTTATGCGTAATATAATTCTAATTAAAAAATCTATGCATTTTTTGTATATAATAAACATTATTTCAATAACATTTAGTAATAATGGAACTCATGACACGTTAACAGGAGAGCAACTCTTATTCACCCACTTAAGCATTTTAGTTGACGCGAATGACCACTGGCCAATACAATACAAGACACTACATAAAACACAAATATAAAACATCAAAACGATGAAAGCTGGGGTTACTGGCTTGGAAAGGTCAAAACAAAACATCGGGGCGCTAAGCCAGTTAACGATAATCTCCAGCCCAAATGTGTTAAAAGCTAGGCAGATATTTAAAATATGATTTGAATGGTTATTTCCTTTAAAATTTTAAACCATATTAAGATTGAACATCTGTAAACGTTTTTACATCAGTTTTGGGTGTTCTTTTTTAAGTTGTAGTATGATTGTGTTAACTTCACCTCACATAAAATCTTCCATGGTGTTGAGTATAAATTGCTAAGTACATAATTAGGTTTTTGAAACATCTACCGATTCCATTCCGGAAACTATTCTAAGACAATCACAGTTATCAAGCAATTTTCCAAGCGGATATTAGTATGGTGTAAATAAGATATAATATTGCCCTTTTTGCACCATGAGTAGCGGGAATTAATGATCAACTCGTATATTTCCTATAGGAACAGTCTCAAGAGACACAGAGACAAATTTCGTCTTTTCCAGCTTTAATTTACGACGGAAAAAGGCGTTTCGAAACTTATAGACATGTACATTTTGTTGAGGTGATTATTCTGAAGATATGTTTTGAAAGTGTGTGTACCATGGAATACACGTTACATAGATTGGGGTTTTTATTATTTAAGACGAAACACAACATAATTAAAACTATCTAAACGTTCAAATTATTACAATTCTATGATCAAAATATTATAACATAAAACATCATTGATAGCAGTACCCAAACGATCATACCTTCTTTATAACATTAAATAATCTATAAAATTTACGTCAAAAGGATAATGAAATCGTGATGGATATTACAAAATAAAACGGTCAATTGTGATAAGAGCACGTATTCAGTTAAAACATTTCCAGAATGTTGAAGCACTTTTACCAACTTTAATAATTTGTATGATAAGATGAGATAAGATAAGTTTACTGTACTAGCGTAATAAGGCTTCCAAATTAAACACCACAGCTATGCTTCATTAACATCGCTGTAATAACGTACTCTTATTTAAACCATATAATCTTATACTATCATATAACATATATTAAAAGACCTAAATATGTTCAATATATATTTTTACTTACAGTTATTATTCCAATGTAAGCCGTGTATCCATTTTGTGTTAAACAAAGCACATGGTGATATACATAAGCGTATATGATATTTTCAATGAATAATTACCCCGTTTATTAAATTCGTGTCACTTGAAATCAATTATTGTTAATAACACAATTTTATCTTATCAGAATCGAGAATTGTTAGAATCTGATTGTTTGCGTGCAAATGCGTAAGCGCCTCTTTCAAGAACTAAGTATCGACAAAGACACATCGCTGAACCAGTTGATGTTCAAATCAATACAACGAAGTCGAACCATGATAGTAAAAAGCTGATATTGACTAAACACCAACTGCTCATAAATTCAGCCTCTTTGAGCACCTGGATAGTTAGTTATATTAACACCAACTGCTCATAAATTCAGCCTCTTTGAGTACCTGGATAGTTAGTTATATTAACACCAACTGCTCATAAATTCAGCCTCTTAGAGTACCTGGATAGTTAGTTATATTAACACCAACTGCTCATAAATTCAGCCTCTTTGAGTACCTGGATAGTTAGTTATATTATCACGTTTTGATAGAAGTCAGTGTACATCTACTTAATACGTTAAGTATCAAGTGAAATAAAAACATATATTAACGTATCTGATACAAAGACAAAATCAAAGTCCAATCATAATAAGAATATATATAACCAAATGTAGTTAGTTCTATTGTATTAATGCATTTAATATGTCAGAATATTTAGTTTTCGTTAAACTAGAGTGTAAAGCTTGATGTAAACCATTAAATAAACGTTTCAAAAATGTAAGACTATTTTGCTTCTTCAGTAAAATAATATATTTAAAACACTATTATTTTTTTCAAATGAATTAAAACTCTATTTGACTGTTAAATATAACAATTTATTATGGTGAACAATACATATGGGTTGTGCTCTGTGAAAAAGGGGATTAATGCAGTCCGCACAGGCTTATCAGGGACAACACTTTCCTCTTTCATGGTATTTTTCGTTTAAAGATAGTCTCTTCTTAGTAAAATTCCATTTTAGGCGTAAAGTATCGTCCCTGATTAGCCTGAGCGGACTGCGCATGCTAATCTGGGATGCCACTAAACGCACATACATTAAATCCGCTTTTCACATAGCACGGCTCATATATATATTTCCTTGGTATTGATTAACTTACTGACATGATCCTCTTATTTTGACATCAGTCCATTTCTTTGAACACGCTTGTTAAGTTCGTTTTAAACTAGTATACATAAGCGTTTTTAAAACATAAGAACTGTTACTTTGGTCAAAAAAGTATTTTTAACGCTTCTTCCTTTGTTTTCAAGTTAATTTGCACTCGTTAATAATATTTGATATTATAATTTCGTACGGGGAGACATACATACATTTTACATTGTTATGGATTAATTTACTGACATAATCCTCTTTTTTTGAACACTGGTCAATGGTGCGCACTTAGAGAGGTAGTGTAATAGCGTAAGGATATAAATCTTAACGTAAACATAAACAGTGTTGTGGTCGTTAATAAATGTCGAAAATGGTACCCGGAAAGAAATCCCAAAAGCGTTGCTTTATGGTATGATTGTGATATGGGCCGCTCTCTGTGAAACTGGGGTTTAATGCATGTACGAAATGTGTCGTCCCAGATAAGCCTGTGCAGTCCGAACGGGCTAATCAGGGACGACACATTCCGCTCGTACGATATTTTCTGCTTAAAAGAAGTCCAGTTTAGGCGGAAGGTGTCGTCACTGATTAGCCTGTGCGGACTGCACAGGCTAATTTGGGATGATACTTGACGCCCATGTATTAAACCTCCTTTTCACAGAACACGGCCAATATATTTTGCATTGGTATTGATAAATTAACGGGCATAATCCTCTTATCTTGAAGATCAATCAATGGTGTGTACTTAGCGAGGAAGTGTAACAACTTAAGGATATAAATCTGCAAATAAAAAAAACGTACAGATTTGTGTAGCCGTAAATTTCTAATATTATACTTGGCAAGAATTCCCAAGAACCTCGCTGTATTGTAATAAGTTAAGTCCGTTTGATTTGTTGGTGATAATTCCTGTTTGACTGACGATTAAATGGAAGCAATACATCAGATGCAAGCAATATTAAGCTGAGCCCTTCTTCGATACAGTTCAGAAATACTCTGATGTAGTGTATGGTAAAATGGCTTAGTCATAAAGTTAGATATTCTTTACACCATCACAAAATTGGTTTTAAAAGAACAGCAGGCACTTACATTATACCATACTGAATCTGACAGCCCAATGATCCAATATGTATGGAAACTGGAAAACAGAATGCCAAGGAATCATTGAGCGTAAAACGGCTTAATATACTTATTTCAATATTTAATAATTTGTCAGTCCTCATTTTGCTTGACAATTGTCGTCACATAGAATGAGTGATCACTCAATAATCAATGTGCGAACCAGCGTGTCTAGACATGTGTTTGAAGGATGATTGCAAAATCAACTTGTTTTGATATCTTTTCGTCTTTGTCCAACTATGATACACACACAGATTAAAGACCTCCCCTTTAAATGATTAATTCATAACCCGTTTATGTTAGCACACTCATCAATACGCAAACCAACATTTTGTTTCATTCTTAACATGTTTAAACCATACCATTAACAGACCACTGTGGTCCGTGCGCTCACCTTTGACTGATTTAAATTAATAATTCTCAAGCGTATGTGCAACATTATTTGTTTGTTTTATAATATTTGCCATTCAAACATATAGATTCCTTTAAAAACGAAATAATAGACACACACGCATATTCCTTCCATGTAGTAAGGACTTGTACGTAAACAGTTTTCTTGTATAAAGTGCAATACTAGAGTTTGTGCTGGCAGGCACAATGCGTTTGTTAGTGATTACTTTTTCAAGAACATATTGACTGTGTTTATGAGACAGCGTATGTAATTGAACAATTGAAAAATGATTTAACGACGCTACAAATCAGACGCAATCGGTATTGTTCGAATACAGCGCATATTTTTCCCGAAAACCGAATGTAATTAAATCTGCCCAAATGCCGTATTCACTAGTTCTTTTTAAGTATTCAAATGTAAGCGCGATTGGAAACAAAGAGTTAACGTTGCATACACGAACTCAATGCGTATAGCATCTTTCATATATTCGTTTACTTAAAGTATACCAATGTGCTTCAGTATGCACTAGTAGTTTAAAAAAAGGCATGATATCGTTTCTTAGATATTAAATAACACTATTCCAACATTAAATATATACAACGTATCTTAAAACAGATAAATTATAATATACCATTGTTCTACAAGGATTACACAATGGACGTGCATGTTTATTGGTTTCATGGAATAATTATATGAAATTTGACATTTTGTTAATGTTATAAGTTAATTGGTTATATATTGCTGGCTTCGTACGTCAATTGTGGTATTCCGATAAAACATTTTTTCAATTTGTATAATTATTTCCCTGTTGTTTAAGTGCTGAAAATTTATTGTTATATTCGACGCTGTTATGTTGTAAACATGAATTGCTATACCGTCTTATTACATAGACTGCTTAATGCAAGTCGCTAACATTTACCTGTTCAAAAATAAATATTTCAAGGTGGTCTTGACATACAATATGCGTAAATAGGAGTAAATACTTGCGGTCTTGGTCTGAATAATAAGGCGACAAACCACACACGTCGAATATTAAATGCACGTCTTCATGTCACATAGGATATCCCACGCGTAGGCGGAAAGTATTCAAAGAACTTAAACATAATACCAGAAAGGCTAGCTATTGACGTGTTGCAGAAGGGATGTCAGTATATTTCTTTCTACAAAATTACAAATATTTCCATAACGTTAGTCTAGGGACTACTGTTCACTATATGCTTGCTGATTTATTATTAGTTGCAACAGTTTTTGGAAGACAGCAATTGAAAACTGAGGATAAAACGTCATAAATCATGATAAGTATTATTTCACTGATCTGTTTGCTTTATCTTGTGAATGGGTTTCGACAAGTATTTCTGGAATTGTTAATTTATTCCTTCATGATATGATATCTGCAAGTTTACGCGAAAAAAGTACAAATAAGGTATTGATTTTGATTTTGCAGAGCATTTGAGTTGTAATGACTGAATTACATGATTTATTGGTAAGAATTAGATAATTGTGGAGAATAATCCAAGGCTGTGTTGGAAAACATGTACCTATTTATAATATTAATTGAACATTTTAATAAGAGTTAGGTATACACGTACAGGAGAGTCATGTTTTAAGGCGCGCAAATAACTCAAACCAAAGCATGGCGTTTTTAAGTAATGCTTTGTATAAGGTATTGTAATACGAAAATGAATATGCATATTAATCCTAATGCAATTTAGAAAAAATAATTATATGATATCCTGACATTTAAAGGGCTAGAGACAGGTAATTGTAGCATGTACTAAATAATTAAAAAAGAAAACGTCTTATTTCGCAATGTAATGTACAGTCATAGCATGCCACATTGTAATATTTCCATTGTCAATCTTTAATAATTAGAACCTTCTTGTTTCGCGCATTTTTTGTCATGTTGACGTGATACTATTAACGTTGCAATTCATTCAATTGCCGTCATAATTGTCAATCCAAAACCTATTTACTAAAATCTCTTTAAATTGTTTCTCTTATATATTGTATAACTAAGCGACTTAATGGAAAGGCATTAAGCATAAATATATAAACGTAAGTAATACAACCCATGCCTAACATCTCACCACAAAAAGAAGTTAATTTTAAGTAATTAGTGACCTGATAAACTGATGAACATTTACTGGAAGTCATTAAGTCTAATGTAGATCGCACGATGATTTGCTTGCCAGCACTAACTGACAAAACATTACCGGGATAAGAGTTGAATGTCTTATACTCAATAAAAAAACTTCAATTGAAATTTGACAGTGTTCCGCCTGTATAAATTAGAGACTTGAAGTGAATTAAATAAATATTGATAAAAACTGTTTTTTTTAATCATTTTGTAGAATGCTTATATCTTTTATTCTCAACGTTTAACTTAGCGTTTGTCTTATTAATTCCCTACTGATTTCACCAGTTTACCAGTATGTAGGTGAATGTTCCTATACGTGTGGTTTCTATGGAGACAGAAAGACTTCAAGACTTTCCGAAAAATATGGCTCATGTGATCACTCAAAAAGTGCTAACGCAAGGTTGCTGAAACTCGGTTGAAAAAGGGACATCCGAAGAATATATAAGGTATATCCGACGAAATTGAAATTGTTATGGGTACAGAAATAAGCGAGAATAAAAATATTAAAAAGTGCCTTACCTAGGTCGATGAAACTCGTTTGAGAGGAAAAGATGCGGATAAAGGTTCAAGTGGAAAATATGCATATAATTTAAATGTTCAGTTTGACAATAATTATGATTCATTGAAAGATAACTCTGAATTCTTCCACACTTAAAATGCATTAAAGGGGCCTTTTCACAGATTTTGGCATATTTTGAAATTTGTCATTTAATGCTTTATATTGATACATGTAAACATTGGATCTTAAAAGCTCCAGTAAAAAATCAACAATAAAATTTAAAAAAGTAAAAAAAGTAGCCGGACCAGTGACCCCCGGAGTCCTGGAGTTAGTCTGAAGTAAAAACGCATTAGCATTAGCCCTCTCGGCTATTCCGCCGGCTATACACAGGTTAAGTATTTTATACCTTATATAAGCAATCTTCGTAGTTTCGTTAACTGAAACGACAACAACAGAACTCTCCAAATTATTCAATCGTTTCGCGTTGCAACGCTTTATTATTTTTAGGTTTTCAAATCGTCAAAAGATACATATAATGGCTATATTGGACTCTGGTAAATGTTCAGTAATACTCCTCACAAATATCATAACTAAAACGAAAATTTGCGAATCTGAAACAACTTTTTTCAATTTTGTCAATTTACCAAACCGTGAAAAGATCCCTTTAAAGCTTGGCTAAAGAAACGGAGGTCATGTTATTACTCCAACTGAATTATCCCGGTATAGGACTGCGATTTTGTCTCTAACAAAGCTTTTGTTGAATACAGGTACGTTAATCCATTGATGTTTGTCATAATATGGGTAAATAATCAATCCAATAGTATCAGGTGGAGTATGAACACCTGTGATTATTTATTTAGTACTAGCGGAAATTTCCAACATTTTTCGCAAGTAAGGCCTAAACAATATTGAATATTTATATCATTAAGTTGTATACACATTAGTACATGCATGAAGACCTAGAAGCAAAATAAAAAACACCACAACACTCAAATAATGTGCAGGCAATTGTGTGAAGATGTGATACCCGGCTAATGCACATGGTGTTTAATTAGACGTTGAATTCATCGCATACACAGCGTTGACTATTAAAACAAAAGCGGTAACAGTTCATGTGGCGATGAGTCTTGAAGCCCAGAAACAGTTTGAAAAGTCCATTTGTTTGACCGGTAGGCTGTAATCTACTAATTACGTTTAAAGTTGTGCTGTATATATTGTCATATGTTGTCAATGGTCACCTGACTAAAATGAAATACTTGCTGCTGATAACAATTATATTTCTCCTGTTTGTATTTCTGGAGTTTGGTTATGGCTATCTTGCAAACATATAAAATATGCACTTTAGAATTCATAGAGCATTTTGAATGTGCCACTATAGAAATGAAATATGAACATGTAAGCAAACAAAAAAGCAACAAAAGATAAATTACACCGATAAGACAACTAGCTAACCAGAAGGATATTATTCTCGATTGCGATGGTGAGCAATCCTTTATATGCTGACCAATGAATATACTCAAGACTTAGATATTTCTTTTTCATATATCTAGTCAATACGAGCTTTGTTCTGTTAAGAAGATAACATCAACAAGAGTTGTTTACATTGGTTTTATCATTACTACTGTATCAATAGTACTTTAGTTTAACGTCTCTTATTTTGGTTGCTTTCTGCTTAAATAATTCTAAACGCAATACTCGGACAGGATTGGGTTATACCGTTCAGTACACTGAATGCCATCTGTCAGACAAAATCGAGAATCACAAATAATGTTTGAATGT
The DNA here is from genome assembly GCF_020536995.1 of Dreissena polymorpha. Taxonomy (NCBI): domain Eukaryota; kingdom Metazoa; phylum Mollusca; class Bivalvia; order Myida; family Dreissenidae; genus Dreissena; species Dreissena polymorpha. Next base: position 54,817,800 of record NC_068365.1, read on the forward strand.
TATTGGATTTGTCGGAAAGACACCACATTGAAATGGGATTCTTGCTTTTAATAAGTATCTAATTAGGTAACTTATTGCTAGTCAATACAACCAGCCTCATGTTGCATAAATCGTTTAGACAAACAATTTATTTAGCAAAACGTCTAGAAATAAGCATATACTGGTATGATGATATATTATTCAATTACCAACGAACAACACATGAACTAAAAGCGGCCACAACTGCATAGGGCACAACTTAGGCAGTATTTAATATCCAGTCAACGGCAAAACTAGTTATAAGTTCTAATAAATGAAAGCAATGTTTGAACTAGTTAAGCTCGGTTGCTTTTTAATATATACACATAACCATTTCATAAACATAACCGCAATAAAAGTCACTGACCAAATGATGTTTCATTAGCTGTGAATTGCGTGTGGTTCGGCGAAAAACGAGTAAAGTGATATAGCTAACACACTTAAAAACCAATGACATACAACATATCAAAATCTGTGACCAATACATGGTTGCGTATTGTTATCAAATGTGATGATACCAGCCAAATATTAACATTTTTCGAGTAATTTGTTATATACAATTTTTGCAGATATAAATTATTTCTTAATGACAAACTTTACATTTATATTAAATCAATGTGTTGTGGTTCTTTTCAGAACATGGTTTCTCAACAGACACGATTTCCTGATGCTATTCCAATATCCCATAAGTAAAATGATTTATAATAAAATGAATGGGGATAAAATAAATTATTTCGTTTACCTACATGTAGAATAAACTGCTTTAGTTTGCAAGCGTGTCTCTAAATTATGAACTCATCTTTAAATAAGTAATCAATACATTTGAATAAATTATTTAACATGATTATGTATAAACATATATTCGTGTCATCGTTACACGAATAATTATGTGTTAAAAAGTATATTGATGAATTAAAGTATAGTGTTAACGCATTATATATTTATTTGAACAAATAATAGGTAGGAATAGTGAACACGTATTTTTTAATACGCCGGACATATTAACTAAACCAATATATTAACCATATATCAGACGGTGTTCATTGTTCATCGGCATTCAACTCCTGCCATGCATCATCAATAAATAGTGGGAAATATGTACTGTAATAATAATGTACGCTTACCGTGAAAACTAGCGTGTAACATGTTGAAAGCTATACATGTGAATGGTGAGTTGAATATATAGTAATACTAGTATTGTGTTGGCAACTAATCAATTTCTTAAATAAAAGACCAGCTAATGGACAAAAGCATTTCTGTGCTGGTATATCTACTGGAGTTTTATTATTCCTTTATGGAATAAGAGTGGTATTTTTTACCAGATATTGTATTAGCAATTTCCCAAGAGAGATCTCGGAATGCCATATACGTGACTTTATCCATAATCAAGACCATTTGGGCGTTTGACCCATAAATGGACAAGACAATAATAGTGTGCTCTTTAAGAATCGTGCACATTTTAAACAAAAACATGAACACCTCAGTCCAAGCAAAATATATGTTCATGAATCCCTTTGACATCAGTGAAGAGGTGTATAAAAACGTGTTTAAATCCATATCATATTTTGGGCTTGAAATAAATGAAATATATCAAATGATTATTGTTAAGTATTTGCAAACATAGAACGTTTCTAAACTGCACTTAGTTATTCAGAAAACTCAAACATATAAACAATTATTTAGTAAACTAGTACTGATTTTTAGAAAGCTGCAATGACAAGTGCCTTTAGGATTCGTTTAGAATGCACGATAATGTTTGCATTCATAGTTCGAGTTCGTTTGTTTTCGTATGAACGGAAAAGTGTTTACCATCAAACGAATGAAATGTAGGAAAATAATATTCAATTCTTATAATTGATTATCATGTTTTTAAAATCTTCACTGATTTAAAGTATACGGACTACTTCAATATTTGTTATTTGCCGACTTACGAATCTTTTTTTTAAGTTTACGATTGCGTGACAATTCAATATAAAACATTTACCAATCAAAATGATGCGCAAACATAACCACGTAATTAAAAAAGACAACAGCACTGATTATAAAAAGTCCTAGTCAATTATTTGCTCTGAATTATGAAATTGAGTTTTGATTTACAGTCTACATAAATGAACGGAAAAACGCAACAAAATTCATTTGATTTAATTGGAAAACGTGATGTAGAGACACATCTATTGTCAGACAATGATATTTTAATTGGATTTATATACGCTTGAATATTCACAATCACGAATTTAAACAAAAATTACGAATAACTATTTAAACAAAAGGATTTTAATACACGCTCAATAACTTGTTTGTATTTTATAGTAACACATAATTATTATTCAAATCTCGTAGAATAGATTAACATATATTTACAAAGGAATCCATGGTGTCTGTCAGCAAATAATCGTCTTAGCAATTGTTCTTTTTTTTATGGAATCGTCAGTTTGACTATCTATGTCTGTGATAATTAAACATTTTATATATCGATCTGCAAAGTTCAAATACGTTTTCGTTGTGTTTGGGCATATTTACAGTGACATTCATGAGTGCGTTAGAAAGAAATATGTCCAATATGTTTTAAACAAATTTCAACGTTATTATCAATTATTTGTTTTGCAAAATCAACACAAAAAACTAAACTTGCAAAATCGCCAAATAATAAAGAACACTAAATCACGAGCATGTATGTGTCATTTAAATTTTATAAACAGTGATTAATTAATTATAAACACAAAGCAGTTTAAAAAAACAATCAACACTATATATTAAGATAGGATCCTTTTTATGATGGCTATTGAATGCTTATCACGAATGATATGTATGAGTATAATAATACATAATTAACGATGATGTATTTATTGTCTTGTCTTCTAGGGTCAATTAGTCAGTTCCCTTTATAAGTTTATAGTAGGACTTTCAAAATCTGACGAGAAGTTTTCTTCTCATGCTGTAAGATTTTAATTACATGTTATTTCATATACATAAATAAAGAATGAAAAATATTATATCTCGCTGGATCCAATATGGCTCCTTCACAAACGTCAGTAATATTCTTTAAAATTTTGATTTGAAAACCGACATGTGTCAACATTCATTGACCTTCAAACCCATACATAACTGTCAAAACCATTAAATCTGCGCATTTCACGTAAATGCCGGTAGAGATAAGTTAAAATTTATTGCAAAACAGAACAAGTGATTAATATAATCCTACATATTATAACAAGGAGTGTTTTGCAATTTCAGATATGCATTATGTGGTTCTGATATAACGTTCCAGAGAGAATTACAAGTATTTCAGAGAAAATGCAAGATAGTTACTAAATTTATTTTATTATTAGTATACTACTTTTTTATTGAAAAAAAATGATAAAGCATGGTATAAACGGTATTTTTTTATGAAAGTGTGTTCGAATACTGCAAATTGAAAATCCACAATGTGTTGATGATATTGATTGCGAAGAACTTCCAGCTAATTGTCGAATTACCCAGCCCAACTCCGGTACACTACATTCAATAATAAAATAGCATCGAACCGAGTGGAATAATCTTTTAACAAGTTGGCTTTTTGATATGTCTAGTCGAGACAAAAGAAAGGACAAGAACCCATCTGCGCTGTGGATCAAGTTGGAAATTTGTCCTTTTAGTAAGTATCTGAACATATGGTGCTCAAACTATCTTAATCGTCCAAGACATTCTTGTTATTCCTCTGTATGTACACCATTATTTTCCTTGTCATTTATTCTTTGAAACGAATTAGTGTATAGAATACACGAAAAGTCTCAAAAATCATTAAAATAAAATTGAAGTAGAGGTTTGAAGAATTGCCTTACTTAATTAATACTGAATGTTTTTCTATAAGTGCAAGACAATACAAAATATGTATAACAGTTTTTATTTTTATTAACCAAAGTCGCTATTATGAATATTGACAGAACAATGATGAATATGATATGTTTCATATTATTTTATTGAACGTGTGGGCACACAGTGCAATCAACACCAAATCAAAAGCCCTTTTAAGATAAAAGTAAGAAGAATTGTTTAAATAGAATCCTTTGTGAATGAGTAAGTATGGAAAAATATGAAGTAAACAACAATTAACATAAGTAGTTTTAGCAGATCTGTGTGTAACTATGCAACTATTACTTAACATTCACTAATACATAAATAAGTATAAAATCACGTGCAGCTATGAGAACAGCGGCATAGTTATCATATGAATACATATTCTTTTGTTATTGGGCATTCATTTTTATTATCAATTGTTCATGCTGATGTCATCAGTGTACTCGTGTAACGTGTTTTTCAAATAAACAAGCGGCGTGTTTATGTTCTTTACGGACTTCTGTTTGTATATTGTTATATACTCTAATGTTAAAACAATACTAAACGCTTTGCAATCAAATGTGTAAAACAGTTTTTAAAACTTTATACTGCGCTTATATATCTTTTCTTTGCATTGCTTAACTTACTGAAATGATCCTCTTATCTTGACACCAATCTTTTTCTTTGAAGCTTGTAAAGCTCGTTTTAAACTATGATACATAAGCGTTTTTAAAACATAAGAACTGTTTGCTACTTTGGTCAAAAAAGTATTTTTAAATCGCTTTTCTTTGTTATTAAGTTAATTTGCACTCTATGCAAGTGTTTGATATTATAATTTCTTACGGGGAGACATACATACATTTTGAATTGTAATGGATTAATTTACTGACATAATCCTCTTTTTTTGAACATTGGTCAATGATGTACACGTAGAGAGGAAGTGTTATAGCGTAAGGATATAAATCTGAACGTAAACATAAATATTGTTGTGGTCGTTAATAAATGTCAAAAATGGTACCCGGAAAGAAATCCCGAGAGCGTTGCTTATTGTATTATTATGATATGGGCCGCTCTCTCTTGAAAAGGGGGTTTAATGCATGTACGAAATGTGTCGTCCCAGATAAGCCTGTGCAGTCCGAACGGGCTAATCAGGGACGACACATTTTGCTTTTACGGTATTTTCTGGTGAAAAGAAGTCCAGTTTAGGCGGACGGTGTCGTCACTGATTAGCCTGTGCGGACTGCACAGGCTAATTTGGGATGATACTTGACGCCCATGTATTAAACCTCCTTTTCACAGAACACGGCCAATATACTTTGCATTGGTATTGATAAATTAACTGACATAATCCTCTTATCTTGAAGATCAATCAATGGTGTGTACTTAGCGAGGAAGTGTAACAACTTAAGGATATAAATCTTTAAATAAAAAAAACGTACAGATTTGTGTAGCCGTAAATAAATGTCTCATATAATACTTGGCAAGAATTCCCGAGAGCATCGCTGTATTGTAATAAGTTAGGTCCGTGTGATTTGTTTGCGATAATTCCTGTTTGACTAACGATTAAATGGAAGCAATACATCAGATGCAAGCAACATTAAGCTGAGCCTTTCTTCGATAGAGTTCAGAAATACTCTGATGTAGTGTATAGTAAAATGCCTTAGTCATAAATTTAGATATTCTGTTCACTATTACATAATTGGTTTTGAAAGAACACCAATCTCTTACATTATACAAGACTGAATCAGACAGCAAAATGATCCAATATGTATGGAAACCGGAAAACAGAACGCCAAGGAATCACAGAGCGTAAACGGTTTAATATACTTATATAAATATTTAATGATTTGTCAATCCTCATTTTGCTTGACAATCGTCGTGACAAGGAATGAAAAAATGAGTACGCACTCAAGAAAAAAAATGTGCGAACCAGCCTGTTTAAACGTGTGTTCAAAGAATGATTGAATATCAACTTGTTTTGTTGTCTATCGCTCTCTGTTCAACTATAATTCTTTTTTTTACACCGTACCGTAAACAGACTAGTGTGTCCCGTTCGCTCACCTGATTTGAAATACGGACCCTTAAGCAAATGGGCAACATTATTGGTTTAATTTGAAATATTTGCAATTCGACCGTGTAGAGTCCTTTTATTACGAAATAATACAGAAACACGCATATTGCCTCCATGCATGTATGATCTTGTACGTGAACAGTTTCCTTTTATAAAGTACAAAAGTTGAGTATTTGCAGGCAGGCACAATGCGTTTGGTAGTGATTATTTTTTTAAGAACATACTGACTGTGTTTATGAGACAGCGTATGTGATTGAACAATTGAAAAAATGATCCAACCACGCTATAAATCACACGCAATCAGTATTGGTCGGCCCAATAAAGCGCCTATTTTATCTGAAAACCGAATGTAAACTTGGAGACTTTTCTAACGCATGACTTAATTATATCAATATAGCTCCCTTATTTTTTAACGGATTTTGTTGAAATTTGGACCAATGATAATTCAACACATATTATAGTTCCTGAAAATTTAATTGAAATTTAAAAACAACCAAAATATCAAAATTAACAAATTAAACACGTCACTTCCAAAGTCAAATTCGCAAACTCGTTCAGCGTAAAATAATAACACTGTGAAAAGTAAAAAGCATAATCGTACACGTCTTAATAACTGACTAGCTTGCAACATGCCGATTGAGCCGTTGCGCTCCTGAATATTCATACGAGCCATAGTGTTTGTCTTTTAATTAATGTTATGTTTTTCTTGTGCAAAAACTTACCTAGAATGATGAAATTGAAATTAAATTTGAATAACATGTATATCGAGTTTCAATACACTTGGTGATTTTTCTAACGCAACGCTTATGAAACTTACATATCTCAGTAAAAGGAAAATATTTTTATTTAAAATTGCACATGTGATCATTTGACTACATAATGTGCAATCTAACGATAACATCATTCATCCGTGACGATCGGACGCTTTAGCAAGTGGGGAAGGTAGCCTGCAAAATGTAAAGTGCGCGATTGGATATTCATACGAGCTATATTGTTTTGTAAATTATTTTTATGTTTTCCTTGTGGACAAAATAAATTGAAATAAAATTAAAAATTATATTGCGTTTCACCATTTCCACGTACACAAATATTGAACCACACCTACCCCACGTGCTAAAGCGTCCAATCGTCACGGATGAATGCTTTTATTGTGAGCTTGCATTGAATGTAGTCAAAGGATCGTATGTAACATTTTAAATCAATATCTTTACTCATTACTGAGATATTCAAGTTTGAAATGTGATTCGTTAGAAAAGTCCACAAGTGTAATTGAATCTGCCCAATTGCCATATTCACTAGTTCTTTGTAAGTACATGTATTCAAATGCGCGATTTTATGTTGCATACATGAACTCATTTCGTAAAGCATCTTTCATAGTTTCGTTTACTTAATGTACAGCAATTTGTTTTAGTATGTACTAGAAGTTTTTGAAAATTAAGATATGGTAGTCTGATAAAAACATGGTTTCACTTTGTATAATTATTTCCCTGTTGTTAAAGTGCTGAAAATTCATTGTTATATTCGACGCTGTTATGTTGTAAACATGAATTGCTATACCGTCTTATTACAATGACTTCCTAAAGCAAGTCGCTAACATTTACCTGTTCAAAAATAAATATTTCAAAGTGGTTTTGACATACAGTATTTGTAATTTAATAGGAGTCAATACTTGCGGTCATGATTTGAATAATAAGGCGACAAACTACATACGTCGAATTTTAAAAGCACGTCTTCATGTCACATAGGATATCCCACACGTAGGCGGAAAGTATTCCAAGAACTTAAACATAATACCAGAAAGGCTAGCTATTGACGTGTTGCAGAAGGGATGTCAGTATATTTTTTCCTACACAATTACAAATATTTCCATAACTTTCGTCTACGGACTACTGTTCACTATATGCTTGCTGATTTATTAGTTGCAACAGTTTTTGGAAGACAGTAATTGAAAACTGAGCATTATCTCACTGATCTGTTTGCTTTATCTTGTGAATGGGTTTCGACAAGCATTTCTGGAATTGTCTATTTATTCCTTCATGATACGATATCTGCATGTTGACGCGAAAAAGTACAAATACGGTATTGATTTTGATTTTGCAGAGCATTTGAGTGATAATGACTGAATAACGTGAGTTTTTGGTAATAAGGAGATAATTGTGGGGCATAATCCACGGCAGTGTTGGAAAACATGTACCTTTTTATTATAGAAATTGAACATTTAAATAAGAGTTACGTATACATGTACAGGAGAGTCATGTTTTAAGGCGCGCAAATAATTCAAACCAAAGCATTGGATTTTCAAGTAATGCTATTATAAGGAATTACACATTTTCTTTTGTAAAAATTAATACGAAAATGTGTATGCATAGATATCATAATGAAATTATAAAAAAAATCATATGATACCCTGACATTAAAATGGCTAGAGACAGGTAATTTAGCATGTACAAAATAATGAAAAAAAAGTCTTATTTCGCAATGTAATGTACAGGCAGAGCATGTAACATTATGTTTCCGTTGCCAATCTTTAATAATTAGTATCTTTTTGTTTCGCGCATGTTTTTGTGATGTTGACGTGATACTATTAACGTTGAAATTCAGTCAATAACTTTCATAATTGTCAATCCAAAATCTATTTTCTAAAATCTCTTTAAATTGTTTCTCTTATTTAATGTGTAACTAAGCGACTGAATTGAAAGGCGCTAAGCTTAAATATATAACCGTAAGTAATACAACCCATGTCCAACATCCCACCACAAAAAGAAGTTATTTTTAAGTAATAAGTGACGTGCTAAACTGATTAACATTTACTGGAAGTCATTAAGACTGATGTAGATCGCACGATGATTTGCTTGCCTCCACTAACTGACAAAACTTTACAATGTCTTCTACGTCAATAAAAAAAACTTCAATTGGAATTTGACAGTGTTCCGCGTGTATATATTAGAGGATTGGAGTGAATTAAATAAATATTGATAATAACGGTTTGTCTTTTTAAATTATTTTGTAGAATGCTAATATATTTTATTCTCAATGTTTAACTAAATGTCATCACACAACGTTTGTCTTATTAATCCCCTACTGGTTTCACCAGAGGAAAACGCGATTTGATGTCAGTTAAGTTTTGTCCTATAAGTGTGGTTACTATGGTGACAGAAATACTGCAAGACTTTCCGAAAATATGGTTCATGTGATCACTCAAAAAGTGCCAAAGCAAGGTTGCTGAAACTCGGTTGAAAGAGGGACATCTGAAGAATATGTAAGGTATTTCAGAAATTTATCCGACGAAAATTGACAATGTTATGGTTACAGAAATAAGCGAGAATTAAAAATATTGTTGTTTTTTCGAGAACACAAAAAGTACTTTACCTAGGTCGATCAAACTCGGGAGAGAGGAATCTATGCAGATATAGGTTCAAGTGGAAAATATGCATATAATTTTAGTTTTCAGTTTGACAATAATTATGGTTCATTGAACTTTTGCTTCTGAATTCTTCCACACTTAAAATAAATTCAAGCTTGGCTGATGAAACGGAGGTCATGCTATTACTCCAACTGAATTATCCCGGTATGCGACTGCGGTTTTGTCTGTAACAAAGCTATTGTTGAATACAGGTACGTCAATCAATTGCTGTTTGCCAAAATATGGGTAATAATCAATCCAATAGTATCAGGTGGAGTATGAACACCTGTGACCATTTCTTTTTAAGTACAAGCGGAAAGTTCCAGCATTTTTTGCTAGTAAGGCCTTTACAATATTGAAAATTTATTTCATTAAGTGGTAAACACATTAGTACCTGAATGAAGACATAGAAGCAAAAAAACACACATCACACCACTCAAATAATGTGCAGGAAATTGTGTGAAAATGTGATACCCGGCTTGTACACATGGTGTTTAATTTGACTGTGAATTAATTACACACACAGTGTTGAATATTGAAACAAAAGCGGTAACAGTTCATATGGCGATGAGGCTTGAAGCCCATGACCGGTTTGAAAAGTCCATTTGTTTGCATTGACAGCTAGGCTTAAATCTATTAATTACGTTTAGAGTTGTGCTGTATACATTGTCATATACTGTCAATGGTCACCTGACTAAAATGAAATACTTGCTGCTGATAACAGTTATATTTCTGCTGTTTGTATTTCTGGAGTTTGATTATGGCTATCTTGCAAACATATAACATGCATTTTGAATGTGCTATTATAGAAATGAAATATGAACATGTAAGCAAACAAAAAAGCAACAAAAAATAAATTACACCGATAAGACAACTAGCTAACCAGAAGGCTATTATTCTCGATTGCGATGGCGAGCAATCCTTTATATACAGACCAATGGATATACTCAATACTTCGATATTTCTTTTTCATTTATCTAGTCAATACGAGCTTAGTTCTGTTAAGAAGATAACATCAACAAGAGTTGTTTATATTGGTTTTATAATTACTACTGCATCAATAGTACTTTAGTTTAACGTCTCTTATTTTGGTTGCTTTCTGCTTAAATAATTCTAAACGCAATACTCGGACAGGATTGGGTTATACACGTCAGTACACTGAATGCCATCTGTCAGACAAAATCGAGAATTTACAAATGATGTTGGAATGTTATTGGATTTGTCGGAAGAACACCACATTGAAATGTGATTCTTGCTTTTAATAAGTATCTAATTAGGTAACTTATTGCCAATCAATACAACCAGCCTCATGTTGCATACATTGTTTAGATGTTCAATTTATTTAACGAAACGTCTAGAAATAAACAAATACACGTATGCTGATATATTATTCCATTACCAACGAACAACACATGAACTAAAAGCGGCCACAACTGCATAGGGCACAACTTAGGCAGTATTTAATATCCAGTCAACGGCAAAACTAGTTATAAGTTCTAATAATTGAGAGCAATGTTTAAACTAGTTAGGCTCGGTTGCTTTTTTATATCTACACATAACCATTTCATAAACATAACCGCAATAAAAGTCACTGACCAAATGATGTTTCATTAGCTGTGAATTGCGTGTGAATCGGCGAAAAACGAGTGAAGTGATAGAGGTAACACACTTCAAAAACAATGCCATACAACATATGTTCAAAAACACAAAATCTGTGACCAATAAATGGTTGCGTGTTGTTATCAAATGTATTGGTACCAGACAAATATTTACGTTTTTCGAGTTATTTGTTATATACAATTATAAACTATTTCTTAGCGACAAACTTTACATTTTATATTAAATCAATTTGTTGTGGTTCTTTTCAGAACATAGATGGTTTCTCAGCAGACACGATTTCCTCATGCTATTCCAATATCCTATTAGTAAAATTATTTATAATAAAATTAATGAGAAAAAAAACACTATTTCGTTTACCTACATGTAGAATACACTGCTTTAGTTTGCAAGAGTGTCTCTAAATTATAAACTCATCTTTACATCGGTAATCAATACATTTGACTATATAATTTAACATGATAATTTATATATACGTTTCATCGGCAAATTTACGCGACAAATGATGTTTTGAAAAGTCAATTAATGAATCAAAGCAAGAGTGTATCTAAATTATGAACTGATCTTTAAATAAGTAATCAATTCATTTGAATATATAATTTAACATGATTATGTATATACATGTATACGTTTCATCGCCAAAGTTACACGGATAATGATGTTTTGAAAATCAATTAATGAATCAAAGTATAGTGTTAACGCATTATATATTCACTGTATATTTGAACAAATACCAGGGTGGAATAATGAACAAATCTTTTTTATTACGCCCGACATATTAACTAAACCATGATATTAACCATATATCAGACGTTGTTCATTGTTCTTCGGCATTCAACTCCTGCCATGCCACATCAAGAAATAGTGGGAAATATGTACCGTAATATTAATGTACGCTTACCGTGAAAACTAGCGTGTAACATGTTGAAAGCTATATATTTGTATGGTGAGTTGAATATATAGTAAGACCAGTAATGTGATGGCATGTGTTGGCAACTAATCAATTTCTTAAATAAAAGACCAGCTAATGGACAAAAGCATTTCCGTGCTGGTATATCTACTGGAGTTTTATTATTTCTTTATGGAATAAGAGTGGTATTTATAACCAATATCGGCGAAAATCCCAGAAATTGTATTAGCAATTTTCCAAGAGAGATCTCGGTATGCCATATACGTGACTTTATCCATAATCAAGACCATTTTGGCGTTTGGCCCATAAATGGGCAAGACAATAACAGTTTGCTCTGTCAGAATCCTGCACATTTCAAACAAAACAAAAAAATCTTCAGTCCAAGCAAAATGGCAAAATATATGTTATGAGCTTATAATAAATAAAATATATCAAATGATTATTGTTAAGTATTATCAAACACAGAACGTTTCTAAACTAAACTATTCTTTATTAAAAGAGTACTGATTTTAAGATAATGTTTGCATTCATACTTCGTTTGTTTTCGTATAAACGGAAAAGTGTTAACCATCCAACGAATGAAATGTAGGAAAACAATATTCAATTCTTATAATTGGTCATCATGTTTTTAAAATCGTCAATGATTTAAAGTATACGGACTTCTACAATAATTTTTTTTTGGCCAACTTACGAATCTTTTATTTAAGTTTACGATTGAGTGATCATTTCAATATCAAACATTTACAAATCAAAATGATGCGCTACCATGACCACGTAATTAAAAAAGACAACGGCTCTGATTATAAAAAGTCCTAGTCAATTATTTGCTCTGGATTATGATATGGAATTTTGATTTTACAGTCTACATAAATGAACGGAAAAACGCATCAAAATGCATTTGATTTAATTGAAAAACGTGATGTAGAGAGACGTCCATTGTTAGACAATGATATTTTTATTAGATTTATATACGCTTGAATATTCACAAGCACGAATTTAAACAAACATTACGAATAACTATTTAAACAAAATGATCTTAACTCCCGCTTAATAACTTGTTTGTATTTCTTAGTAGCACAAACATATTATTCAAATTTCGTAGAGTAGAAGCACATATATAAACAAAGGAATCCATGGTGTCGTTCAGCAATTAATCGTCTTAGCAATTGTTGTTATTTTGCTTTATGGAGTGGTCAGTTTGACTATCTATGTCTGTGATGATTTTAAATGTTTATGTACCGATCTGCAAAGTTCAAATACGTTTTCGTTGTGTTTGGGCAAAGTTTTAGTGACATTTATAACTGCGTTACAAAGAAATATGTTCAATATGTTTTAAACAAATTTCAACGTAATTATTTTTTTTTCAAATTCGACACACAAAACTAAACTTGCAAAATCGCCAAATAATAAGGAACAATAAATCACGAGCATGTAGGTGTCATTTACATTTCAAAACAAATCATGTATAGATTTGTTCCATACCTATATTTTGAATGATTTATAAACAGTGATTAATTTATTATACATAAACAGCAGTTTAACACATAAATCAACACCATATATTAAGATAGGATCATTTTAATGTTTGTTCTTGAATGCTTATCACGAATGTTATGTATAATAATACATAATTAACGATGTTGTATTTATTGTCTTGTCTTCTATTTCCCATGAGTATGTTGCCTTTAAGGTAGGACTTTCAAAATCAGACGGAAGTTCTCTACCTATGCTGTAAGATTTCAATTACATGGTATGACATATAGTTAAATAAAGAATGAACAATATTATATCTCGCTAGATCCAATATGGCTCCTAAAAACACGTGAGTAATACTCTTGAAAATATTGAGTTGCAAATCGATTTGTGTCAACATTAACCAGGTTACGTTCAGTGACCTTCGAAACCATACATCACTGCCGAAACCATACTGCGCATTTCACGTAAATGCCGGTAGAGATAAGTTTAAGTTATTTACTAAAATTATTTTATTATTTTATTATTATTAACTACTGTTTAAATGAAATATTTGGGTCATTAATGATTTAGCATGGTAAAAATGGTATTCGAAAAAAAGTGCGTACTACTACTGCAAATTGAAAATCCACAATGGGTTGACGATATTGATTGCAAAGGACTTAATGCGTATTGTCGAAGTACCTAGCCCAACTGCGGTTAACTAAATTCAAGTATAAAATACTATCGACACGAGTGGAATATTTTTCAACAAGTTGCTTTTTGAAATGTCTAGACGAGACAAAAGAAAGGACAAGAGCCCATCTGCGTTTTGGATCAAGTTGGAAATTTGTCCTTTAAGTAAGTATCTGAACATATGGTGCAAAAAATCGTCGTAGACATTCTTCTTATTCCTATGTATTTACACGATTATTTGCTTAGTCAAATATTTTTTGAAACGAGTTATTGTATCGAACACACGAACAGTCTCAATAATGATTAAAATAAATTCGAAGTAATTGTTTCAAGAAGAATTGCCTAACTTAATTAAAAATACTGAATATACTCCTATAAGTGTATAAGTGTTTAAGTGTAAGACAATACAAAATATGTTCAACAGTTTTTATTTTGCTATTTTCTTAACCATAGCTCCTATTATAAATATTAACAGAACATTGATGAATATGACATGTTTCATATTGTTGCATTGTATGTGTACAAAATATGTACAACAGTTTTTATTTTGCTATGTTCTTTACCATAGTCACTATTTTAAATATTAACAGAACATTGATCAATATGGTATGTTTCATATTGTTGCATTGTATGTGTGTGAACAACGTGGAATCATAACAAAATATAATGCCCCTTTAATATCAAAGTAAGCAGCCGTGTTTAAATAGAAGTCTTATGGAATGATGTAAGTTCGGAAAAATATTAAGTAAACTACAATCATTAGTAGTATAAGCAGATCTGTGTGTTACTATGTAACCATAAATAAACATTCATTAATACTTTAATAAGTATAAACTCACATACAACTATGAAAATGGCGGCATGGTTATTGTATGAATACGTATTCTTGTGTTAGCGGGTATTCATTTTTCTTATTCAGTGTTCATGCTGATGTCATCATTGTACTCGTGTAACGTATTTTTTAAATGAACCAGATGCGTGTTTATATACTTAACGGACTTTGTACTATTTTATACGTCTACTAAACCATACTAAAACGCTTTGCAATCAAATGTGTAAGGCCACATTTTAGGACTTGATGCTTATATTATTTGTTCCGTTTTGAAAATTTCCTACTGCGCCTATCATAAGTAACATATATCAATGAAGTAAAGTAAAACATTCACAGCCCTTTCTTGTTGATTAATTATTTGTAAAATCATCCACTACAGGTCAAAAAGCAAACGCAAAAATACGTACATCTTTTATGTCATATATTAGTTAGAAGCATTAACTGATTTTTAATTGTAATGTTGACATACACATTGTAATGTTACGCTGTTTTATATTGCTTAATTCAGAGAGACCTGCGGACTTCTGTGTTATATTATCCAAATTACAAACAAATATTCTTTCAGTCGCTATATATCAACAATTAATGCAATGTTGTAGGTAACGTTCCTTATAATACATCATAGCAGACACTAACCGTTTAATGCCAGTATGGATAGCTTCAATAGATTGCAAAATAATCCATGTTATCAATACATGTCAAATGCATCACATGAATGTAATATCCAATATATGCATATAGATAACTAGCTAAACCAGGCGGTTTCCTAAACAACTTGGAAGTAAATAATTCATGCTTCGCTTAAACGTGATGTATTGCTGAATAATCCACATGCTTACTAGATGTCATGGCTTTTAATATATAGATACATATTGTGCAAAATATATACTGTTACTGCATATGTGGGTTTAAATTCCGTTCATGTGACCAGAACAAAATAATTCTGATGTAGGACAATAAAATAAAACAAAAGTTTATATTTTCACAGAAAAAAACTATAATTTGTTACATCAATACAGTAGATAATAACCATGTGAGTTATACTTTTTTCATAATATACTGTTTATGCAGTTTCGGTTTCACAAACGTGTTTGTACTATAAGGTATTATTTCAATAGACGGATTGATCTACTTCCGTTTTTTTAAACTGAACCTTATCTGTATAAAATAGACTTGTTATGATTTTGTTTAGCTAATTCATACTTATTTATACTGTTGTTTCAAGATAAGTTAGTGACATTCCTATGAGTACCGAAATTATTTAAAAAGTAGGCGTATAATATGTGATATATTACTAGCATTATTTGTATAAAATTTCACAGTAGAATATTTAGTGATACATGTAAGTGTCAATAGTTTTTTTTTCTGTCTTTGCCATTTCACTAACACGGACTAAAATGGAAGGGTTCGCTCTTTTGTTTGAAACTCATGTAATTTATATACCTAGGAAATCAATCAAAGCAACTTATTTATGATTCTAGTAATATGACCGATTCAACGAATTCACACAGTTTTGTATAAACAAATACTTTTAAAACCGTTTGAGTATTTTTAGTGTAGAGGTTCTACCTCACATTAGGTGAAAACCCCTATATGTGTCGCAACGCTTCTATGTGATAAACTTATTAAACTTACACACATTAGTTAGAAAGATTTTTTGAAGCTGCGGTTTCAAATTAGATTTAAGTCACTGAACAAATGTCTAATTTGTGTATTTCTTGTGCTGCTGGGGAAAACATGAGTACCCGGAGAATATCTCTTTCGGAATTGTGACCACTAACCTTACTCACATGTGCATTGGAATTGATCAAAGGTCGCATTGAGAAACCGCACACGTGTTTTTCCTTAACACAAACCTAGAAACATGTGATTGTTTAACTGAGTTTATTAATATAATCCATGAAATACAACAGAAAGTTATACTGTATGCAACGAATATACACACATATCTATACACAGCGACATCGAAAACATTTCAATCTTACACTAGAAGCAACTCTGCATCATACACACCCACGGGTGTAACGCCAAGGATACAAAGCAAATTGCACGGAAATAAGTATACCCACACACTTTCACTAATACATCCGCATTCTTAATGATGGGCGCCCACATTGCCCAACAACAAAAACTTATCGTTTAAACTTGTGAAGTGATCTTAAAACAATCGGACTCCTTTTATATCTTCTTCACCAATGTCCCAACTAATAATGGAAGCACAAGATTCCAATCTGCTTTGTTTATACTATTAAGAATTTTTCCGTCCTAGGAGATACTGAATATTTTGAGCGGACATATATTTCATATTCGAAACTATTCTTCATTTATGTCTAAGATTAACGCGATTTGCGTTTTGTTTGCGATGCAAGTTTGAAACGATATGATGTCCAGAATGCAGAAAATATCTCAAAACACACTCAATGTCTTAATAAATCTAGACAAAACGTGTTTCTTTTAATGTCTCCATTAAATTTAAACTGGTTTAATGTTATCGGATTAGTCTCAGAAAATGTATTCTTGGGACCAACGAACATCAAGAAATAGCGCCAACAATAATATTCGACATTATTCAAACCTTAAAAAGCTCTATTAAATATATGTTATCGCCCACAAAACAACCATTTTCCCCCATGTGTACTATCCTTAATATATTGTGTTTTCACTGATACAAAAATGGTATGTTCGTTGCACCATTTTGCCATTTTGCCGTTGACAAAACATCCTGAAACACGTCAGTGTTTACTTGCTACTCAGTAAATACAATCAAAATACGATTTCCAAATATCAAGCCATTAATATTTCTACAATAATTTGGTCTATGGTGTGAAAGAAATAAATTGTAAAAACTAAATACGTGAAAAAATATTGTATGTCGATATGTTCTCACTGAATGAATGTATGTATTGTCACTGCAGGATGCCGGCACATTACAGCAAACATTACGCACATGCATAAGGCTTATTCAAAGTCTCTAACATGTATAGATAGTTTATCATCCGATAATATCATGTTAAATTAAACATAATGTTTATTTTCTAAAATATAACATATCTTGGTCATGTCACAACTACCATACATAGTCTCGATCAATATCAAATGTAACGTCTGAAGTATAGAATCAGAATACAGGAAACTCAAGTAGAGTCCTTTTTTGACGATGCTGGAACAGCAGCGTCCAAGGTTTGATAACCAGTAAAAAAATTCTTCACAATGGCGCCCTATGTAAACGACCGAGCCAATCCGATTGAGATAACTCGATTTTTCAGTTACTTCCCTTGGCATTCGCCACTGCGTAGGAGATTGCTCGTTGATTTTCATTGATAACATTCTCCTAGCAGAGTTGTCGTTCGTGTTGATAAAGGTAAATATTTATAGAACAGCATATCCTGGGGAAACAGATTCAATAAGTGTATCAGAACGTTAATTTCAAATTAGTAATTTTACATCCATTTTATTTTTATGGACCAATGAAACAACTATATATTTTCTCTATTTTGTTTGATATTTGTTCTCGATTTAGTAAATAAATTGCGAATAAAAACATGTGAAATTAACTTTTTACGTGATCACAAAACTAAAGAATGCGAACGATTTGGAACCTGCAAATTGTAAACGCTGCACTGCTATGATGTATATAGATAAAACAACTTTTCTTTGTGTAATTGTCTGTCCCGCTAGCGCAGTGGTAAGGATGTTCGCTTTTCACCTTTACCACACCGGTTCGATTCCCGCTCCCGGCTCAATGTTATATTTTGTATGTTTTGTGGTCACCATTCCTGACAGTTGTTTTTTTCCGGAAAATCTCATCCCCCCCCGCAGCATTTGACCATATAAAAAATTAAAAAGTATTTCAGTACAAAACAAATAGCTGGGAATTGCAGCTATCATTCAAAATTCGTCCCAACTGTCGTCAATCTAATCTTATTAGGTAGGAGTGCTGGACACACTCCGGGTCCCAACATTATGCAGCCTCAGCGCGGAGGTAACTCATTACCTAGGAAAAACACAAATACACACACTGGGTGCAGCCTAGGCGCGTATAGACTCAAACAAGGCAACAAACTCAAGTGCGGGCACAATCATTTAAAATTTACATATTGAATACGAAATTCTAACAGAAATTACACAACCACCTAATTGTACATACCATGTCTGATATTTCGTTCGATTGTTAGATTTCAGCAAATACATGTATAAGGTCATTTCGCTATTAGTTAACTTATCCATATGTTCGTGGGCGAACTCGGATAGTCAAGTGCTCATACGATTGAGCTCACATGGTCCGGCTATGTGCTCATACCTACTTTCGAGAATCATCATGAATGTATTGCCATACTTAATGAACAAGAATGTGACCCGCCTCCCAGTTTCGCTCAATGGGTCAAGTTACCCACGGGTACTACTTCCCCGTACCCCTAAACTTTTTTTCGTACCAAAAATGTTTCGTACGCAAATTTTTTTCGTACCAAATTTTTTTTTCGTACCCAAAATTTTCGTACCCAAATTTTTTTATCGTACCCAAATGTTCGTATCAACATACACAATTGTGGTGATATAGATAAACTTAAATTGATGTTTTATATCCATTCTCTTCAAAAGCATCGTCACACTAGTACTGCCAGTACTTTGATTTAAATTATCGAACCATGCATTACGATTGTCAAATGCGTTATTGTTATCCTAGACAAACTATAGAGATTTCAGGAATAACTTACGCGTATCTTGATAAATAGAAAAGTTATAATACGCAAGAATTGTTCTAATACAATATTATTTTCTAACACCAATCATTTTAACGTCATAGTCTTGTGGCATTATTCCCGTTAATATGAATTTATCTTCTGATTAAGTTTCCATTGTCCTAATATAGTGCTATAAATGTATACGACAATCCGACATCCGGTATGAGCTTTGGTATATTTTGCAGACGGAAACGACCATGGGTTAAGGTTCAAACACGTTTTGCATGGTTTGAGATCAAACGCAATTTGTTTAAGATCAAAGGCAAGTTAGTTTTGAAGATCGATTCAATTCATGTTAATAAAATAGTATTGAACTCAATAGGTAATGCTTCATCATCTGCACTCCGTTTGAACTTTTACGAAGCAAAGATCAACTTGATGTGTATTCATTTGCACGGAATGGAAAATCATTTCCGTTTCGTTCATTATGTCCGATTTGGCTCGTAAAAATCCAACCCTTGTATAACCGATATAGTATATGTGTCTCCCAGCATTCAAATATTGTATGCAGAAAGTATAATCAGTAAAGGAGCATCAGAAGGAATATTAATGTAAGTTTACTAGTTGATTTCATCAGCCTATTTTAAAAATAGTTGGTATGAGAGATCGTACAGACACTTTTGTTTATGACCATGAAATATTATTATGTATATTGAGTATACAGTTCTATGGATGTACACCATGAATAATTAATTTTCATAAACAAACATTGTAATACTATTCGATAATATAAGTGCTTTAATGTTACAATTAACACATGCTGATCTTATTAAAGATCAGATGAATACGAAAATGTAGTAGGCCTACTGGCTATTTCTGGTAAGCTGGTGGAGATAGGAAGGTTCAACAATGATTATTTTGTTTTAAATATAACTAGCATATATGTTTGACCAGCGTACAAGGAATCAGTTGACAATGCTGCCAGTGACGTAAAACAATCTCATGTAACTTGACTAACGTCGTCAGTTAAGGCACATTCAAATTGTTTCCAAAAGTGCTTGGATAATTCATGCTTTTTAATAAGAGCTGAACATATAAAATACAATCGTCATGTGATTGTATGTCCAACAGGCTTACACTATGGAAGTTTTACATTATATTGTGAAATTTGTAATGATTTATTTTTGTTTGAATACACATTGTGTCATAAACAGGCAACACAAGAAATCTCTTCCCACTTCTTTTTATACAAATCCATGATGTTCAAACCCTGTATACAACAGTATATTCATAATTTGCAAACGCAACTGAAATAGTAGTTCAGCAATTCTTGGACACGTATTAATATTTGACCAGTCTTAATATTACGTTTTGGTAAACACGTATTTCATCCCACGCTGTCAATTTCGTAACTTTCTGTAAATAAAGTTCCGGTATTATATGGTATAATACTACTGGGACATAGCATGGTATTGATCTGCACAGCGAAACACATTATGCAAGTCTAATCTCATGGCACCATATTTTGAGTTTGTTGATCACACTATTGTGATGGGTATCTATATGATTCACATAATCAGTTTCCATCAGAATGTTATGAAAGATTCAGACGGTTGTTATTATGTTGCTCTGGTTCATATGAAACAATTCAGTTATTAAAATTGCAATTTTATCGAATTTAAATGCTATGTTATTGCCTTCCAATTTGAATTACCATTATTTGACCATTCTTTGTCGGTGACATATTTATATGGGTGAAATGAGAAGTTCGAATCTTCATTCAAACATTTTTGACCAAAATTGCTTTATATGAACCGTCCTAACGCGGTTAACCTGTCGTGTATATGCTGCATTTTGAGTTGTACCGCGGTTAACCTGTCGTGTATATGCTGCATGTTGAGTTGTACCGCGGTTAACCTGTCGTGTATATGCTGCATGTTGAGTTATACCGCGGTTAACCTGTCGTGTATATGCTGCATGTTGAGTTGTACCGCGGTTAACCTGTCGTGTATATGCTGCATGTTGAGTTGTACCGCGGTTACCTGTCGTGTATATGCTGCATGTTGAGTTGTACCGCGGTTAACCTGTCGTGTATATGCTGCATGTTGAGTTGAACGTGTCGCCCTGCATTCCTTAAGAGAAATACTTGCGTGTATTGTTGTGACTTTATTTGCGGATGATTCTCCTCATGTTTCTGGAGTTTCTTAATTCCTATATAGTTCAAATGATCGGCTATAATTTTCTGCTTTTTCTTCTTTTTTCACCGTTGTAAATGCTTTTGACATTAAACGTCGCATGAAAACTCATACAACTACAATCGAATCGCCAATGTTTTTTTTCTATAGTGGAAGCAGTCACACCCTTTTATTGTTGAACATATTCGTTTTCAGTTTAAAAAGAAACTTATTTGTTTTTAAATGAAATTAATGTTTAAAAGAACGGAAATATCATGCAACAAACCAAGTCCCCGTAGATGAGTTGAAACATTAAACAAATATTTAATAAGTATGTTATCACAGAAATATGACTCGTTTTATGCTTCAGTTGGTAAGATTTTCAAATCACGTATTAATCATTGTATTAAACCGAGAAACCGGCAAATATATTCGATTGTACGATGTAATGGCGTTGATCGAAATAAACAATGTTGTAGAAGGGATGTTTCAAAAATGCAAAAAGCATCCATTCATTATTTAGATTTAAGTCACTGAATAAATGTCTAATTTGTGTATTTCTTGTGCTGCTGGGGAAAACATGAGTACCCGGAGAATATCTCTTTCGGAATTGTGACCACTAACCTTACTCACATGTGCATTGGAATTGATCAAAGGTCGCATTGAGAAACCGCACACGTGTTTTTCCTTAACACAAACCTAGAAACATGTGATTGTTTAACTGAGTTTATTAATATAATCCATGAAATACAACAGAAAGTTATACTGTATGCAACGAATATACACATATATCTATACACAGCGACATCGAAAACAGTTCAATCTTACACTAGAAGCAACTCTGCATCATACACACCCACGGGTGTAACGCCAAGGATACAAAGCAAATTGCACGGAAATAAGTATACCCACACACTTTCACTAATACATCCGCATTCTTAATGATGGGCGCCCACATTGCCCAACAACAAAAACTTATCGTTTAAACTTGTGAAGTGATCTTAAAACAATCGGACTCCTTTTATATCTTCTTCACCAATGTCCCAACTAATAATGGAAGCACAAGATTCCAATCTGCTTTGTTTATACTATTAAGAATTTTTCCGTCCTAGGAGATACTGAATATTTTGAGCGGACATATATTTCATATTCGAAACTATTCTTCATTTATGTCTAAGATTAACGCGATTTGCGTTTTGTTTGCGATGCAAGTTTGAAACGATATGATGTCCAGAATGCAGAAAATATCTCAAAACACACTCAATGTCTTAATAAATCTAGACAAAACGTGTTTCTTTTAATGTCTCCATTAAATTTAAACTGGTTTAATGTTATCGGATTAGTCTCAGAAAATGTATTCTTGGGACCAACGAACATCAAGAAATAGCGCCAACAATAATATTCGACATTATTCAAACCTTAAAAAGCTCTATTAAATATATGTTATCGCCCACAAAACAACCATTTTCCCCCATGTGTACTATCCTTAATAGATTGTGTTTTCACTGATACAAAAATGGTATGTTCGTTGCACCATTTTGCCATGTTGCCGTTGACAAAACATCCTGAAACACGTCAGTGTTTACTTGCTACTCAGTAAATACAATCAAAATACGATTTCCAAATATCAAGCCATTAATATTTCTACAATAATTTGGTCTATGGTGTGAAAGAAATAAATTGTAAAAACTAAATACGTGAAAAAATATTGTATGTCGATATGTTCTCACTGAATGAATGTATGTATTGTCACTGCAGGATGCCGGCACATTACAGCAAACATTACGCACATGCATTAGGCTTATTCAAAGTCTCTAACATGTATAGATAGTTTATCATCCGATAATATCATGTTAAATTAAACATAATGTTTATTTTCTAAAATATAACATATCTTGGTCATGTCACAACTACCATACATAGTCTCGATCAATATCAAATGTAACGTCTGAAGTATAGAATCAGAATACAGGAAACTCAAGTAGAGTCCTTTTTTGACGATGCTGGAACAGCAGCGTCCAAGGTTTGATAACCAGTAAAAAAATTCTTCACAATGGCGCCCTATGTAAAAGACCGAGCCAGTCCGATTGAGATAACTCGATTTTTCAGTTACTTCCCTTGGCATTCGCCACTGCGTAGGAGATTGCTCGTTGATTTTCATTGATAACATTCTCCTAGCAGAGTTGTCGTTCGTGTTGATAAAGGTAAATATTTATAGAACAGCATATCCTGGGGAAACAGATTCAATAAGTGTATCAGAACGTTAATTTCAAATTAGTAATTTTACATCCATTTTATTTTTATGGACCAATGAAACAACTATATATTTTCTCTATTTTGTTTGATATTTGTTCTCGATTTAGTAAATAAATTGCGAATAAAAACATGTGAAATTAACTTTTTACGTGATCACAAAACTAAAGAATGCGAACGATTTGGAACCTGCAAATTGTAAACGCTGCACTGCTATGATGTATATAGATAAAACAACTTTTCTTTGTGTAATTGTCTGTCCCGCTAGCGCAGTGGTAAGGATGTTCGCTTTTCACCTTTACCACACCGGTTCGATTCCCGCTCCCGGCTCAAAGTTATATTTTGTATGTTTTGTGGTCACCATTCCTGACAGTTGTTTTTTTCCGGAAAATCTCATCCCCCCCCCGCAGCATTTGACCATATAAAAAATTAAAAAGTATTTCAGTACAAAACAAATAGCTGGGAATTGCAGCTATCATTCAAAATTCGTCCCAACTGTCGTCAATCTAATCTTATTAGGTAGGAGTGCTGGACACACTCCGGGTCCCAACATTATGCAGCCTCAGCGCGGGGGTAACTCATTACCTAGGAAAAACACAAATACACACACTGGGTGCAGCCTAGGCGCGTATAGACTCAAACAAGGCAACAAACTCAAGTGCGGGCACAATCATTTAAAATTTACATATTGAATACGAAATTCTAACAGAAATTACACAACCACCTAAGTGTACATACCATGTCTGATATTTCGTTCGATTGTTAGATTTCAGCAAATACATGTATAAGGTCATTTCGCTATTAGTTAACTTATCCATATGTTCGTGGGCGAACTCGGATAGTCAAGTGCTCATACGATTGAGCTCACATGGTCCGGCTATGTGCTCATACCTACTTTCGAGAATCATCATGAATGTATTGCCATACTTAATGAACAAGAATGTGACCCGCCTCCCAGTTTCGCTCAATGGGTCAAGTTACCCACGGGTACTACTTCCCCGTACCCCTAAACTTTTTTTCGTACCAAAAATGTTTCGTACGCAAATTTTTTTCGTACCAAATTTTTTTTTCGTACCCAAAATTTTCGTACCCAAATTTTTTATCGTACCCAAATGTTCGTATCAACATACACAATTGTGGTGATATAGATAAACTTAAATTGATGTTTTATATCCATTCTCTTCAAAAGCATCGTCACACTAGTACTGCCAGTACTTTGATTTAAATTATCGAACCATGCATTACGATTGTCAAATGCGTTATTGTTATCCTAGACAAACTATAGAGATTTCAGGAATAACTTACGCGTATCTTGATAAATAGAAAAGTTATAATACGCAAGAATTGTTCTAATACAATATTATTTTCTAACACCAATCATTTTAACGTCATAGTCTTGTGGCATTATTCCCGTTAATATGAATTTATCTTCTGATTAAGTTTCCATTGTCCTAATATAGTGCTATAAATGTATACGACAATCCGACATCCGGTATGAGCTTTGGTATATTTTGCAGACGGAAACGACCATGGGTTAAGGTTCAAACACGTTTTGCATGGTTTGAGATCAAACGCAATTTGTTTAAGATCAAAGGCAAGTTAGTTTTGAAGATCGATTCAATTTATGTTAATAAAATAGTATTGAACTCAATAGGTAATGCTTCATCATCTGCACTCCGTTTGAACTTTTACGAAGCAAAGATCAACTTGATGTGTATTCATTTGCACGGAATGGAAAATCATTTCCGTTTCGTTCATTATGTCCGATTTGGCTTGTAAAAATCCAACCCTTGTATAACCGATATAGTATATGTGTCTCCCAGCATTCAAATATTGTATGCAGAAAGTATAATCAGTAAAGGAGCATCAGAAGGAATATTAATGTAAGTTTACTAGTTGATTTCATCAGCCTATTTTAAAAATAGTTGGTATGAGAGATCGTACAGACACTTTTGTTTATGACCATGAAATATTATTATGTATATTGAGTATACAGTTCTATGGATGTACACCATGAATAATTAATTTTCATAAACAAACATTGTAATACTATTCGATAATATAAGTGCTTTAATGTTACAATTAACACATGCTGATCTTATTAAAGATCAGATGAATACGAAAATGTAGTAGGCCTACTGGCTATTTCTGGTAAGCTGGTGGAGATAGGAAGGTTCAACAATGATTATTTTGTTTTAAATATAACTAGCATATATGTTTGACCAGCGTACAAGGAATCAGTTGACAATGCTGCCAGTGACGTAAAACAATCTCATGTAACTTGACTAACGTCGTCAGTTAAGGCACATTCAAATTGTTTCCAAAAGTGCTTGGATAATTCATGCTTTTTAATAAGAGCTGAACATATAAAATACAATCGTCATGTGATTGTATGTCCAACAGGCTTACACTATGGAAGTTTTACATTATATTGTGAAATTTGTAATGATTTATTTTTGTTTGAATACACATTGTGTCATAAACAGGCAACACAAGAAATCTCTTCCCACTTCTTTTTATACAAATCCATGATGTTCAAACCCTGTATACAACAATATATTCATAATTTGCAAACGCAACTGAAATAGTAGTTCAGCAATTCTTGGACACGTATTAATATTTGACCAGTCTTAATATTACGTTTTGGTAAACACGTATTTCATCCCACGCTGTCAATTTCGTAACTTTCTGTAAATAAAGTTCCGGTATTATATGGTATAATACTACTGGGACATAGCATGGTATTGATTTGCACAGCGAAACACATTATGCAAGTCTAATCTCATGGCACCATATTTTGAGTTTGTTGATCACACTATTGTGATGGGTATCTATATGATTCACATAATCAGTTTCCATCAGAATGTTATGAAAGATTCAGACGGTTGTTATTATGTTGCTCTGGTTCATATGAAACAATTCAGTTATTAAAATTGCAATTTTATCGAATTTAAATGCTATGTTATTGCCTTCCAATTTGAATTACCATTATTTGACCATTCTTTGTCGGTGACATATTTATATGGGTGAAATGAGAAGTTCGAATCTTCATTCAAACATTTTTGACCAAAATTGCTTTATATGAACCGTCCTAACGCGGTTAACCTGTCGTGTATATGCTGCATGTTGAGTTGTACCGCGGTTAACCTGTCGTGTATATGCTGCATGTTGAGTTGTACCGCGGTTAACCTGTCGTGTATATGCTGCATGTTGAGTTATACCGCGGTTAACCTGTCGTGTATATGCTGCATGTTGAGTTGTACCGCGGTTAACCTGTCGTGTATATGCTGCATGTTGAGTTGTACCGCGGTTACCTGTCGTGTATATGCTGCATGTTGAGTTGTACCGCGGTTAACCTGTCGTGTATATGCTGCATGTTGAGTTGAACGTGTCGCCCTGCATTCCTTAAGAGAAATACTTGCGTGTATTGTTGTGACTTTATTTGCGGATGATTCTCCTCATGTTTCTGGAGTTTCTTAATTCCTATATAGTTCAAATGATCGGCTATAATTTTCTGCTTTTTCTTCTTTTTTCACCGTTGTAAATGCTTTTGACATTAAACGTCGCATGAAAACTCATACAACTACAATCGAATCGCCAATGTTTTTTTCTATAGTGGAAGCAGTCACACCCTTTTATTGTTGAACATATTCGTTTTCAGTTTAAAAAGAAACTTATTTGTTTTTAAATGAAATTAATGTTTAAAAGAAAGGAAATATCATGCAACAAACCAAGTCCCCGTAGATGAGTTGAAACATTAAACAAATATTTAATAAGTATGTTATCACAGAAATATGACTCGTTTTATGCTTCAGTTGGTAAGATTTTCAAATCACGTATTAATCATTGTATTAAACCGAGAAACCGGCAAATATATTCGATTGTACGATGTAATGGCGTTGATCGAAATAAACAATGTTGTAGAAGGGATGTTTCAAAAATGCAAAAAAGCATCCATTCATTATACATCGTAAGTATTGATCTACTGAGCCATCAGAAAATAAAGGTTGCACGCAACCATTAAATTTAGTTTTAGCCATTTAATGTCATAGAAGTTACTGTGATTATAAAAATGTGCATCCGTGTAATTTTCATGTAAAGTTGTTCAACTGAGGATTAATTCAAATAGGTACCACGTGTTTGTGAATATAATCATATTCAAAGTTTTACCAAATGTAATTACAACATCGATGCACTTTAATATTAATAAAATGTTTTTTATGAATGCTACGACATACTTTCTGGAGCTGCTATTTAATTAACACGTCATATAGCAACATTTGTTTGACTGGTGGACAGTTATTAGGGACGCATTGTGCACGATAATACTCTTTTGGGGACATTAAATCGCCTAAGAGTTGTGAACATCAGAAATTGATAAGTGATTACTTAATCGAAGGTAATTTAAGAAATTATGTATATATATATATATAAGATATTGAATATTATTTCTTATATATATAATACTAATTTCTGCGTTTGGATGCCATTTAATTTTCGAATAAAAAATCCAATTCATGCTATTGTTGCGTAATTTTTTTTAGAAAAAAGTAAAGATAGAATATACTGGTTACTATTAAGTCAACACTTGTATAAGTAACCGATATATTGTTTTTTTTGTAAATTACGAATTACATTTAACACTTTCGATCAATATCTGACGATAGACGTTTATTTCTTCTCCTAATTTTTCTAATTTGAACTATTTTCATGTGAGTGAAAATTTAAATTAGATGGTTCTGCAAAATATTGGGAAAACGATTGAAGTTTGGAAACTATGAATGCCTGATTATCCGTAATTGTTTAACACATTTTTTTTACCAGAAAAAAATCAAGAATGAACAGAAAATCATCAAATCTGTATTTCGGTCCTAAACATTTAAGCAAATATAATTACTTCAATGGGATTTGCAAAATACACATATTGTTTAAAATATACTCATTAAAATCGTTAACGATGAAGTTACACAATATAAACAATCAATAGTCAAATGTATACAATTGCTTTGTAATTTGGGATATACACTTAAGAAATAGTCACTGATTGAATATTTACTTAAAACCCCTTCCATAGTACTTTGAATCTGTATGCCAATCAGCTATCCGAATGTAAGCTGTGTAGCATGGGGCTGCAGGATACGACCATGAGTTCAAACACACATTTGTTGGTAAACTCGAATTATATCATGTATAGTATCGAATGTTATGTATGATAGCAAATGCTTAGCATATTTGCCGTGCTCATTCAAAAAAAGACGCCTCTACTTGACTTCTGTATCGGCAATTGAAAAATAATAAATATTCGTACATAACATTCATCAATTGATGGTACAGAAACGCTACAGTTATATTTTTGCGAAGGTTGATCTAAAGCAATAGTGATTGGTACAAGTTTGTGTTAATATATTGTGAACTATTCACAAAATAACACATGATCCATAACCTTGTTCTTGTATAAACGAAGCTGATTAATTTCAGCCAAGTAATAAAGAATCGCTGATGGACATCATTTGCACTTTGACTTTGGAAATATTTTTAATTCGACTCAATAGTTTCAGATGCTAATAAGATACAAGCAAAATAACGCTGGACAAACGAACCGCCATCACATAAACGCGTTTTCTTAGTTTAATTGGAGCTCAACACGTTCTAATACTTAAGACGATAAATATTTGTGTTTATTTTATGCTTTCCGGCGGTTTATAGAGAAATATCAGTGAATTAAAACTGATAATTTCATTTCATTGTTTCAAACAGTGAAAATTATCAGTGAAAATTATCGATAATTTTCAATGTTTACTGTGAAATGACGTCATTTTTTGACGAAATTACGTCATTATGAAAGAGCATTTCTTTAGTTAAACTTTTTAACTATGTATATAAACTGTGAACAAAGCATAAAATAAAAAGAAAATTATATTTTCAATGATCACTCGTGAATTAAAATCGATAATCAACCGAATCCAACAAATATCCTCTATCTCATTACCTCGACCATATGTAGGATAAAATATTAACTGATCAGAATTTCATGAGCATTGTCATTGAAAACGTTTCGCGATTATGCAGCTTAAAAAAGTGTTGTAAACTACAATACATATGTCCGAATCGGGGGTGAAATATTTATCACTGGGAACGATGGTGTTAGTTACACTCGTTTCAAAAAGCTAAGCTTGATAATTGAGACAGTCACGAAACTAAGAATTGATTTCATATGAAGCTGGTCCGTGCAATATTTGTGTCGCTGTACATGATTTTGAGAGTAAAGCATTTATGAAGTACCATACAACAATATCGACATGACTGTGCGACGTTCGACGTGGAAGCTCCAATGCGATGAATATAACAAGGAATCGTATCCTACGTATACATTTACCATTAACAATTTAAACGCACACCAGGTAAGAAATCGTTAATATTTTTTAAACTGATGCCTGTAATTTGTTTAACTTTAAATTTTACCAATACATAAGATGTCATAACATTAAATAATTGTTTTGTACAGAAGTATTTGTACAGAAAATTAACTTTATATGACCGTTACAATTGCTTCATATTGGATAATAGCACTTTTGGGGCACACCTGTATCCCCAATTCAAATTAGTTCCACAATTGTTAAATGTTGACACCCTTTTTCAAAACGATGTTAAAAACGTCTTTGCAAAGGCACTGTATATTAAAGATTTCACCAATATTTTCATTGTTATTGGGTATAAGCGTTAACAGATAGCATTACCTTAACCTTATCGCGCATATTAAATAAATGTCAAGTGTTTACATGCTTAGAAATTGTATGCCTCAAGTTTGAAGATAAGTTTCTTGCGCCTTGTATTTAATACTGTTATTGGCATCATTAATGTTTACACAGAGTCGTCGACAGTTTCTTCATCCTTAGAATGATATATAAGCGAAAGAGGGGATTTCTATTTTATCAAATGTTTTGGTCCCTGCAACATGAAACGTAAATAAATTTAATATTATATAACGTTCCACTACAAAATGTTACCTTTGCGTTGATTGCACATTGTAGTAACCCCTAAGTTAAATTAGTTAGCTGAATAGTGGTAGACTATGTTCAACGATTGCACCATATATTTGTTATTTGTTTAACAAGAACAAAATAATCACAATACTGGGTAAACACGGTTGTGTCTAGATTACTTTGGAGTGTTATTGCTCTTCACTCAGGTACAAATAAAATGAACATTCTTCTTATTCTGAATGTGTGTCTTGCATATAAAAGCCTGTCAAAGAGTAATTCTCTATCAAAACTATTTCTGGTACTTAAATCATCAAATATCACAGTTAACCAGAGCATTTTACC
The DNA here is from genome assembly GCF_020536995.1 of Dreissena polymorpha. Taxonomy (NCBI): domain Eukaryota; kingdom Metazoa; phylum Mollusca; class Bivalvia; order Myida; family Dreissenidae; genus Dreissena; species Dreissena polymorpha. The sequence continues at coordinate 54,849,049 of NC_068365.1, forward strand.
AAAAGAAGAACTACATTATGTGTCAAAATAAACATTAAATAACATAAGAAAATATCATCTCTATATGAAGCATTATTAAAAAATCTAATTATAATATCATATTTACTGAACTAGGTTCGAATTCATGGGGTTTGATAACTATGCAATTTAAAACATTTGAAGTCATCGAAGTATAGTTGCATCCATTTTTGAAGCCATGTTGGATTTGTGTGTACTATATTAAACTTAAACAATGTCTGAATTTAAATTCAAACTAGTCAAATTGTTGTGTACGAAATCAAAATCAAGTAATATTCACAGCAGTAATACCTTTCAGAGAATGTGTTGTTTTTTTTTCATTTTTCAATCCTGACGGCGGCCATCTTGAAAACGGGCGCCATTTTGAAATTTTGTAGTGGCTAACGTGCTTTATCAAATCTATAGTTACTGAAGAGTATATGTGGCAAATTTGGTGCTTGCATCACAAACTGAACGATTTCTTGATATATAGACTTAATCTGCTGAGCTAATCCATATATTTGGAGACTTACTGAGAAACTGAAACAAAATGACCAGTGTTTCAGTGATGCAAACGAAATAATGATTAGAGTTTGCTTGATGTGGATGAAGGTTCACTTTGTGTATGTTTGATTGTCATCCAAGCAATGAGGCGTGTATAATGCGCTAATTGTTTATTAGCTTCAACGCCCTTATCAGATGTGCGATGGGTTTGAACCCAAAATCGGCAAATGTTTGGTAATTTATTACACGAACATGCTTATTTCCCCTTACTTTATCTTTAACAATCTGTTGCAACAGCCTGGTCGTGGCTGTCAGCTTTGCAGAGTATTGCAGATATGCCTCAACTTATGAAAGCTTACAGAAAAAACACACTAGTCGCGGAACTATAGAATAAGCTTTTTTAGTAATGCATGAGTGACAAAATACTTCACTTTTGATTAATACGTATTAACATGTGACATATAAGTATATGAATGAATACTTAATACTGTTTACCTTAATAGACAATGTATTTAATGTAAGATTTCATGACAATAGCTTGAATGATAAAGCGGGTAGTCTAAAATTTGACGATAAGTATATAATTATGCTACACATTTGACCAAACTTCTGCATTTATGTCCTAACATCGACAATATCAACAAACTGGTGTGGCGATGCTTTTAAAGAGGATGGATATAAAAGCATCAATTTAAGTTTATCTACATCACCACAATTGTGAATGTGGGTACGAAACTTTGGGTACGAACAAAATGGGTACGACAATTTTGGGTACACAAATTATGCCCCAAAAAATTGGGTATGAAACAACTTTGGTTACGAAACAAAATTTGGGTGGGAAAAATTTGGGTAGGAAAAAAAATTTGGGTACGAAACCAAATGGGTGCGAAAAAAATGGGTACGAAAAATTTAAGGTACGGGGAAGTAGTACCCGTGGAGAACTAGACCCATACAGCGAAACTGGGAGGCGGGTTACATTCTCGATCAAATATAACAAGAAATATCTTTAAAAATATATTCGATGTGTATTTTCTGTACAACTTATCGTAAAAAAACGTTCTGTTACAATAAAACGTTAGTGGGTAATAACATTACGTTTCAGCAGATATATTCAAAACTTGACATGCTCTTTAATAACACCATGCTCTTTAATTTCACATGTGTACTTTATATCATACCAAACTTTATATTTCGTTGTTTTCTTTCCTAAGTTAATGAAGTTATGCGTACTGACGTGATTTTACATAATTTTTCTCTTTTAAATTCAGCAAAATTTATCGGAAACTTTTCCAAGTACGTCCAACTTTTCACATCATATCGGGTTTCCGGAGGTGAAAATGCTTGGTAAGAATAGCCATACTATGCATAAATGCATTTCAGTTAGAAGACACAACTCGGTTATGTACGGAAGCGTATATGCTACACCTCTTTAATATGGTATTGCCGGATTAGTTTATATCGTCTTACTGTAAAATAACATGGTATGTCGTCATAGTTTTGTAGATTGTTCACTCTTTATTTTACTCGCCAAAACGACATTAAGTTAAAGTCTCGACGTAAATGTTTCCGGCTTTTCCTGAAAAAATATTTGGTCGACATAATGAAGATAATCTTACCCATTTAATGTTGCCGATATATATCGTCATATATATATCGACATATGCATATGTTATATCCATGTCTTCATGAGTCATATCGACATCCAGTGATCCACACAGATATCATTCAGATATTTTTAAACAACGCCATTTGCCCACTTAAATTATATCGACTCGTCTTCATATTATATAAAAGCAGTCATCGGGATGCAGAAAATAATATAACAAGCAATCCCTCCTGCAGTTATATCGACATGTCAACATTACGTTACTGGCAAGTCATCAAGATATATGTCGTCCTACAGTAAACAACACAGAAATAGTTAAATTTACAGGACTGCTAAAAGATAAAATATCGTCAGAGATTTAGGCTTTTTCGCCAACATGCGGGTTTTTTAAGTCTTGAAATCTTATCTTAAGTCGACAAATCAACATAATTTTTGGCGTCATGCTCTTATGAAAAATGACTTGCATTCATAGTTTTAGTCGACACGATGAGTTATTTTTTACGCCATGACACCTTTTTTCGTATCATGCCGTCATAGAATGTTGACATCATCACAGCATCAGGATGTACCATATACGCTTCCATAGTTAAACAACGCCTTTTGTCCACTTAAATTATATCGACTCGTCTTTATATTATATAAAATTTGTCACAGGGCAGGTACGCAGAAAATAATACAACAAGCAATCCCTCCTTCAGTTATATCGACATGTCAACATTACGTTACTGGCAAGTCATCAAGATATATGCCGTCATACAACAAACAACACAGAAATAGTTAAATATACAGGACTGCTAAAGGATAAAATATCGTCAGAGATTTAGGCTGTTATGCCTACATGCGGGTTCTTTAAGTCTTGAAATCTTACCATAAGTCGATAAATAAACATAATTTTTGGCGTCATGCTCTTGTGAAAATGACTTGCCATCGTAGTTTTAGTCGACACGTTCAGTTATTTTTTTTACGCCATGACACCTTTTTCATATCATGCCGTCGTAGAATTTTGACATCATCACAGCATCAGGGTGTACCATATACGTTTCCATAAAATAATCAATATTGTCACCATGAAGTAGCATAATCACACATGTTGTGATTGAAATGTAAGATGATTACTGTTAAGTATTGAAGCGTATATGGTACACCTCAATAATATGGTCATGCCTGAATAGTTTATATCGACTTACTATGAAATAACATGGTATGTCGTCATAGTTTTGTAGGTCTTTCCTCTTAATTTTACTCGCCATTACGACATTAATCATGTCGACCAAATATTTTTTCGGGAAAAGCCGGAATCATTTACGTCCAGACTTTAACTTAATGTCGTTATGGCGAGTTAAATTAAGAGGGAAAAACCTACATAGAATGTTGACATCATCACAGCATCAGGGTGTACCATATACACTTCCATAATTCCACACACCTTTATTTCGACACCTTTACTCATCGTGTTTGACAGTTTTGTAGGGTCGTAAAAATATATCATACATCACACTTAAAATAACACTGTACATGAATCGCAGTGCACCCTTATCGCACGATCTCTAGCTGAGCGCTTCATATATCAAATAAACAGCAAACAAGAACGCGCTACCTTATCTTCATAAATAGAGCGCATGTGGCACTCAACTTCACACATCTTACCTTGTAATAAAGCTCGCACGTATAAATGGCTTATACCACGACGAATAAAAAAGAATATGATGAAAACTGGTAATAATGCTACTCGTTAAACGTTTTTCAATAGTATTTATTCTGAGCTTTATCAATGTTATCGACGTTGGAACGCATTTCCCGCACGTTGGATTTGACTATTATGTTCGCGATCCAATCAAAGCGATCAAAAACTATTGCCCTAGTTACGTGTCTTGCTCCGAACGTCATGCCAATGACAATCAGAATCTCACACACTTGGAACTACCAGAGGTAAACAATGGGACTTGCTGTATTCCATGCAAGTGTGACGACATGTGCTTTCATCGGGGCGACTGCTGTTATGACAAACAACTCCACCAAGAACACGTCGATCGCTCACGTATTAATGTTTACCGTTCAGCGGAAGAGAATATAACTTGTTGGCAAGCACATACATATCAAGGTTTCATAGACCACGCATTCTTATTGTTGCAAGATTGTGATGCTCCCGGGAATGATCCAGAAGTAAACGATTTAAGAGAAAAATGTTTCAATCCGTCATGGGACAGTATGGAAGAGAACACGCCAGTGTACTCAAAAATTGATGGTGGTCACTACAGGAACATATTCTGCGCTAAATGCAGCAATAGTGTGCATGACTTTGTGCCATGGACTGTTGAGTTGGGTTGTTACTATGATATTGATGCGTTTCAACTGATCAGCGTTTGGAATGGGTCTGGCTTCAGTCAGTCACTACAGAACGCATGTTCAGTTATATGGGAGCCACCGACAGACCATCTTCTTCCAGTTAAGTGTCACAAGCCGGTTGTTGAAAGCTGTAGAGATGGCGATTTCCCAGCTGACATTTCTGTCTTGTGTACAAATTATTCAACTTCTGCGTCAGCTCCCATGTTATTGTTCAACAAATTATACAGAAATGTTTATTGCGCTGTTTGTAATTATGCTGTTTTTGAAGCACCTGAGTTATTTTTATCAGTCTTATGTATCCATGGGCAACACATATTGAGACCACAGTGGCCCTTTGTGTTCGTACTAAAATACAGCTACCGATATGAAACGGAACCCAACGAAACGGATGACGAGAGTCCTCACGACTCTGTGCTTGTTTTCGAGATTGTAAGTTCAATTTGATTATTACATTGATTAAGCTTTAAGAGAAATTATGCTGAACAATAATTTTACAGCAAACTATATTCATAAACTTTAACTTACAAATTTAAACATTCTTTTATGTAACGATATGTAAAATCTATGTTTGATTGTTGATACAATGGCAAATATATTGACAGCTTATTTTTCTATGTAAGCGTGTAAATATACATTGTGTATTGCTTTGTTTGTACCCATTTGTAATGTCATTGTGTCCTTGCTTATAATAAATATGTTCGCTTAAATTATTTAAATGCACGTAAATAACATTCAAATTATTGGAATATGTGCGGTAATCGAACCGGCAACACTATTGCGTACCTTTATTTCCTCCAGCTAATCAATTATATTTTTTTTAGTTTAGTTTCAAGATCATAGAATAGTATTTCTAAATAATTACAGGGAGAATACGTGACCCAAACTTGTTCACAGTTAGAAATGAGAGTGGGTGACAGGTGTCTTAAAATCTTCGACGAAGTCAAGTGGTTTTTGCTAGAGTACCGCGTCGATGCCATCTTCAGATCTTGCAAGGACATGAATTTCACCGTCGATGGGGTGAAAAGTGTACTAACACAACTACTTAAAACTGAAATGTACTTATTTTACGAAGCAAACCTCGTGGGTGCATCGGTTACAGATGATGGAATGGTTTTATCATTCAGTGTTTTATTTGAGCAAACTGAGCTGATTGAATTGGAAAAAGCCTTTTCTAGATTTCAAGACAACATGAACCGTTTTAACATCAATGAAGGTCATTTCAGTCTGAGAGCCGGACGAAGTCCCTATGCCACAATTGTCGCTGGTAAGTCGCTTTACATAGAGTATTCATCACAGCGGTTTGGAGGTGACTGCATACGTCCAGAGTGTGTCGTCATACGTCGAAGAAGGTTTGCAATGGCTGAGATCCAGTTCTGCAAAGGATTTCTCTTCAACGAGTTCAAGGCAGACGCTGGTAAAAATGCCGCTATTATCTTTAACATGACTTTCCAAACGTATGAGTTCGCGTATAAGGTTGACGAAGCCAATGTCACACGGATCTTCATGTGTCAAAACACATTTTTCAACAAGTTGAATGAATGGAATGTTTTCGAGTCTAGAAATGCTGGCATGACAATAAGATGCATAAGATTATCTGTTGTTTTAGCAGTCGCAGATCTATTGATTATGGTCTTCAATATGTAAATTTAAGCTGCGGAATGCATTATACGGTTCGCAATACACTTTATTACTATATTTTTTAAACACATATAATAACATATTCAAGGCATTTGTTAGGTTTGAAATTTTGAAAATACCCGTTAAATATAGGTATTATGTTGTGGACAAAGAGGATTGATTTGCAAATAAACAAAATAGGCGTGTATATTATAATATAATCTACACGTACAACATAGAGGCTTTTATCATATTATCCTACCAACTTTATATGTGATCAATAATGCCCGTTAGTCCTTTTTTACCCCTTGGGTTGTAAAAGAAAGCCAAACACTTTTTATTAAGCTGACATTGACCAGAATTATACTTAACTAAGCACAGCCGAGCACAAACATTTCGACGAGCTATCTGTATAAGGCCTCTATAGCTTTGTGCGTCTACTTCACGTTTAATTCAGCCTTTAATAATCTTACAGAGTTTGTGTAAACCATAACACTTCGTTGGGAGTGCTATTTCGTCAGGCCTCACCTGTTCAACTGTACATATTTTCTTTTTTGAAACAAATAGCAAATGTTACCTTTTAGCAACGCACACATCTTTGATCTCTGCCAATCGCACACAGTTTGACTATGGGATTATATGTCCAATTAATGCAGCATCGGAACAAGAATATTTTACCGGCTTCTTTTAAAGAGATTTAAATAAGGCCCTACTGATTCTGGCACCTTTAATTAGCAAGACTACGTATGCAAGTTGTTTGTTTAGATAAATATCGTTCACTATGATTATGTTAAATATTCATCATAATTACCCCTTATTGAGACTTGGAAATATGTTAGAAAAATCATCTGAATATGTGTCATTTAATAATTAACAACAAATACTAATTAAACAAGGAATTGCCTTCAGTGAGAGCATTTCAATGGTTTGTTGTCTATATTGTCATAACATGTTCAGGCAATCGGTCACTTATATACAGTATTATATGAACAACCAATGGGATATATGTGTATGACATTTCTGGAGTTTCATTACTCCTGTATATATGTCATATATCATCTAGAGGGCTATTGACAGCAAATTCTGTTCCAGCGTGTAACCTTACATGAATGATCTCTAGCTAGTACATAACAATATTTAAAAATTCATGAAAGTAACAGATATATTTTACAAACATACCTTGTTAGTTATTAAAGACTCCTACAGATTGTGAGCCAAGAATATAAAAGAGGAGTGCCACACACTTGAAGGGGCCGTCCAACCGATTTTGGCATGTATTGAAGCTTGTCATTAAATGCTTTAAATGCATTATATTGATAAATTTAACATTTGAACTATAAATCTCCAGTAAAAAAAACAAGAATACAATTTAAAAAAAAGGAAAAAGGTAACCCTCAACAGGGTTCGAACCACTGACCCCTGGATTCCTGGAGTAAAAAGCCTCCCGCCTAGTCCACTCGACCGTCCACGCTCACATTCAGAGCAAAGGTATTGTTCAGCTATATAAGCAATCCTCGTAATTTCCCAAAATATCGAATCGCGTCGATACGACGCTTTATCTGTTGGACGGCCCCATTAAGGTGTTAATCAATGATTGGTTTCTTCAATACTTAATAAATATTGTGATTACTATGTCAAATTTAAAGGTTTTGTGGATCTTTCAATTAAAACTCTCTGGCGGAACAACGATGTACACGACCTTACATCTCGACTTATTACATGAAGAATAAATAAACATAATAAACATGGAAATATTAACCCATTTATGCCTAGTGGACTCTCCCATCCTTCTAAATTGGATCAATTTATTTCCAAAATTATGGATGTCTAGTATATTAATTTCTATATTTAGAATATTTCTTACAGAAATTCCTTTAAGCAAACAGCGCAGACCCTGATGAGACGCCGCATCATGCGGCGTCTCATCTGGGTCTACGCTGTTTGCCAAGGCCCTTTTTCTAGACGCTAGGCATAAATGGGTTAACTTTGCTGCGAACATTTACTTTAACTTATAATTAACAGTCAGTTAAACATTTAAAAAACAAGGAATTTCGTAACAGCATGATATTAAACAGAAGAATCGAACAACAATCTTAATATATTAGAACACATTACGCTTGACTGATTTACAAAAGATTTCGCTTACAATCAAATACTCATAGATGTAAATACATTTTAATGTCAGATAATGACATTTTGATACTTCATTTATAATGGAATTTACCTTAAAATATAAAATGATTACATTTTAATTAAATAAATGATGATTTAGTTTGCTACATTTAAATTGCACTTTACTTCGGTTAAATAATATATGCATTAAGGTTGTTTTATTCTGTAACGACTGTATATATTTTCAACGGTCTAAAGCACCGTAAGGTACCAAATATAAAATTGACAGAGTGTAAGTCAGGGGATTCTTTAGGTCTGATTGGGTACCATTTGCATTTTTTAATTAAGTGACATTTGTTCTCCTGATTCCGGCGAAAGCGTGTTCTTCAAAAGTAAAAATATGCACTTTTTTCAAAATCGATTTCGTTTTTTCACTGCCAAACACAGGGTTCAAAATGTGTGGAACATAACGATACATTGACAGTATTCCATCTTGATCGATTAAATGCGGGAAAAAATATAATCACTAAAAAATAAGATTAATTCGATTATGGCATGATCCATTACCGCGCCGATCACCCTTTGATATATTATGAAGCATAGCGCCATTTGAATACCAAAAACGATGCGTTGTAAAATATGTACAATTGCAAAAACGTTTTCTAGGTAGACATTCATGTATTTCATTCAATGATAGATTATGCTTCTTCCATTGACAAACTGTTATTGATTGTAAGTGCCATGTTTTTCCTTTGTTCAACACATAGGACATACGCTCAAAGGGACCTTTCCACAGATTTTGGCATGTACTGAAGTTTGTCATAAAATGCTTTATATTGATAAATTTAAACATTGGATCTCACAAGCTCCAGTGAAAGCGAGGATACAATTAAAGAAGGAAAAACACAAACCCTCAACTGAGCTCACACCGATGACCACTGGAGTAAAAGTCTTGCGCTTAGACCACTCGGTCATCTGTGCTCAAACAATGAATGATGTATTTTATACTTTATATAAGCAATCCTCGTAGTGTCACAAAATATAACGACAAGCCAGAACTCTCGAAATTATTCACATTGCAACGCTTGATCATTTTCAGGTTTTTTAATCGTCAAAAGATGTATATAATGGGTATTTTAGAGCATGGTAAATGCTCAGTATTACTGTTTCCTCATAAATATCATAACTACAACGAAAATTTGCGGTTAATTTTTTTCAATTGACCAAAACGTCAAAAGGTACAATGGCGAATTTAAGTCTTTACATGTATTATTTAATCTGGGTAATACACGATTAAATTACTCATTTTTTCTTATTCATAACTAATTGTTTGTTTATCATTTTCAAATATCGTGCACTCTTAAACATGCGAATGCTTAAACGCTAATTATTGCGTTTTTACAAATATGTGTGCAATAAATGAAATACAATAGCAAGATTGGTAACCATACTGTAACGAAATGGGAAGAGGAAAGTTAAATGTAATAAAACGGAACAGACAAAAGTGCCGCTCAGAAAGAAGACTAGAGTATGGATTATTTTCCCTCGATCAATAAGCACGTATAATTCGTATTCTTTAAAGATAACTTCTCGTGATGAAAACAATCAAAGCGCTGAAGGTAACGCAGTTGTTCGCTTTTTAAATGTATTGAATATTACAGTTACATGACACGAATGTCGACTTTTTAACGTTAAGTCACTCGAAGGGCAGCGAAAAATGTAAACACCTATGTAATTTACATTTAATTGTCTATAGTATTGAGACTTTGCAAAAACATCAATGACATTGATTTACAATTTCTAATAATTTTATACAGGATTAACAAAACTCGACGTCTGATAACAAAGACAGCTTTGTTTAAACAATGGGCCGTTTATGGCTGTTACGCGTAGAAGTGATACCAAGTGTTCTTTAAAAGTAGGAAATGCTGACACTTTTTTAGGAAAAAACCTTTTTTTTTTTGCCAATCGCCTTTTTCTTTTACATTTTCAACTGAAATCGCAAGCGGAAAGATTCAATCGCCATTGGCGATTTGTCGATCGCAAACGAAATTATATAATATCCTGACTTTGAAATAAAGTTAGAAAAATTCGTTTTAAAAGAAATAAATTTTACAAAAACTTTTCATTTGTTGTTGTTTTTGTTACATGATAGTCGCATATGCACCGCAAGAAATGTGTGATATCAGTTAAAGCAAATATGTATACATTATTTCCGATTGTCACGATTTTTCTCAATTATCAGCGTATTACTTATCATTATGAAACAAACATGAAATTGAAATTATATGCATAAATATTAAAAATAATCAGATTTTTTTAAGTATATATTGTTTGCTTTACACAATGAACTTATGATTCAATTGATTACTTAATAAAATTGTATTGGGGTTTTCCGTTTGTCTCCTGTTGATCTGTTATTTAGGTTTCTAATGATAAGCCTCAGCTGCTGTGCTGCGCGCATGTATGTGTGTATTTCAGAGTTCATTTACAGGGATCGCTGCGTCTTCGTGAATAAATCTATTGGCTGATCTGTATGGCATCACCCAAGACACTAGATTTTTACTGAGAACCTAGGTTCTTACAAGAACTTATGATCCCAAATGAAATCTTGTGTTCTCATGAAAACTAAGGATGTTCGAGAGAACGACGCGAAAAGCTGTCGAGAACCTAGGTTCTTATAAAAACCTTGGATATCAAACGAGAACTTGCGAGGTTCTCGCAAAATGTTTTGGCTTTATTTTCTGATACTTGAGTTCAAGATTTGAAAACCTAGGTTTTCATGAAAGTGTGTGTTTTTATAAATATTCGTTAAATGTCTGACTGAATACCGGGATTCTGAAATGATAACTTCGGTTCTCATGAGAACCTAAGTTCTATGTGTATATATGCGTCGTCTTATGGCAAGCGGTTTGACGCTTAGTCCCGAGAAACTAGGTTACCAGCAAAAACCTTGTTTCTTGGGATTATGCGTCGAACCGCTGGCCATAGACCTGCACATGTGACATTAAAGGAGATCTGTGTTGCTCGAATTTAACGTAAAAAGCAGTTAACCATTTTCATGATGCAAAAATATCCTGTAAAGTATTCTCGTCCGCTTTGCGAACTTTTTTTCGGCGCTGATACGGCGGTTATCATGTTTTGAGAAACTAATAAATCTGGCTTGCAAAAGGTGGTGTTCACCTTAATTGTTCGTACGCGAATCATCATTTTAAAAGGTTTTCCTAGCAATGACATTTCTTGGAGTGTAGTTTAATTTTGCAAGCATCTGTTTGTGTCAATAAGAGCGTCGCTTCTGCTTTAGTTTCTCTAGTTTAAATATAAATCAAGATTAGTTTTTGTCGTCTGAATCTGGTGTTTCTTTAATCTTGACATACTGCTGGTTGTATATAAAATTTTTTTGCTACAGCAAAATGCTGTGAAGAATGTTTTTGCCAGCCAGTCCAGCCCGCCTCTCCAACTACCCCTAAGCCCACCAACCAGTCCGTCGGTCCCTTCGACCATTCATCCCTTTAAATTAAGCCACATCACTGCGTCTGTGCACATCGTCACAGATGTTACACTGTTCAGTGTAAGAAATGCCGGACTATTCTCTGCATGTTCAAACGACACAAAGACACAAATTGTGGTCCAGTTACAATAGACCCTTTTCACAATAGGCCGAAATTGATAAGAGCGCGAAGTCACATTACTCGCAGAATTTCAGAACGAGGCTGAACGTGTAGCCATTTCTAATTGTACCACGCATCGCCGCATCTGATTTCAACCCTTAACTCTTTTGAACATCCGGCGACGTATCACAATATGACATATTCAGAATAACAGTTAGTATATACTTTCAATTTTACTTGTCGATACCTTATTATTTTTTTAAAGCACGTGTTTCTTTTAATTGTTTGCACGATTTCTGACACTCTTCGTTTGCGCTATTTTATCTCGGTGTTTAATCCAGGCCCTTACACAGGGGGGAGGGCCTAAGGGGCCCGGTCACTCCCCCCCGGCCGGCTGTCAATTTAGGATTTTTTTTTCATAAAAGGGCACACAGTTCACTTCCCCTCAATTTTTTTTTCAAAAGAGGAGATGTGTTTTCTTGTCCCTGATAAACTAGGGGATTAGCGCTAGTTTACTTGCCAGTGAAGATAAGCCCATAGGCAATGTTTTCGTATGGCCTTGTACACAAATCCCCTATCAGTCAATTCCCCCCTGTGATACCGAATGCTTCTTCTATCAATGGTTGATGTAACACTTTTTAGATTGGCCAAGGAAAGAGAAGCAGCGAATGGAAGCAAACGATACAGGAGGTCGTAGTCCTGAATATTGCTGACGTTAATAATTTGTGAAAACAAATAATGTTGGAAGCAATTAGAGAGGTGATATGAACAATTATTCATAACTTTGTACCGGCAAGTTTCTTTGTCAAAGTCCACGGCCCATAACTTCGCCAACAATAAATGCACCGGAATGAAAGTCATACTTCATCCGAAAGTCTTGTAGGTAGATACAATAAATATCAGGTCAATATCTTAAAGCGTTTTGAACCAGGTCACGCTACAAAGACCGCGTGAAGAGGCAAGTAGGACCTGAAAATAAACTCTGATATACACACCAAAGCATTTTGAAAAAAGTCTGGATAATGGACCGACGGACCAACTGCAATATTCCACCCTACCTGGGGCATAATAATAATCTGAAAGAGTTGCGAAAAACCCATCAGGAAAACTTTTATTATAGTGAACATTTAAGTCCAAGGCCAAATATCAATGGTCCGGAACGAATTTCACACTTTATCTTTCGGTCATGTAGGTAGACTTGCATACAAAAATCAGCTCAATGTCTGATATAGTTCCGTAAAAAAACCATACGGAAAACGGCTATTAAAGAAAAAGTTTCAAAGTCCAATCTTATGTCACAGTTGTTGATAATTTTGATGGTTTATCTGTGTTGATGGTGGTGAAAGTAAAAATGTGTAGTAGATGATAAACATTTTATTAGGAATTTACTTTGAAACTTTAGAGGAGGCTTGAATTTAAAGAGCAAATAGTATTATGGCTATATGTCCGTCATACTTTATGATACATTTGTTTATAAAGGTTGTTGATTTTCAAAGTTTGCTTTCCTCCTTAATCAAATATAATACATTATTAAAATACGCTTTATATATCGAATTTACTCCCGAAAATTTTCTGTAATCTGTACCTATTTCAGCAAGGAAATTTCGCAGCGAGTAAAGTCGAGATATAGAGCGAATATTAAATTAAATTGTATGTGAAGAACGACAACTCTGCATTGACATGTTTGGCAAAGTGGAACACGTCTATAAATGATTTTGATCTGGAAAAGGGATCTCGAATGATTCGCGACAACTCATCTTGTTATGGGAATATGAATATGAATTGGGCATACTATGATAATATGTGCTACCTAATTTACAGGCAAAGCTTTGTTCATAACCATGTATTTAAATAAATATATGGACTTTTTGTGTTCAAAACATTATTGTTTCAATATCAAAGTAATGCATCCCAAACTAAAATCTTACAAATTGAGTAGATTGAAAAAACCCGTTTTACACGTGCCAAGAACGACAACTCTGCATATACATTTTTGGCAAAGTGGAACACGTCTATAAATAATCTTTGATCTGGAATAGGGATCTCGATTGTATCGCGACAACTCATCTTGTTACGGGAATATGAATATGAATTGGGCATAATATGATAATATGTGCTACCTTATTGACAGGCAAAGCTTTGTTCATAACCATGTATTTAAATAAATATATGGACTTTTTGTGTTCAAAACATTATTGTTTCAATAACAAAGTAATGCATCAAAAAAAAAAATTACAATTTGAGTAGATTAAAAAAAAGCGTTTTACATGTGCCAAGCTTTTAGATCTAATAGCTTATAAAAGTGCTTTATTAAGCATCTGGAATTCAAAGCTGGTTCTGTGGCTGCGGTGTAGTTGATATAGGTGTCCGCTTAACGCCTGGGAGGTCTCGATATTGATCTCTTAATTGGGGGTGTTCATTAGATCACCTTTAAGACACCAAGTACATGTACAGGCCCTACCCAAGTAACGGATTGAAACTTGGATTCTAGCATCAGCTGATTAAAATCAAAGTACTGACAGTACCGGTGTGACGATGCTTTTGAAGAGGATGGATATTAAAGCATCAATTTAAGTTTATCTACATCACCACAATTGTGTTTGTGGGTACGAAAATTGTGGGTACAAAAAAAAAATTGGTACGAACATTTTTGGTACAAATATTATAAAAAAAATTGGGTACGAAAAAAAATTGGGTACGAAAATAATTTGGGTACGAAAAAAAATTGGGTACGAACAAAAAATTGGGTACGGAAAAAAATTTGGGTACAAAAAAAAATGGGTGCGAAGAAAATTGGGTACGAACAATTTTGGGAACGAAAAAAAATGAGGGGGTACGGGGAAGTAGTAACCGTGGGGAACTTGACCCAGTCAGCGAAACTGGGGGGCGGGTTACATTCTCGATCAAATATAACAAGAAATATCTTTAAAAAGATTTTCGACGTGTATTTTCTGTACCACTTATATTTAAAAAAGTTCTGTTACAGTAAAACGTTTGTGGGTTATAACATTACGTTACGTAGCAGACATATTCAAAACTCGACATGCTCTTTAATTACACCATGCTCTTTAATTTTACACATGCTCTTTAATTTTACATGTATATTATACCAAACTTCATATTTAGTTGTTTCCTTTCCTAAGTTAATGATGTTATGTGTACGGACGTGATTTCACATGCCCATGTGCATGAACATATATTTTTTCTCTTTTGATTGTTGTTTTTTCTCTAACTCAATAAGCTTAGGCATATTTGTTCGTTTAGTACGGCAATAATTTCATGATGATTCCCGAAAGTAGGTATAAGCACATAGTCAAATACGACTTGAATACGTTAGTTCGCCCATGAACACATGGTAAGGTTAACTTAATCTCCGCGAAATGACTTAATATGTGTTTAAAACAGCAAACAATATCCGACATACGAATGAATTATCAAACATAGTATGTGCACTGATGTTGCTCTGTAATTTCTGTTTGAAAAAAATATAAAAAATGCAAAATGAGAAAGCACGCATAAGAGCGAGTTTTATAGATGTCGTACGGCTATTATGCTGTTTATATACCATACTCGCTATAACGTTTACAAATGGCAGGTTCGAAATAATTTGTTTTCTTTACACTCGTTATCGCGTTAAACGTTAATTATACACGTTTTCATTCGCAATTTATTTACAGAATCACGACAAATGTCAAAAACAATACAGAAATGCATAGTTGTTTCATTGATCTATAAACATTATAATGGATTGAATATAGCTGATTTAAAATTAAAGTTTTCAAACTATTATTAAATATTTTCCCCAGTATATGCTGTCCTGTTTATAGCTGAGCTTCTTTTACCTTTATCAATGATAATCAGCAAGGTGTGCCGATTAGAAAAATCTCAATCGGACTGGCTCGGTCTTTTATATAGGTCGCCATTGTGAAGAATTTTTTCATGGTATGATAACTTAGACGAGCTGCTTCGCAGCATCGTCAAAAATGGCACATGAACCAACCAATGTGCGAACACAAGTGTTTTGTGACGATTACTGAATAACCTAAGAGTAGCTTTCCGTTTTTGAAGGACGATGTGTGTGCTTCACAGCAACTTTACGTGTAACTGTGTCAAACGCACATTGAAAATGATTAACATCGAGTCGAAAATGTTATTATTGGCGTCGCACTGGAGTGCGGCGACTCGTATGTAATACATTGTTTTCGCTTATGGGAGAAGTTATTTTACGGATCAATGTATATATTTTTGTTCTCAGAATATCTTGCAGTGTGATGATTTTTTGTGTAAATTATTTGGTAAACATATTCTGGTTTTAACCAAGCATCGTCTTTGATTACAATACAACATATCGTTATATAATCTACTGCAACGATATAATTTTGTAATAATTCATAGAGGTCACATTTATATCGCTATTTTTTTCATTGCTTGATCAAATTATAAAGTTTATTGTTAGACTTGCTCAGCTCACAGACACTCAAGAACTGTTACACATATTATGAACACACCGTTTGATACTGGATGTGTTACAACATATTGTTTAACACGTACAATATTAACCCTTTCAGTGCTGGAACCGAATTGTGAAGGCCTTTGCAAACAGTTTGGATCCAGATGAGACGCCACAAAACGTGGCGTCTCATCAGGATCCAAACTGTTTTCTATTCTGATAGTATTCTTTGAAAAAAATCGAAGAAAATGCTAATTTAAAAAAAAATTCAGCAGACGACATTTTAGCAGACGACAAATTTCCCAGCATGCAAGGGTTAATTATTAATGATAATATGTTGCGTAGTTCAAGCGTGATGTTCTTATGAATGTATATTCCTTTTCGTCGGTTATTAGGGGTGCCGTATATACCATTCTCGAGGAATTTTAAATGAAACAATTGAGACCAAGAAATAACAGATATTTTAGCGTTGCGAAATAAACATCACCGGTAATTATAGTGTTTAGCTCTTTAAAATTATATATTGATTAATTTAGCGATTGCTAGTTACGGTATAAGGGTCATTACGATCCAGTTGTGTTTTATCATCTCTTTATAAGTCCGCATATGATAAAGCTTAATTGGACGTCCTAAATTATAATACACGGGGGTCACAAAAATTATCGGTTGGATGAACGTCGCAATTAACAAATTGCAATATGCACAGCATGATTATAAAGACTGACACGATTCCAACAATTGATATTCAATGACACATATCCCGTGCGTTGTCGTCCAGTATTATATGCCTTCGGTTACTAAAATGGCTTCACGTCTGGGGATGTACAATAGTGCCAATACCCCACATTTAAACATATATCACGGTATGAAAATCGATTTTCCTGCGGTAATGGGGACAGTTGACATTAAATACGAGGGCGCTGCGCGAGGGATTTGATGGCAATCATTTTTATTGACAACAAAATTCATATTTAAAGTTAGAATCGAACGCACATGCTTAAAGTTAATTGTGCAATACCCTATTGTATTCTACTATTTTGCACCTGCACCATAAAACGACGAAGAAATAAAGTCATTCATAAAATGTTTAAGCATTCAACAAATATTGCTTGATCAATTATATTACGGTAAGTAAATCGCCATGTGTAATTTAAGTTCCGTGTGATAGGTTAATCTAAGGATACACGATTTAGCTGCATGCGGTTTAATTGAGGGTTCTATATGACAATACATAGAAATGTGTTGGGGGCCATTAAAATGAGCAGTTTGTTACCAGTTAATTTCGCTTCTCGAAATATGCCTATCATGATAATGGCGAAAGACCTTGAAAGAACACTTTTTGCTTGAATATAGCACGAATGTTTCATTATTGTCTATAATCTGTAGATCTTTAGACGTAAATAACAGTTGTAATTATAATTGTTTGTTAAAGGATAATGGAGACAGCAACGAAAGAAAGAATTACTTTCTAACAAAGCAGACCCATGCATTATTGCTCATTGTCCGACTCCGTATACAGATTACAGACTGTTTTTAACAGAATCGAAGTGGTAGCTCGAATGCGACGAATATAATGAAAGCTCGCATGCTACGTTTACTGAATATTACCTTCGTCCATGCATTATATTGAAAGCCAAGAATTCGTAGATTACCAAAATATATTTTGTTTATATAACCGCACTGCAAAGGAAATACTTTTACTGTTTCACTGATTCATGTAAATGTTCAATTTGAAAGCATACCAATACCCTGAGGAGATAACATCAAATGGTTTCTGTAAGAAGGTGTGGCGGTTTCTTATACAATAGTGTATATGTGTAATAAATTAACTATCGTTATACGACTAATATAACTACTTCCCATGGGCTCAAAGCATGTGTAGAACCGACATGTATCACATATTCAAAGGCTTGTAAACGCATTTAAATGTTGGCATCCGTTTTTCAAACATGTAATGAAACGCCTGTTCAAACGCAATGAATAATCACTATTTTATCAATATTAAAATATTTTCATAAGAAATGACGTCGTAAAAATATAGACTTTATTTAGATTTAATAAATGTCAAGTATATGGTTATAAAAATGCTTAGTAAATTCATACATAACGTTTGAAAATCATATGCTCGCGGCTTCTAGTTAATACTTCTAGTGGCCTTATTAACCCATTTATGCGTCCTGAAAAAATGCCTCTGCAAACAGCGTAGACCCAGATGAGACGCCGCACGATGCGGCGTCTCATCCGGGTCTGCACTGTTTGCCTAAAAGAATTTCTGTAAGAAATATTCTAAATAAAGAAAAAAATATACTAGACATCCCTAATTTTGGAAATAAATTGATCCAATTTCGAAGGATGGGAGAGTCCGCTAGGCATTAATGGGTTAAAGTTAACACGAGGGAGGTCGTGGACAGTTTCTTAACCCTTGAAAGTGATAATGAGGAGAGCACAAATCTAATTTGCTGTCCTTGTAATGTGCTTGACAGAGCAACAGGGGATTTCTTTGTAATCAAATTGTCTCGTCTTTGCAACATGAAACACAAATACATTCAAACGTTCAACTATATGATGAGGTTCGTTCGTTGATTGCACATTGCAGTTGCCCTGAAATTAATTATATTAACTTAATTGTGGTAGTCTCTGTAGAATGATTAAAAAAGTGTCTTCGTAATTTGTTAAAAAAAAATCACAACGTTGGGTTGAAAGGGTTTGCCTCGAGATTTGTTATTTCTTTTGAATTAGATACACATACGTGTATTAATGTACTACCGATGAAGGCTATGGCCGAAACATGTTTGGTACTTAGGACATTTTAATAAACAAAAGTGGCGTGTTTGTACGATTTATTTAATTTATTAGTACACATACGTGTGAAAGTCTCCTCATACTGAATGAATGCATTGAATATAAAAAAAACATGCCAAACGGTATTACTACATCACAACTTATGTGTTAGCTGACAAGTTTAAATCACATACTTTACCATTGATTTACCACAAGAAGTACTCATTTATTTAATGTTATATTCTTTAATTTGTTTTATTGGGTTTGTAACTGATTACTTTCGTTGAAAACAATACTAGAAATTATCGGCCAAATATCTAATTTAAAAATTATGGTTTTGAAGGTTAATTAAACATTTGCCAAACGACTTCAAGTGAAACCGTATTAATTTGCGTATTGCATAAAGTCGGCATATAATCTAACAGTCAATATAAATAAACATTAAACCAAAAAAATATTTACTCAATATCAGTAATTAGAAAATCTAAATATAATTTAAAATTCAAAGAATGAACTTGGTTCGAAACATTGTGGGTTTGATTACCATGCTATTTAAAACATTAGAAGTTATCGTAAAAAGATTTCATCCATATGTCTGTAGACTTACTGAGAGATTTCATCCATATGTCTGT
This sequence comes from Dreissena polymorpha, assembly GCF_020536995.1. Classification (NCBI taxonomy): domain Eukaryota; kingdom Metazoa; phylum Mollusca; class Bivalvia; order Myida; family Dreissenidae; genus Dreissena; species Dreissena polymorpha. The sequence goes on from NC_068365.1 coordinate 54,868,705, forward strand.
AGACTTACTGAGAAACTTGAAAAATAAAACTGATAAAATATTCATGACTTAATAGCGATGCAAATGAAATAATGATTGGAATGTGCTTGATGTAGCTGAACTTTCACGTTATGTATATCTGATCGTTATGTTACAAATGGGGCGTTTAAAAGACGCATATGCCGAGGATGATTATACTTCAATTAACTTGTTGAATATAATGACGATCTCTTGCCAGACGGACAGACAGACAGGCAGACAGACGGACGGACGGCGGATAGACAGACAGACAGACAGAGAGACAGACAGAAACAGACAGACAGACAGACAGACAGACAGACAGACAGACAGACAGACAGACAGACAGTCAGACACACAGACACACACAGACAGACAGACACAGACAGACAAACAGACAGACAGACAGACAGACAGACAGACAGACAGACAGACAGACAGACAGACAGACAGACAGACAGACAGACAGACAGACAGACAGACAGACAGACAGACAGACAGACAGACAGACAGACAGACAGACAGACAGACAGACAGACAGACAGACAGACAGACAGACAGGCAGACAGACAGACAGACAGACATACAGACAGACAGACAGACAGACAGACAGACAGACAGACAGACATCGTATTCATGCTTAAATACACACACTTTTCTCTGTCATGTAACTAGGTATAAGTTACATGACATATGATTGTAATTTAAGAATGCAAATACAAACAAATACACTCGATGATTAGAACACGTAGGTTTTATCAACGTGGTTCTGAAGTTCATTGAACAGAATTATGCTGAATCGTCTTTCTTATAACAAAAGCTTCTTTTAAAAATTTGCATACATTTATACACATTATTATGTTTTCACATAACACTAGTAAGTTGTTAAATGTATATACAGATGGGTTGATATAAAATATACCGCTAATTGATATTTTCCCTAACTCTGTGTAACAGTGGTTTATAAAATAAATTGTATTTTATCTTCTCAATCAAAGTCAATACAACATAGACAATAACGTTCATTAAGGCAACGTCTTTAAGGGAAATTTACCAACTAACAGCGTTTTCATTTAAGACGCAAAATAGGTAATACTGTTGTTTGGGGCACTACATCCGTAATAAATTCAGGCAGCACGCTTTCAGAAATTGATGTGTATGGTAAGAGTGTATGTGCAAGTCCGATATTCTGCTTCGTGCTTTATAAATCAACGCCACATGAAACAACAATTGCTGGAACAAAGGTGTTTTGTGACGATTGAAGAATCACCTTTGAGTAGCTTTCCGTGTTTTAAGGATGGTGTGCAACTGTGACTAACACACATTGAACATTGATTAAAATCGCGTTGAAACTGTAATCATCCAGAAAACAGACAGACTCTGGTTTTATTTAAACATTCCCTTGTATTACAATAAATCATCATTATATTTTTTACCTGAATCTACATGTTTGTGTTCTTATCCATACAGTTGACATTTATATCGCCGTTTTTTTATTGCATTATAAGTTATGATGTTAAATTTCAGATGTTCAGGCGGACGCACGAACTCATTGGCACTCCACATCTGTGACAACTATATTAAGCATACCCTTCGCTACAGGAGGTGTTACAATCTATCGTGTAATATGTAGAATGCTAATTAACTATTTATGATAAAGTGTTGCTTATCATTTCATATACAAAAAGTTTAAAATCGAGCCATTTAGACGTAGCAATAACAAACAATGCATGCTTCTAAATAAATTTAACAAATAATTATAATTTTTCGCTCGAGAAAAGTGTCTGGATTAATTAAACGATTGTTGGTTGCGACTTTGGAGTAATACATATTCAGTTGTGGTTTCATTGTGTATGAGCATTTGTACTAAACTAAAATCAAAATGTAAGTAGTCATCAACAATAATCAGTTGATAAGAGATATTGTATATTTGCTTCTCGCAATACGCCTAGCATGGTAATATGACATACATGATTCCAGGAATGCTTTTGCTATCAACGGCGGGATCGTCCATTAATAATTCCTGCATGAATTCTGTCGCCCAAAAGTGAACTGTAGCTTGTCATGTCTTATAAAAATATTTTGCAATATAGTACGATTTGGCAGCTCAAACAAGCCGATCTTAAATAAGAAATAGCAGGTTATGTATGATATCAATACACTTGGTGGATACCTTGTGCTCAGTGCACATACTTATGTCATAAACGCATGTATGCCTAGTAGACTCTCCCATCCTTCTATATTGGATCACTTTATTTCCAAAATTAGGGATGTCTAGTATATATATTTCTATATTGAGAATATTTCTTACAGAAATTCCTTTAAGCAAACAGCGCAGACCTTGATGAGACGCCGCATCATTCGGCGTCTCATCTGGGTCTACGCTTTTTGCCAATGTCTTTTTTGTACACGCTATGCATAAATGGGTTAAAAGGCAACTACCCTACTTGTATCAAAGATAGGCGAAGAATGGCGCATGTAAACAATTGCATTACTACCCCCCCCCCCCCCACACACACACACACAAGCGAGTGTTGGTCGGGCGGTCATCATGTGATTTTTTTAATATGAAGTACAAACTTAACAAATAGCTAGACCATTAAACATAAGTGAACAAGAGCTATTGTTCTTGAGCACTGCACATTTTTTTGCAATCAGATCTAGCTCTCTATAAAGTGTTAAATATTCTCCGGACATTACTGAAGTGCAAAAACTAACCAAGAAATATTACTCTTAGAATACGAATGATAGTTTTTCCAGCAAACAAATTTACAAAAAGTACAATACTTGAAGGGCCATAACTGCAAATTGCCTTGTAAGATTCGGGCGGTTATTTTAACTAGGTTCATGACTATCGCATACAAACAGATTGAGTCAGAGAGCGAAATTCACAAAAGCGTGAAAAAACACAGTGACACACAGTGACGGTCGGACTGTGCGGAAACTATATCCCTTCCTCTGGATATTAAATATATATTATACCGCCGTTCAAGAAACAGCTAACCTATGATAACTCACGATAACTTGAATAATTAAGCTTTATATGATCGATAAATATCAATTGAATATTAGCATTATGGTACGCTGAATCATTTAAAGTATATTCACACATTTGTAACTTGCGTTGAAAAATACCAAATGATTCAATGAAACTCGTCACCAGAGAAACATCTTTTACTTCGCAATACTGGAAATGAGAAAGGCGCAAATCTAATTTGCTGTTCGCATTCCTGCCTTCGAATATAATCATAGTGTTTTGTGTATTCAAATTGAGTTTCCGAAACATTTTTGGTTTGGAAAATATGATGTACTTGTTTACAGGGCCAGTTCAGTCACCTAATAGTGAGATTATGTTAACTTAATAGGCGCAGTACTCAGTGACAAAGAAGAACATCTCTATGATTTCTCATGAAACATAACGATATCATTATGTCTGTTATTTCTCAGAAATCACACGGTGACATTACCGCATTGACAATAACGTCATTATGATGTAACAGATTATAGTCATAATACTTGATAAGTCCATAGGAGTGCCAGGTCAGGGAGAAATTCACATTGTTTTAATAGACAATTTCAATGCGGCGACCACAGCTTCAATAATGTTTTATGTTAATGCAGCAATGTATTATTATCCTGAATGGAATAGGCAACACGTCCTTTGCCTTAAATAAATGCCTAGTAGATACACATGTATCTCCTACTAATCTTTCTCGAGTTTCATTATAATGTCTTAATATATAATATGTGCCGAAACGTTATTTAGTAATTTTGCAAAAACATAAACACTACAACATAAACTAGATCGTGCGTATGTATATATGCATATGTTTCTTAGTATCTATATTATCTTCTACACGGACCATATTTGTATTGTTGTAAGTATGGCAGCTCATTTTAGGATTGCTTCACCGGACGCATTTTCAAGAATACTCTTCGATCGTGATTAAAGTTAAATGTATGTCATGAAAAAACAAAGACATTACAGTACACGTATCCCATATGCATCGTTGTGTAATGTAAAGGTAACTGGTATTTCGCCTTAAATAAAAGCCGAGCGTGGGTAAATAAGAAAGCATCTGCTGCTAATGTGGCCCTGTAATATTCCTATGTATTCACTGCTTATTGCTGTCTGTCATTTGTCTGAATGACGATTGCATTGTGACACCCATTTAACTGAAACATTGGTTTGCTATTTTTAATACAGGTTTCACACATAAAAAATGGCAAGTTCAAAACTTAGGCACATGAGCGGCCTCACAATACGCGTCAATTCGCTTAATGTATCGATCTGTTTCCATTACTATTATATCTTGTCTGATTTTGCAGAGAGGCTAAATAACAACATTTTCTCTCAATATCAGTAATTATGGAAACTAAATCTAATATTGTATTCACAGACTGGAGTGGCTTTAAACCCAGAGGAATTGACTGCGATGCAACTTTAAGCATCATAGGAACTCGTGTCGAGGTATGAATGCAGTCATATTACTGATAACTAAATGATACAATTGTTAAAAATAGAACAGCATTTCAAGCTAAGTAAGCTCAACAATTATTGACTTTGTTGCTAAAACATTAATCGTAAATACTATGTTTACGTATTTAATCTAACTACCTTTTATCTTAGGTTCTTATAACTTGTGACTTGTATATAATGTGCATGGTGCCGATGGAATGCTGTCCAAATTGTAGAACTTAGTGCATTTTGTCACAGTATTTATCAAGACACATGGTGTTTCTGTAGAATCTTATTACATATATAACTTTATGCGTTTCAGTCACATACTTCCCAAATAAATGTATAAACATTTGTATATGTGCTCACTACTACATACTTTACATACTATACATACTGCCATCTCAATACTGACCGACTTTGATGGCGGACTTCATGTGAAAAGTCAGCTGATCGATTTAATCAAATATGTGAATGGGCCATTAATGTAAGTTAGAAATTCCTTGGCATACAATTCATATTTTTATCTACGGAGGAGGTAAAACAAATAATAAACAATTAAAGTGCTTTTGAATGTACAGTTTGTGCGACACCACATGCCTTGCTTTTTGCGGATTGAAAATATAGACTATTACCAGTAAGATAAGCAACCTTCAGTGCATAAATTCAGGGCCCTCACTACTTTGGGAGAAGGGGTCCGCAGCCCTTAGGAGGGGGAATTTTCGCGGCGTTTCCCTTTTTAGGGGATTTTTTTACTTACTCTCTCATTATTACATTTGTACATGGTTGCACTATATTCATTGCATTTTTCATAATAAAGTATGTTTGAAAGATTAAATTGAAATAGAATTGAGATATAATAGTCATGAGACACATCTTTCTATAAAAAAAAAAAATAAATAAATAATTTTTTTTTTTTTTTTTTAAGGGGAATTTTTCCCCCCAAAAGGGGAAAAAAGTATACGTTTCAGGTGGGGGACTGCCGCCGAAATTCGGCGGCAGATTTGATAGATTGAGGGCCCTGGGCCGCATATAGCATGTCGTAAAGAAAATGACATCTTTAGTATAATTGTCAACAATGTCACCTTAACAAGGAAATAAAACATCATATTGGTATTATTTGGTTATTTAACGTATTCGTTTGTACTACATATATCGAACATATTTACTTTAAATTACAAAAGTAAATTAAAGTCTGTAATACAGCACAACTAAGAGACCGCAGGTATGCTCGTATATTTAAGGCACATATTTATCGTTTAACAAATTGTGTAAATAACATTAAAATTGATGACAGAGTCGGGTCTGTAGTTAGGGGGAAAGGTTGAATCACAAATTAAATCAATAGCTTGCTTGTCGTACGATACAGTCACGTTACTTCAGACAAACGTATGCAATATTATTATTTTTTATTAAGACTAATAAAATATGTTCAAATAGAATATTAATTAGAACGAGCGTTATTGTTTTGAATTCTTTCACGCGCTATCTAATATCCTTTTACTACGCTATGAAGATACTTTCAAGTCCGCACTACAAATTCAGATCACAATGTCATCAAGTACATTTTATTCAGTCTTAGTGACATCTCATACTTGTTGAACGCAATAAAAAGTATATTAATACGATATAAGAAAATAAGTTTGTTTAAGCGTTCCTTTGTAGTTTATACTGCTTCTATACAAATACAAATCACAATGTCATCAAGTACATTTTCAACAGTCATAATGACATTTTATACTGCTTACACGCGATAAAAAACGTTTCAGAAAATAAATAAAAAGTAGTGATTAATACGTTTAGATATTAAATATGTTTATGTCAATACGAAACGAAAAAAAACATCGGGAAATTGCAAGTCGACAACATCTTTTTTTCCGTTGGTGGAAAAGCTGTAACCATATATAATATTGATATATTTAATTACTACCATCAGAATTTTCTTCGTGCAAAAAACAAATAATTAAAATATCCCCTAAATATATTATAAACGATATTTTCTTCAATTGCCTTACATAAAAAGCGATTACAATTACATGTAACATGATGAAACTCCAATAACATATTCCTCAACGATTAACCCTTTTATGCCAAGTGGACTCTTCCATCCTTCTAAATTGGATCAATTTATTTCCAAAATTAGGGATGTCTAGTATATTTATTTCTATATTGAGAATATTTCTTACAGAAATTCCTTTAAGCAAACAGCGCAGACCCAGATGAGACGCCGCATTATGCGGCGTCTCATCTGGGTCTACGCTGTTTGCCAATGCCTTTTTTTCTAGACGCTAGGCATAAATGGGTTAAGGACAAATGAGTTATAGCTTTGTATTGTGACACATTTAAACATCTTAAGAGCGTGTTTTATTATGATCTTATAAAGTAGTATTATTATCGATGTATATTATATATTGGCCACGCTCTATGAAAAGGGGTTGGAATGCATGTGTGAAAAGTGTCGCTACAGATTAGCCTGTGCAGTCCGCACAGGCTACTCAGGGACAAAACTGTACGCTTTTATTGTATTTGTTGTTTAAAGGAAGACTGTCCTTGACGAAAATCCAGTTTAGGCGTAAAGTGTCGTCCCTGATAATCCTCTGCGGACTACACAGGCTTATCTGGGACGACACTTTACGCACATGCATTAAATCCCCTTTTCACAGAGCGCGGCACATATATTATATATATATTATATATATGGCAATCTTTCGACCCATGAATACGAACGCATATAGCAAAGCATATAAAACATGAATTGCTAGTATGTTCACATTCTCGATTGCTATTTGATTATTTTTTTTAATTTCTTACAAATCGCTGAGCAAGAGGCAGTTAACATTAGCTCAATAGTGAACAAACTAATGAAGAGAATAAATACTTCGAGTATCATATGGCAGTTGGGACCAGACTATATGTACATAATGTCGGCCTTAAGGCATAAACTGATATAACATCTTGTTTGTCTCACAAAGATTAAACTGCCTGAATTTGTAGACAGACATGTCGTCGTCAAGGAAACCGTCCTAGTTTGTTAATTTATTAGACATGCAAAATATCTATTGAAATGACATAAAAAGTAAGTAAACAACGCTATACGTATAATGAGCTTTTGAGAGTGCGTATGATCATCAAGACTGAAGAAAATTATAATAAAATTCGGAATTATGAAACGCCAACAATATTAGTTATACATGTATATTAATACTTATAAAACCCCACAAGTCTTTTATTGTAGGAAAGCTATCAGTTAGCTATTTAACCGCATGACAAAGCAGTCCACATGTGTTATTTGTGTTCTTGGAACTCAATTGTATTTGTTAACCCTTAAAGCGCTGGAGCTGAATTTTAAAGGCCTTTGCAAACAGTTTGGATCCAGATGAGACGCCACAGAACGTGGCGTCTCATCAGGATCCAAACTGTTTGCTATTCTGATAGTATTCTTTGAAAAAAATCGAAGAAAATGCTAATTTTAGAAATTCTGCAGACGACATTTTAGCAGAAGACAAATTACCCAGCATGCAAAGGGTTAAAAGCATACCTATTAGGAATACTCAAAATAACATATTAAGTATATACAACATAGCACCGGGACCAGAACCTTATATGTTTGAAAATAACTAATATCATGCACTGAGCACTTGATTATTTAGATTAAAACGATGTAGTTTTTTAAGAAATGTTTACACGCAGGTCTTGCGCTGTATGCATTTATAAATTTGAAGATTTTTGTTATTTAAATAAACGAAACTTATATCCGTTTTCTAACGTATTATTAATCGCTCCCTTCATTGTATATAATGCATAATTATTTTCTTTTAAAACATATATAAAGTACAAGCTTGCAAATATGTATAAAAACGTTCCAGTAAGCTGAGGTTCTAAGTCTGAGAAACGAAATAAACATATGAAGATTATAATACTTGAAGGAAACCACAATTCGTGATTTAAGCAACAATCTTAAATAAATTTCATTTCAAATAAATATTTCATAATCAGAGAGCGATGTTGAAGTTGTCTAATGAACAGATCGCAGAATGCTGTCCCCCACTAACGTTGTTTAAACGCGTGCATTAAAGAAAGGCCGGGTTTGGAGCTTGCAAACTGAAATGTTGATTAAATCATGTTGTTCTATTGTTAATTCGTATATACGTCTCCACCAGTAAATGTATACATCTTTTAACCGAAGCATTCAAGCACGTACATTATTGAACTGATTGGCTTCACATGATCACACAACCTAAAGCTCATTAATTTTGCACGAATCAGACAGCATTTGAACTTGCTTCTCGCACGAGAAGTTATCATAAATATTGAACTCTTGAAACGACTAACACTGACAAGCAGGGGTCAATATCATAGTTGATCGGCTTTATGAAGACGGTGTAAGCGCGTGCAATATCATCCTGAATTTGTAAATTAATGTTCATACACATGAGTTTAACTACTCAACATTTTACATACACATATAAAGGATTTCCAAATATATAGATTTTGCAATATCAACAAACAACACATACTCTGTGAAAAAGGGGTTTGATGCATGGGCGTAAAGTGTCTTCCCAGATTACCATGTGCAGTCCACACGGGCTAAACTGGGAAGACATTTTACGCTTGTATATTTTTCGTTTCAAGAAAGTCTTAAAAAAAATATATATTAGGCGGAAAGTGTCTTCCCTGATTAGCATGTGCGGACTGCACAGGTTAATCTGGGACGACACTTTACGCACTGGATGAAACCCCCTTTTAACAGAACGCGGCTCATAGTAGTTTGAAGATGAGTCCAAAGGAAATTACCGATCTGAATCTTGATTGCACAACCCGATATGACAATATTGACACATGCGTATGATGGATTTGCAGTATTTATACACGAACTGAACTTATAATGCATAGTTTATCATTAATATTTATAGCACGTAACAAAAGGCATCGCTGTATCGTTCACACCCTTTCACCGGAATTTACCCACCATGTTTTCAATAAAAAGTTTGAACGCAATCATCATTTTCTTGTTTTCTTGTAAATCTAGAGTCATTAAAATGAGGGCTTGTTACAGAAGTCAGACGGTTTCAGAGATTTTTTTATATCAACTATTCAAAATAGATCAATACATCCGATCATAAGGTAACATTGTTTTATTTATCAGCGCGTTTAGTGTTTATGTAATCTGACAGAAAATAAATAAGCACGAATAGTATGTTTTGCATAATACATTGATTGTATTTTTCTATAAATATTTCATCGAATAAATTATGTTAATAATTTATTCTATATGAAGGCAAAATAATAATTAATAGTTTGCTTATTTCAGGTTATTTTGATGGTTAGTGACACAGTCCGATTTTGTATAAACAGGCATACATATACATGCGTTAAACAAAACAAATGGAAAAAACTAATAAAAATATAAAAATAAATGCACCTCTTTCCTTGTATCCATCGCAAATACTTTTGGTCTGAATTTATTGATTTGACGAACACGTTGAAGACAAATGTAAGAAAATACTTTCTTATGTATCCACAGGGAAATTTAAAGAATACTGCATAGTATTCTTTAATATGGAGTGTTTTACAAGTTAAACACTGAACGCCACTTTTTGTTTAAAGGAAAAGCTACTGTTTTTAAGTGTTTCCCATAGCGATAAGGGTCTCACCGGTTTTATCTTATGTGACCAATTTAGTGACGCAATATTGCTTCTTTCAATTTGTATCCTTTATGACAGGCACTTGGCAGGGACTAATTAAGTTCGCCTAGATATAACAAGCTGCCGAATATGGAACCGATTATGTTAAAACATATCCTCGCTTGAGTTTCCTAACAATTAGGCAACGCAGTTGTATCAACTTGAGGAACATTTAAAGCGATGAAACTCTTTTCCAAAAACATCGATGACACGCTGAGTATCTAGGATGATTTTTTATGATCAAAACGATGTGTCAACTGTGTTTCACCTATATGTTTGTTTTGCAACGTATTGTAACACGTGTTATTCATTAATATTCTCTCCGGTATTACTAACACATCGTTGTATATACTTATAACGTTGTACAATTATTCTTTATAGACTGCTTATGATAGGAAACGTTCATTAATGGCTCTGATTAACGGAATTATAACTCAAACAGAATGTGATCTGACGATTTAAACGGCTAAACTACCTCAAACTAATAAATTATTTTCACCTACACTAAATATTCAATTAGTAAGATCGACTTAGAAGCAACTTATCAAAAATGCATGTGCCCATTTATCGCTGTCAGAAAGCTGTTAGCCGTCCTACAATGACTCTGCTATGGATTTGGTTTTTCACAATCAATAACAATGGACTAAGAAAAGCATACAACTCTATCAATCATATGTACGCTGAACATATTCATATAACAATAAATCTTCACGTTTGTTAATTGTTTGAACAATTGGACACGATATACACTGTGTCTGATATGCATGGTGGATTTGTGGGATTGGATCGACATGATTATGAATAGAATAAATCAATAGAAGAAAAACACGAATGACTGTACATGACCACTAGACCAAAAGCTCATTAATTTTACAAGAATGAATCAGCGTTCTTTCCACATGAGAGGAAACTGTAAATCGCTTTACCTATTTCAATCAATAACTAAACGAATACTGAACAATTGAGTATTCATGTGGAACATTAAGGGCAATATAACACTGAAATGAACATAACAATATATTTTAAATAAAAAATGTCTCGGAGCCCGAAAACAATGCATTCCTACAACACTCAGACATGGCTTTGTAATACATCAAAACATAACATTATCTTATCAATTAACATAATGACATTTCTCAAATAGTGAAGTTTAGAAAAATAAAAAAAGTAGTTTTGATTCCTTTTATGCGAAATAGAAAACAAATTAAATGGTGCAATACCAATTCAATAACAGTTTATTAATATATCGAAATAATGAAATTAAAAAAAAAAATAATCAGAAGAAAATCAAATTTCCGCTTGACTTTCTTTAAGGCAAAATGATCAATCGATTAATCTCTTCATAAAATATGCATATAATGTACAATGTGATGTAAAAACGAAAATATCCATACTTTCACATAGAAAATGCTGGTATTTGTAAAATAAAACACACACATACGGAGCAAGCGTTCATGCAGTCTGACCAAAATCCGATTCATGTTCTCTTGTTTCATTGCAAATAGATAGTTTTGAGTGCATTCGCAGTTGTTCTTTTAACATGCACGTATAACCTCGTAACGCTTTGTATTTTCTATTTTAATACGGAAACCCCGCCTTAAACAAGAGATGTTAGTAAAACATGTATCTCCCTAAACACCCTTACTTATATTACTTTAAATGAAGTACAGTAAACAAGAGATGTTAGTAAAACATGTATCTCCCTAAACACCCTTACTTATATTACTTTAAATGAAGTACAGTTATCAATCTTCTTTACATGTATATATGTATTTAGTTAAAAAAATATGTTAGTGTTAAGTAAATACATTAAGCCATGAACGTTCATATGATAAAATCCATCGACGCTATATTTATAATTGTATTACACCTTAAAATGCTCGATGTGGTAGGGAAGGTATATTATTAAGAATCATTAAATCTATGAACCAAATTATAAAGTAATGTGTTTATCATTGTTCGTCCTATTCTGAATATTGTAATTTTGCTGTAAGGGTAAATAGAAAGAGACAAGTCGAGTCAACTTTGTGTTTTCCCTGCTTTTTTCTGTATTTGATGAATATTAAGAAGTATTTTTGCAGAACGAAAGTACTAATGTATTGGTGACATACTAATATTCTTACTATGTGTCGACGATATGGATATTATAGGTAAACAACCGGAAGGAGTGCAAAATGATTTAGATCTCTTATCTCCGTATTGTGCCTGTTGGAAATTAAGGGTTAATACTAGAAAGACTAAAATAATGGTATATTGAAAACAAAGCTTACTTTTACTAATGGAAAATGGATAAAAGAAGTCCAGCAAATTCAAGTTGTTAACGACTTCGAGATTTGCTAGAATCGGATTGATTTGCGTCTACTAAAAATAAATTGAACACTATAGAACACATTTCAATCATCTTATTAATTGTTTTATTTTTTTAATAAATGGTTTTTTGATCTTTTCTTTGGTCTAATAAAGCAACTTAAATCAACAATAAAAAACAAATACTGTTTTTAAAAGAACATTAAATCAAACGTGCCCATCTCTTAACCCTTTCAGTGCGGGAACCGAATTTTAAAGGCCTTTGCAAACAGTTTGGATCCAGATGAGACGCCACAGAACGTGGCGTCTCATCTGGATCCAAACTGTTTGCTATTCTGATAGTATTCTTTGAAAAAAAATGAAGAAAATGCTTATTTTACAAATTCAGCAGACGACATTTTAGCAGACGACAAATTTCCCAGCATGCAAAGGGTTAACACGAATTATTTAATCTTCGTAAGTGTAAAAGATTATTGCAACTGATTTTAAGTTTTGTATAAATTAAACAGAATATGATTATAATTTAAGTATACATTACATGGTACTTGATAAATCAACTCACATTGCATATGGTTTAAATAAACATTAATATTTTATATTACACTTTACATCATTGTGCTTCTTTTGCTTGCGTATTTAAACGTCGGAGATTTGTTAAATTAAGTTTATTTACAAAATTACTTTTAGCGGGGCCGACACAATAGAACATTGTTCGCTTGTTCTTTGGATTATTTTGGATTAGAGTCCGTTGAGCTCAAGTGTTGTGAAACCTATTTAACACATTTTAAAACGCAATAAATTTCTATCTGTCCTCTGGTATTTGACAAGTCTCTCACAGGCATAATTGTTTATAACCAGACATAAGTAATAGTTTTCTGTAATGTATTAACATTTCAATATAGCATGTACGTCCTTAAATGTGCGGTATACCATGTGAAATAGTACACACAACTGATTGCCTACACCGATTATAGTGACCTTCCTGCATTTGGCTTCAGACCGCGCAAAGTTTTAGGGCCGACTGGTGTTTCGATGTAATGGACGTCAATGGTATGCACTTTTTCTTATATAATACGCATTTAAATATTCCATAAAAGCAATAATACAACAATGTGAAAAATAAACCCCTTACTTAGATATTACACGCGCAATATGAATATGCGAACAATAAAAGTCAGAAACAATTTTCATTATAGACATTCGTGTTATCAACTCCATTTATCCTATGTCGCAAAGGTCAAATGTAACATAGGTTAAAACTAAAATACACAATATCACAGCATTACATGAAACACGGTTTAACAAATGCCATAACATGTTTGTTTGGAAGCAAAATGCTTATTTTGGTTCAAATGCTCTCATTTCTGACATCAAAAATCTTTAAAATGTAAACGCATGCCCAGTGTTACAAAATGACTACCACCTCCCAATATGAATTCAGAACTAACAAATAGTTAAAAAAAGCACTGTTTAATCTATCAGTTTGTTTGACATGGTCGAAATATTTATAATTATCTTATCGAATCTCATATTTTGTATTATATTCACTGTCACAAAGCTGGTTTTTGAAGGAACAGCAAACACTTGCATTATGCTAGATTAAATCTGACAGTCCACAGCTAAATTATGAATACACACCGTGCATAAAACGCACACCGAGATCTCAGATAGCGCGAAACAGCTTAATATTATAACATAAATGTTTAATGTTTTGTCAGTGCACAATGTGCTCGAAAAGCGTACTCTCCAAAGACCGACCGCATAATTGAGAAATAAAATGTGTCACATCAGTGAAATATCAGGTAATTTAGGGTTGAAGGTTGCCGGCAAAATACGTTTAAATTAAGATATTACCCGGTGTGATTGTAAATCACAACTTTGAAAATTTTCGTTAACATTTAATTCTTATTTCGCTAAAGTACGGCTGTAATTAAATACGACCTTTAACAGTTTGTTTTCGTAGTTATCTTATACATAGTTTCCATTCTGTCTGTCAATCATTCTGTTAAAACATTCGTTTATCCGGTAAAAAGTCTATTCTGTTAGGCTTTATCATGTGCATAATAGGCCTTTTTCAAAACAAGTATTTTTTCCCCAAAAATAACATTTTGCCAAAGATCAAAAGAAATCGAAATTCTACAGGCGGAGCCATGCTTTAGGTAGAGATTACTTTCTACACAGCATATTTCTTGTGTTTCTGTGACAGCGTTTGCGAAAATACCATTTGAAAAATGATCCCACAACGCTCTATATCAGATGCAAGCAGTACTGTTCTTTTACATAAAGCGTAAATTTTCCTGATCTCGGATTGATGTACAAAAACGTCCCAATTGTTACATTATCTCGTGCTTTACGTCAAATGTTAGTAAATTGAGCTCGCTTTTGATACATAAATGCTAGTTAATCATTGATAATCTTAATAATAAGATCGTACACTATGGGTGTATTCTAAGTTTGAACATAATTGACATATGGCTGATTTTATGCTTTTCTAGTTTAAAGTCTTTTTCGTGCCTATCTTTATACATGAACACATGCCAGATGTGCATTAAGAATCGTATTTTCTGTATTGCATTAAATGTGTTTGAGTCCTAAGGCCTAAACTACAAAAGTAACCAATTCATCAATAATGGGCTACAAATCTGTATATGAAAACCGTAAAGTTTCCAAAAGCTAAACATAATAAAAAGTGAATAAGCATGGAACAGCAGAGGCCAACGAATACAATACCCTACCTACTGATTTTATGCAACCTTCCCTGTTACAGGGTTGACACTAAAACCGTATCGTTGCTAACAAAATGTAAATTAAAGGGCGCAATACATGTATATCACATTCACAATTTTATGTCCAATATTATGCACTGCGTATTTATGTTAATTAGTTAAATTGCATAACATGTGAGACATGCACATACAGTCAGCATTTGGCATTAAAAAGTTCATGCAATTAAAATTGATTCAAAGTTGCTGCATTATTTCAGTATGTGTATTGTTTTAAAAAAATAACCTTTCTAAAACTGAACCGTTTGTCTTATTTTCGTTATTTCTACGAATATAAGTGAAAAAAACTAGAAAGGGCAATCTCATTTATTTGCCTGTCACATGTAGTGCACACATTCCAAACTAAGTTATTACAATGCAAGTATCACAGTCGGCAGCAAACAATGCTTTGAAGAGTTACATCATTCACAAACACAAAACACTCGAACAATAAACATAAATACTTCGCTTAGTCACAAGCATTGGGCTTATATACATAATTGGATAGTTTTCGAATAAGAATCGATTATTTAATATCATACCATCACTCGTTACAGAACTAAAAGAAAAGCCGAGTAAGGCTATATTATATTAACGCAAAACCAAATAAATGCCTGTCTTTCCTTCTTATAAATATACCAATATTTATAATGTTCATCTTGGGACGACCGTTGGGATTATACTTGTTTATGTATTATTGGTTGTTACCATTGAAGGGAGTACGTAAATGAAAAACGAGTCAACAGTGTCATATATCAGGAATATAGCAGTATTATTTCGCTAACTTAGTTTGTTTCCTTTGCATGACCGTATTCAGCGATGAATATATAAATGTTTACGTAATAAAAGAGTATATACATTTTATTCTGCGGCGCCTATTAGTCGTTTTCTGTTTGTATACTTTAGGTCCTTCATGACCTAGATATGGGCGGCAAAAATACTGGTGAAGTTATAACGCATTCTCCGATCAATAGTTGTTTGTGTCAGTCAAATAAGTATTGTTGGTATTCTCTTGCTCTGGAGCTTGTTAAATAATGTAGTAATTAAATTGAAATTGAATCGAATTCAAGTTCTCTTACATTGCTCAAAATTTGAATACCAATGGAATAATGTACGATTGTATTTACACTTTTGTAATAGTGATTAATTCTGGGCTCAGTGTGAGGTTCAACGTGCCATTCAACCATGTTAAACACACCAAATGCTTTTGATTGACTGTTCCAACGTGGTACCCCCTCTTTTATTATAAAAAATGTTTTATAGTTAACTCGATAGTTTAATTTATTGTATAGATGGATAGATGAACCATAGCTATTTGCATACTAATAACTTTATAGTAAACTCGATAATTAACTTTCTTGTATAGATGGATAGATAGACTATTTGCATACTTATAACTTTATCATAAACGCGATAGTACACTTTCTTGCAAAGATGGATAGATAGACCATAACTATTTGCATACTAATAACTCTAAAGCCTTTCCATATATCGTCTTAATACACTGATTAAAAAACCTATGCTTTGCATTGACCGTTCCAAAGCGTTGATCCCACTTTGAGTTGTATTGTATTTATAGTTGGCAATCTGTTATATAAGTTTTTTTATAAAACAAAAATTTATCTCCTGTCTTGAGTTCTGTTGTTTTCTGTATTGATCAGTAAGAATTTCTTTCCTGAAAACGTTTTTGGAGTTTCTTTATTTTTATGTATTATAAAATAACATGACATGATAAAACCGCTTTCAAGCAGATATCCGCACGAACATAAAATATTCATAGGATTGCATAAAAACATTGTTTAAGACAAACAGCTTACACAAGTGTAAATACGTAATAGGATATGTCACTTTCAGTACGATATATGCTTACAGTAATTCTCCTTGTAATCCCTTACTGTCAGTAAAAATTCGTGCCTCAGAATTAAATATCTCGTTTTCTGTATCTGACATTTTGGTAAACAAGCTAGAAGTCCATTTGTATAAGTAATACTAGTTACATATGAATTTGTACAGTAGAGAACTAAGTTTATTTCAACTACTTGAATGTAATAATTTTAATATGATGAAAACTTAACAGGCTCAATCTTATAATAGCAATTTTATTTTAATTACGTTTTGGTGAGAATGTTATATTTCAGCGCAAGAGGAAAGGACTTTTAAGATAACTGTTCATTGTAAAAACCGTTTAGGTAAAGTATTAATCGTTTGCTGTGACATTGTGCATCAGTATAAAAATAATACATCCTGGACTTGTTATATAATCTTATATGTGTAGTTAAACATGGTATGTGGTAATACACATTTGCTCATGTGTTTCAAAAGTCTCGGTGTGAGGGAAAATAATTTTGAAATATCCACAAGATTTGAATGACAAATCTGGAATATATATTTGTCTGTTCCAAAATGATGCATGTAATTACATATTCCTAAACAGCATGCTTACAGAAACGTTTACATTCCTGATTGTTTTTAAATATCTGTTCTAGATTCAAGATTCAATGTTTATTGCTGTGTGGCCTCCGGCCTTTGCAAGTACAAAAAGATCGTATAGCCACACAATTTCAAAACACGGACAATGTATAAGCAAACATACATTTGTAATGGTACAACTATTTATAATCAACTGTTATTCAGTAATACATTTCTTGTTTCAAAAGCATAATAAAAGAACATAGCAGTACCCCCTTTTCCCGGGAGCTAGAATTCATCATTGTAGATAATTGAAAAAAAATGCGAATATTTGGTTATCTTTAAAACTTACACACGTAGTATGATACACTCGTATAATAAACTGCATAGTTGTCAAATATCTTTGTTTCTGATGATGGATAAACCTGGTACTATTGACCTTGTTACTCGTTCCTCCTTTCAATCATTTGATCTTACAACAAAAACAGTAAGTATTTAAAATAGCATGTTAAAACATTGTGTGCGCTTAAATTAAATAAATAGAAACACAAGGCCATATATTTACTAGTGAGTAATAAACAAAAAAGCACACGTTTTTAAATAAAAGTAATTATCTTAACGACATAAGTGTCTCGTTCAAGCGAGTGATCATTACCGTACAAAAGAAAATGAGGCTATAATTAGAACTTAAATTCGATTGTTGAGGCTACATTTATTTTATCTACTTTAATTCGATACTAACAACACGTACTGCAGATTTTCTTTGATACCACAGCAGCACAAAATAAAGCAGCAGTTTAACAAGTGAACTCGCGTGTTAATATTAGTATTTTCGGAGGACATACAAAATTAATAAAAATACATATTTTGCATTTAACATTTATTCAACTTATTTAATCTATTTAACGGTGAGTATATTAAAATTTCAACTGTTATCGCGAATTTCAACAGAACAACTACAGCTAACGCAATACATGCACGCAGATATGGACGTTGAATATCAATTACTATGACGTATACGCATTGTTTTTAATCGAACTATAACAATATAATAATGACACACGTACACACAGCTATAACATCTTTTGAATGTGTTACACAGCTGCGTCGGTTTATTTCAAACCAACAAATACCCTATGATTAGGTGAGTGGATGGAAAATATTTGCTATTTGACGTGCAAGATGCATCAGTACTGGATCAAATAGAATTACTATAAAGATGGGCACACCGTTTCATATATATGTGTACAGGTTAAAATGAAATTCAAAATCAAATAGCCATAGAAACTACAACAATATTGTTTTTATTTGGTGTAGCAATAATGGAGATCATTTATAAGCGAATATGAATACATAGTTTTTCTTTGGACACTATCAGTAATAAATGTTAAAGCATACAAAATTGTTCACTTATGATTTTCAAATACAGGTTTTTAGTCTGTATTCTGTTCCACAAATGTCTCCTGTGAGCATATCAACACATGTATTTACGTATTTTGCATAAAAAAATGTTAATAATTAATGATTAATGGCTTTATGAATGTCAACAATGGCTGCATACAAATAACGAATAGTGGAATCAGAAGACACATAAAAAACACGCATTTGTTAAAAGTATGTTTGGAGATACATTTTACAAAACAAAAACACACTATAGACGTTTTGAAGCAAAAACTAAATGAAAACCGAAATCTTTGACCTTAAAGGACGACCATGACCTTCGGTCAGCATAACGACTCATGCCATCTGCATTTCGTCTCAATGCTCATTTGAGCCAATGTCATTAAATGAGTATTTGAGAAAAGGGGCGGACGCGAACTTGTCACGGATTTACTTACTTCACGGACGACATATATTTGTTTGATTCCCCTACCACTTTCGCGGGGGAATATAAACGATTCCAATATCAGACCATCCCTAACCAGCACAATTAAATGTACTTATTTAGACATGGTGTATAGTTTCGTTGCCGATGTTCTTTCTGATCCAACCTGATGTCTAGATAGTATTCTCATATCTGAAAAGTAACATTATTTATGATTGAATGGAAATGAGAACTCCCCCAAACTTTCATTATCAATTTCCCACGAGAGATCGTTTAATGTTTACAAAGGAAATATGTTTTATATCAAACCATGTATATTTGACCTTTTGACTTAACCATTGTACAGTTCTTTTTTAACTGCATGATGAACTTATATTTCGTATTTATAGTGAATACGTTGTATTATAAGAAGAATCAGTCCCATGTTTTTGTATTGTTTCGTTACTTGCCCTTAGGCGACATAGGTTGTTGAAATGTTGAATAACAATGTTAAATAACAACCCCGCTTTTGAGGTGTTTACATAGTCATAAACTATTCGCTTTTCACATATATTTAGTATATTTTTGTTCATAAACGCAATTTGCTGATTGAATGAATCAGTATCGAGTTATTGTTTGCTAAAATCAAATGTGGTTGTTTTATAATCTGCGTCCCAAGTCTTTAGAAAGGCGGCTGATATGCATTTGATATTTCCACATGTATGGATCAGTATAAATGAGCAATATATTATAGGATTAGCGTTTACTCGTTCAAATACAAGGCTTCTTATTACTATGTATGCACATATAACATTTCAGCGTAAATGTCGGTTACAATCGACGCAAGTCAATTTTAACATGGACATGAAACAGTATGCTAATTTGAGTTTATTATACTGTTGTATAAATTATGTTGGTTGTTAAGGGTGTTAAATCATAGTAAAGACAACCATCTGTTTCATGTTTAATGCATGTAATTATGGTAATTTTTAAAACACAGCCTATACAATGGGCTAATCTGTACCATGTGTAAAATGGATTAGTTTGATAATTCACAATACTTGACAATAAAAGTGAGACCATTTGCTATCTTATTTTGAAAACAAATATCAATCAAAGAACAACGTTCTCACATTCAATTTCCTCTCCTCGTAATGTCTTTGATAAACCTCGAGACCAAGTTTCTAAATCATTCACATATGGTGAACTTAATTAACCACTTTTGGAGACAATTCCAGAAATGACATTAGATGGTTCCCAAGGGGAGTTGGAATCCTTATGAATTGATTGTAGTGCATTTTCCGCAATCCATAGCATGCTGGAATTTTGCCCAATACTTTTGAACATAACACACGTTTTTACCGTGCAGACTCCCGGGCGACATTTCATTCTTCCTTCACAAAATGTTTAATGCTAAATTATTCCTTTGTATTATAAAGAGTATTGCATGAGTGTGTGCTATAAATAAAGTTGGGGCAGTTTTTGTGTATAAATGCGTTTTTTTAACGTATGCTGTTGACTTTCAAACAATTCAAATACAATGTCAGCTTTTAAGACGTTGTATTTCTTTCCTTAAAAGCTGTTCTGTAAAAGATATTTAAGGTGCATATAAATATATCGAGGATGTTTAAACCTAATGACTGTAAATACAATGATGTGGATATTGTTATGTTTCTCAACTTGGTTGCATGCACATTCCAGAAATAGTTGTGTCTATATAAATGTATTTTGAAAGAAAAAAAGACAGAGTATTCATTTAAAAAGATATTGTATAAGATGTATTATCAACATAAATGTTGAAATAATGCAATGAAAATATAAAACAATATATAATATATAAGCAAAATGAAACATAAGAGTGTCTAACTGTATCACGAACACGTTATATTAGACACATTTTTTCGGATAGGCAGGAAAGTCAGAATTCTAGTTTAAGTTAACCCAAATGTATTTTTTAAATTTTTGTAAGATTCAGAAAATTTTTATAAAAGAGTAATAGCATAAAAACAGTGTAACGTTGATGTTATATCTCAGAAGTCCAGTACACTGCAGAATATTCCAAATGATTCATAAATGTCCAATTTAATCTAAAAACAATTGTTTCATACTGTCATTATGCATTGCTCGCTGTTAAAGCTAGTTTGTTTGATATTCCTAAATGTCAATATTTCAGACAAAATGCAAACAGACAAACAGAAAACTACTTTGTAAAACACAGACATTAACTGTCTAATATGAGGAGTAATGAATGCGAATATATCGTTCAAATTTTTAAAGACAGTGAAATTGCATGTAAGCGCTTATGGTTTTTCTAAGCGTATATCAATTCAGCGAAGATGATACAAATAATACATGATCGTCTTAGCCATTGAAAACATTGTCTTTAATATAGGTTTGTATGTGTAAAAATTCACGTAGGTTGAGATATAACTTATTATACTATGAGGATTGCCGATACTTATTGAAAACAGTTAAAGGCCTATATTAAGGCACGTCTTATTCGTTAATTGGAATATTCTATCACTTTTGCGGGTCAGATTAATAGAAAACTTCCGAAATGCAAGAAACTAAATATATGGATATGATATAAGCTTTATTTTCCAGGACAATGTCATTCTTCGCTAGCATATACCGATACAAAATAATTATCGCCGTTTTCAATTCTTGTTGGACAATAATTAATTTCGTGAAAACGCAGACCATCTATACGCGAAATGAAATGACCACTTATTATAAGAAATAATGATGCTTAGGTCCCCAAAGTTTTCCGTTAAACGTTCCAATGCGGTTACCTCAGCTATAACCATTAAACCATGTTGTTAGCAAGGTCTGGAACACGGAACAGTTTTGAATATAATTAAACAAAGTTATATGAACTCTTAGGTTATTTAAAAAATCAGAACATAAAAATAAGTAAAATAAATAAACAATGAAAATAAACAGTCATATTGATATACATAAATGTGTACTTTTTCAGTATAATTTTCAAATGTTCCGCTAGCGAAATATCAATTGTATTAAACAATGAAATACACTCGCATTTATCCTAGAATGTAATTTGAGGCATGTAACAAAAGCTGTCCAGAGAGCAACGGCAGTTGGTATTTTAAAAATTAAATGTTCTATAATTGACGTTCCCCATCATGTTGTTTTTAATGTGTTAATGGAAAACATATGAAGAAAAGTGACACAGGATGTACCGTGTAGTACAAAACAGTAAAACAAGAAATCAGGAAATAATAAAAAGGGCAATTTAAAACTAGCTTGAACAACAGTACCAGAAGATCGAAAAGCAACAACAGCAAGAAAGCTTACCAGCTGGTGAAAAATCTGACTTGAATCAAAGAAGGGCGAACCAACACAATCCAGGACAAAGACGGTAAATGTCTAACGGAGGAACAAGACATCCCGAAGAGATGGATATAATACTGCTCAGAACTGAACAAATACAGAAGCACTGGAAACCCAGAAGTCCGAATTATTTCCTTTCAGCAACCAACACCGAAGATCCACCCATCCTTCATGAAGAAGCCGAAGCAGCAATGATATCGCTGAAGAAGAGGAAGTCAGCAAGAGTGGACAATATCCCGGGAGATCTGTTGCAGGCAGGAGAGTACGAGATAACCAGCGCCTTACTAACCATATGCAATAGCATCTGACCGACAGGGGAATGGCCCACATGCAATCGATCATCATTGCCCTACTAATGGCAGGCAACTTACTGCTATGCGAGAAAACATTTTAAACAATCTCTACTGAGCGAAAATTGTTCTGTATACATGTATTTATTATATATATTAGTAAAGCAACGGTTTAATATTTACATAAATGCCAGTAATTAAAGGAACAATCAAATGCATTGACGATCTCAATGTTGGATTGTGCTGTTTCTTCACATTTCGGTGTATTTCTCAATGTTGGAAAATGGTCGCTGTGCTGTTCCAACAGCGGTTCGCCACTATTAGGGATATATTACACGGAGGTTTGAGGTGGGGTCAAATAAAGAAGGATCATGCAAGGACTTTAAGGCCCTTGGGCAAACATACCAATTTTAGTCACAAGTTCCTTAATGCCAACTATTAAAAGATGTTTACTGCTTGTCAAATACATCATCGATAGCATAATCTATTAATCGTAAAATATTAAAATTTACCACGATATATGTACATAGCTTTATACTGACACGACATTCAGATCTTACTCTGGAGGCTTCACTATATTCTATATATTATTGATAGTACTCAGTGAGTTATTAATTATCCCATCAGGTGATAAATATTCAACCAATTTTCAAATTCCACATCCCATCCCATTTATTAATTCGATTTACGCACGTTACGTTACCGCATAATATATTAACGTGTGCTATAATATTCAGACTTGAAGTAATTTTTATCAGTAGCCTGAGTATAACAAATCACGGGAAAAGACCACCATCTGCGCTGTGGAT
This sequence comes from Dreissena polymorpha, assembly GCF_020536995.1. Classification (NCBI taxonomy): domain Eukaryota; kingdom Metazoa; phylum Mollusca; class Bivalvia; order Myida; family Dreissenidae; genus Dreissena; species Dreissena polymorpha. The sequence goes on from NC_068365.1 coordinate 54,892,577, forward strand.
CACATAGACAGTTTATCTGATGTGCAACATACTGAACAGATGATGCGGTAACAAACGTACGTTTCGTAGACGACGTCGTCAGTGATATGCATCCTAATGATAAGAGCAAACGTCGCTTGCAATTCTAGATTGAAACTGATTTTAATTGTGATTTTTTGTGTAAATAATCTTAGTAGAAAAATCATTTACAAATGAATCTTTGAAGCGAATACTTTATATATTCGTTATACTTTAATTATATATTTATGCTTTTATACTGCGATAAAACTGAAAAAAAAGCACAAACCAATGATGTGTACATGATTTGCTGTTTTATCACAAATGCGATGTTTTCCTTTTAAAAACGTGTACAGTTTGATAGAAGCACACCATGCAAAACAGCTTGCCTATATTTTAGTCACTTGACATCAATATAGATCAAGCGGTATAATTTGGTTTCATTTCTATTGATAAATATTTAGTGTTACATGGTTTACATTAATTATTTTAAACAATGGTAATCTCAACGTCAACTTATATAGCATTGTTCAACCAAGTTAAAACACAACGAGGCATTACACTTGCTGGTTGTTTTATAACTGATTCCACATTTTTATTATTTTTGCATCAATTTGACGGGAAAATTACTTCATTATGCCACAACTGCAATCGTCCAGGATCAATTGGCCCAGATAATACATTTCATTAAGACCTGTTCATTTAATTAGATCCACCAAAACGGAATTGTCAATATTCCTCCAAGTTAAATTGTGTGACATTAAAACTGTTTGGGTTGTATAGTATTTCTATCTGTAATTGCGTATGCACAATTTTTTTTAATGTTTTATTAACATCTAGCTTACTTGTCAAAATCGAATTCCTTTGAACAAAGGGTCTCGACAATAGCTATATGTAAAACAATGAATTGTTGATTGAGACAATATAATTGAAAAAGTCATTCGATAGAAATAATGTCATAATTAGGTCTTTTAATGTGTAAGCTACGCACTGAATAAAAAAGAAATTTTCCGCGTTTATGGAACTTTTCGTTTAAAGCAAGCCTCTTTAATACGATAATCAAGCAAAATCGGAAAACGTCGTCCATGATTACCCTGTTCGGTCTACACAGGCTAATATGGGTCGCCACATTACGCACATGCATTACTCCCGAGTTCCCTAGAGCGCGGCTTATGTATAGGGATGCAACAACTAAAGTATCGATTATTATTTGGTCAGACAAGTAAAGGGAGATAAATCGAACATACGAAACAGATACAAATCGGCACAGTTACGCTCTTGACATCTTGACAGAACTGTGGCGTTATATCGATACAACAGTTCATAAAGTAAATTATTTGTTCAAACTGTTTATGAAGTTCAGTCCGAAAACAATTAAAACTAACTACAGCATTTAAAGAAAAAAGGAAACCTGGACTTTATTAGACTGTATTATGACCATGATTTTATTTTTCATTATTTTGCAATTAATCGCAGTTTACTTCTGAATGACTAACCGAGTGCTTAATATTTATATGTATTTGCGAAGATAATACCGTTTGTTGTATAAATTGTTTTATATATGTAAGTCCGTTTTAATAAATCAAAATTAAAAAAATAACATCCAAGATCAGAAATACACATAATCGATGTGTTTGTATATCTATCGAGGCCCTTATTATGTTGAATGAACACATTTCAAAGGTAAGCTTTAAACACACTTGGACAACAATTGCACGTTTTAGTCAAATTTAACGTCACGTTAATGGCATAAACGTGCTCATAATTCTTTTGAAAATTGCCACGTTTATCGAGGTGGTGTAATTTAAGCTGTATATCACACTGGGGCACTACATGAATTGTTTCCTTTGAAACAATTTACATCATAGGATCGACAGAGCTTCTGTAAGTTATTCCCACAATTTTTCTGACAATAAGCAACGTCATAAATTCATGGATACAATAACTTTACACACGTCTCGACGCTGGTATACTAGCAATTTCACTGCATTCATGTCTAGACACTGGTATTTTACAACACATACGCTCGAAGGCTAGCCCTACCTTTGTAATCCTGGGCTTTGGGCTCTGGCGTCTGGCTAATGGAGTTGTGTCATAGCAGGCATCGGCAGCATTAAAACTTATGAACAAGGAATAGAACATAGTACAACGGGAATCTACTCCAAATCCTGTTAAATGCGTTCTAACATCAATTTACGATATGAAAACATTTTGATCAGTGTTTCAATTATCTCTATATTTACCGGTAATGCTTGACATCAGAATTTGGAATATTATTAAGGGAAAGGAATTCAATTGTATTGATGCTTATTATCAGCGAGGTTTTCAGTCTAAATCCTAAGATCGTAATTTATGTTGACAAAAACCTATATCCGTGAGGAAATAATTATTTTCTACAAAAATAAGAAATCACAATGTAAGTTTTTATTATGTAAAAGAATATAAATTTTGACATAAGTAAGCAGTTTTTAAATTCATTTAATTTGTTTGTAAAAACAGAGAGTAAGCCTTTCTGATTTTAATGAACATTTGTATTTTCCACATAAAACACGATTACTTACGTAGAAAGAATATTCAATGAAGCAAACAATTGTATATAAAGATTCTTACATTAAAATACATGTTTTAACATTAATTTTATTTAACTTACTTATGCAATGCGTTACCGGTAACTAAACTAAGAGTATTTATTTGCCGTAGTGTACATTTATAAAAACTAAATTGAGTTTAGCTGAGCGCAGCTCTATTAATAGTTCTACAATCGTATTATTTAGTATTAGTAACCTGAAATAACGGCAAATATCAAACACTTCGAACGCACTTTATGAATTCAAACTTGGATGTTGAAAGAATGTGATGTTTTATTAAAACTGAACTCTAGTTTAGTATGTATCTATGATAAATCTGCTTTAGAAAATTGTAAGAACATTATATCGTTCATGGCCTTCGTAAAAATAACGGCTGACTTACACATACATGTGTGATGTTTAGGCTATTTTGGAGTAGTTTCCCTTAAAACTAAACAAAAAAAGTTCACTAAAAGGCTACAATAAATATAATTTAATATTATTTTATTTAAATAATCATTATTTCAATAAAGTTGAAACGCGATTGGTTTTGTATTTAATTACGAGTACTCGTTACATGTGATTTTGATAAAATGCAATTTAAGGTTATTTAAATTAAGACAACATTAACATTGCAGACAAATAGTAAATAGGAAACACGTGTCTAGATATTATTCAAAGAAAGCACTTAAGTTCACTCAAGAAAAGTGTAATGCATAAAAACACTCAACCGCTACGACATGCTATAGATGTAGATGATAGAAATAAACACAAACGTATTAAAATACAATACACTTTGCACAAGTATTAGTATTCATATCTACGTACACTCTACATATATAACAGCTTATGTATACACGACATAGGCCTTACCACCATACTTATTCTTCAACGCTCTTTTTAAGCAGGGGCCTTAACGATGTCAAAACTGGAACGAGAACCTACAAGAACGAACGATGTTTAACAAGTCAGTAAGTCTGAAGGTTATCAATAATAAAGTTAAAGGATCAATGATATGTATTAAAACATACTTGAATATGTATATGCAATTTTCTAGAAACACGTAGATAAAGTGGGAATATCAAAAGCTAATAAAGGTTTTCAAAACCGAAAATATTGTTTCCAAATGATGTTCTCTTGTTCTAACTGCTCTTAAAAATGCTTTCAATATGGTATCAGGACGTATCGCGAACGCGTCGAAACAATTGGTGGTAGTTAAGGTAAGTAGAATGACATTAACATGAATTACGTTTATAAGTTAATGCATGATTTATAACCGTACTGAGGTACTGTAAAAGTTTGATCCAAGTGTGCGTTTTATGTGACGGCGAATTCAAATCCCGCTCAGGAAGTTTTGTGAAAAGTATTGTGTTTTTTTAAATATAGGGAGTATGTATGTCTCTTGACAAACATTAGTTGGAAAAAAAAGTAAACGCATGTTTCATTACGCGTTTAATAGCGTGTATATCCCCAATAAGCAGCCTCACACATATTTACATCATAATCCATCTTTGTTACCCATGTGCCATTAATACCCTAAACTGATCTGTTTGTGTGTTGGAGGCGCGGTCGGTGTAATTGATTGTTAGCGCAATCGCACCAGTGTACTTAATGTAATGGCATTTTCTTATATCAGATCTCATGTTTACATTTACTTTAGTGATATTTAATAATGTGCGCTTAATATACCATTAGTCTAATACGAGAGATTTGCGTATGCCTCAATCTAAAAAACCTATTAGACATATTATATATAAATATATTTAAATCTGTTTTTGTTTTTAAGCATGGCAACAATGCTGACTTTTCAACTGTTTCATTTTTTTTGTTTTTGTTTTAGTATTGTGAAAATCTGCGAAAATGCTATTGAATAGGTAAACGTCTCCTACATATGTCACACTCTTAAAGCTATTTTATAAAATCATTCTGCTAAATGTATGTTTACATGATAAGGTCTGATAAGAAGCATCAACATGTTATATTAAGGAAACCTTAAGTCGTGATATAAACCGTTTAAAGTAACAAACATAACATAACAAAGAACCGTAAAAAAACGGAATTAAACATGTGAATAAATAATAAAAATAATAGGTACTCATATATTATGTAATGGGAAAGTACTACATGCATCCTCACTTAATTTGATGTTTATGTGCATCTTATAAGTAAATATTCACAATTGATTGTATAAACGTTTAAACTTCAGTGTAAACGCAAAAAATATTAATTGCAAATTTTAATCATCAATTTTAAGTGGAATTTCATGCAATGTGGTTTAATTTTGTGTTCGAAAGAAAATTTTAAGGAAAACCGATTTGCAGACTGTGTACTTCATAAATAACACTTTGGTAAAGGGGGGCCTTTCAGTAAGTAGATTTGCGTGCGTGTTCAATGTCTAAATTGAAACATCTGGTACCCATTGATCATTCCTTTATTATCTAGTACAACTTCATTATGATTTTGATTAACAAAAATAGTGCCATATTTGTAACGACATATTACTTTTAAAATTAAGTGTAGAGATCTATGGTTGATTTATACATATACAAAATAACATCAAACGTATACCTCAAGTCATGACTATAATTTATTAATAATATAAATAAGATTTATGTACCTGTAGACGTTTGAATACTATGGGACTGCTCTAGAACATCTCCCCTTTTACATTCTCATCGACTCGATCTAAAATGCAAACAGATGTTAACTTGAACAAGAAAATAAAAAAATACAAATCTAAATACTCGTATAACATTTAATCATGCAGGGTATGTAGTAGAATCAAATTATGTTCCGTGCACCAGTGTCATTGACACCAACAGTAATTATTAATTCGTTAATTGATAAAGGGTTAAACAGTTGTGTTGTCAACGTTTTCAACGGACCGGAATGTATCTACCACACGATATATTAAAACTGAAATAAGGGTCAATCCATGCCATCACAACCGTTGATGTTAATTTATTATATTTTGAAGTTATTGCAGCGGATTGTCATATTTATTAATAAATATCACTTGTTGTCCTTTAAACAAGTATTGACCGTGCTTTAGATTTTCGAATTATACTGATTTACTATTTCATAGACATATGAGCAAAGGGTACACTATATTGATTTTTTAAGAAATTTAAAACATTCAGTTGTTCAATTTGCATAACCTTTACGGAGAATCATTTGACGCAAAATTCCAGTTTGCTTCAAAAATGAACTCATTCATCTTAATTGCTCCGTTTTCATTAAAAAAAAAAGACCGCACTAATTTCATGTATTCTAAATATAACATTTTAAGTTCCAACACAATTGCATGTGTATATCACGTGTGAACATACCTCATTCAATTATTAATTAACTTTTATAATTTAAACTTGATACTATATGGTGCAGTGTGAAAACAATAACGTTTTATCACACATTTTTGTAACATTAGTTCATTTTAATTGTTAGTGTATACTAAAATCCAGGAATACAGTTGTGTACATATTTATACACACTTAACAACGAATCTGGACATTCTAATGGATGTTTCCTAACGAGTTAAATGTGATGTATACATAGAGGAGTGTTCTTATGCACAGCCGAAAATCATCTCCAATTAAATTGAAACTTGTCTTTCGTTTATTTTCTGTTATAATTTCATTTAAATTCTACTTTTTAATTTGTTACCGTAATATCTGTTTTGAACACAAAAAGGCATATCTATTTATTTCAATACAATTGTTTTCACTTATCTTTGCAGAGATATTAAACATAATGTACGAGAAGTAGAAGTTTGTGAACAAATAACTATTACGATAGACTACTGGTCGGTAAAAAAATTAATTTTTTAGATAGTTTGCCTTATTAAAAATAACGATTAAAATACTATTGGGAAATTATTTATGTTATTAAATGAAAATAGTCCAAGATTAAAATCGTCAAAATACTATAGTTGACTTAATTATTAGAACTAGCAAAGAACACTCGATTTGTTATACTAACGGAAACAGACTGTAAATGCCTTTTGTATATTGTTTTTCCCTCATACTGCACCTGTATGGGTTTAATTATTAAAGGTGTTAATGAGCTAAACTTGCGGACTTGGGACCTCGATAAAGACCATTAAAGACTGATCTAACAAATATTAGACACGCTTCTCCAGTAAGTTCTTTTGTGATGGATTACCTACATGTACCAACTAACAATATGATGTTCTTAAAATTTACATTTAATTACTGTTTGTTCAAGAAGCAAACGGTTCATACCAAATCGATTGCCACATGTTTATTTAATGAAACAATGTTCGGCGATGTGAGCCAAGTAAGTTGAATGGTTTTACAGGTGTGTGATACATTAAAATATCTGTATCTTGCTGAGCAAAGGTTATCTATTACATATTCATTATTCAGACGATAACTATGTCATGCTAGTAACAGCGTTTATTACAGATAATGATTATCATTTAACTATAACGTCATTATGATCTGGCGGATAAATACTATGTGTAATTAAATATATTTATGTGTTAACATTCTACTTATTATAGAACTGACAACAACAAGTAATTTTTTTAATTAACGTTTCTCGTGTAATGTACCGATAGGGTTTATACAAAATTTAAACAAATATTAATTATGTATTGACTGGTCTTGTATAAAGTATCGCCCTTAAGAATATTGGACGGGTTTAAAGTAATGTCCGTTGCATGTTATAGGTAACGTTTCTGTTTTCTTCATTATGTCATTCCTCTGAAACTTGTGCCTGTGCTGCTTTGTAAAGATACAATGCATTGATATTAAAATTATTGTGTGAATATTACTATGAACAGTTTGTCCAAAACACGTTTAGCTCCAATCAATACTTTGCAATGGCAGTGTTGTAATTTGCATATTGTGGTATGCCATGCTTTGGAAAGGTAATCTGCTGCTTGTCTTAAATAAACGATTCTGATATCTGTTTCTCTCCTGTTTAAATTTTGGGAGTTTCAATTTCAATCCGTGCACTTATGCGACAACCATAATACATGTTTTCACGAGCACTTTGCCATATGTGGGCCCCCAGTCTTACAAAACTGAGGTAAGCATAAATAAGACATTTTAATAAACCCTTTTTTCGGGCTTTCTGTGTGTTCGTTCGCGGGCTGTGTTCTTTTAGTTACATTCGTTGGAAAATATAGTTATAAAGTGTATAGACAACGATACAATAAACCTAGCAACTCATTTGCTTTAGTGAAATGATCTCCGACAGCTTGACATACACCAAAGTTATATGAAATGGTTTAAGAATGTCATCACATATACGTTATTAATATACATGCCACATACACTATATATTAGCACCCACACGGAACTAAACCGGCTTGTCATAACACAGGGATACTCTGCCATGCAGCTTTACACCTTTATTATGCATGCATCCACGTACGTGTTGTAATAAAAAACAGACTTCGTTTTCGGATTGCTTTCTTTCATATCAAATTAAAACAACACTTCAGCATTTTGTATAGTGAATTGTGTGTAATCATATGAATACATCAAACTACACGACTTTAAAGAAAACGTGGTCAATGAGAAATATTTTTATAACGGGGGATGTTTGTATTCTTCAATGCAACCGTTGTTGTCAGAAAGACGGTCATTTGTTATTTTTATTATAAAGTACCAGCAGCTTTAGCACAATAAAATTCCGATGGGTCTATCACTGTAAAACGGGATTTGAAAATAGAGATTTAAGGTTATTGCTATCACACTCGTTTTGCGGTATCTGTTACGATTCTTCACATCAATGTCAAGGCACGTATCCCAGTTCAATTCTTTTGCCAGCATCTGTTGTTTGTTTTTTCATGTCTTGGATAAAAAACTATAAGCCTTGTTCGGTATCCTCAGGGTCTTACATCTCGCGCACTTACATAATTATAAACTTAATTATAAACTTGCGTGTCGTATTACATTTTAATTTTGAATGTTATTGTTAACCTATTCAAATTATGGGGATGTAAAATAAATTCTTATCATAGTTTTGAAGCAACGGATGTGGGAACACACTTCTTATATTAGACTGGAAGCGGCACACGAACAGACACACTTCTTGTATGAGCCTTGAAGCGACACCTGTGTGGACACACTATGTATATTCCTCTAAAAGCGACACCTGTGTGGACACACTACGTATATTTCTCTAAAAGCGACACCTGTTTGGATACACTTCTTGTATTAGTCTATACGCGACATCTATGTGAACACACTTCGTATATTCGTCAAGAAAGCGACACCTGTTTGGACAAACTCATTATATTAGTCTAGAAGCGACGCCTGTGTGGACACACTCCGTATGTAAGTCTAGAAGCGACACTTTTGTGGGCACACTCCATATATTAATCTAGAAGCGACACATTTGTGGAAACACTCCTTTTATAAATCTAGAAGCAACATATGTGTATGGACACACCCCGTATGTTAGTCTAGACACGTTTGTGGTCATATTCCTTATATTAGTCTAGAACCGACAACTGTGTGTTCATACTCCATATGTTAGTCTAGAGGCGATATATATGGGGAAACACTCCTTATGTTATTCTAAACGCGATATCTGTAAAGAAACCATCCTTATGTTAGTCTAGAAACGACACGAATGTGGACACATTCTGTATACAAGTCTAGAAGCGATATTTGTGAGGACACACTGCTCATGTTAGTCTAGAAGCGACACCTTTATGGAGGCCACTTTACATAATACCTACCCAAATAGACTCCGCCAGATCGATTTACTCATGTTCTATTCGACAGGTATTTATATATATATATTGAACAAAATCTATCAGCTGAAAGTCAGTTTGTATATGATTTTACGTATGAGTTGCTGTTTGCACAGTCTTTTAATTTTATTTTGATATTGATATAAAGTAAAAAAACCCATAAACATGCAAAATTGCATGGATTGTATAAATCAAGACAAGATGTAATAGTTACAAAATAATTCATTTGGATTGTTATTTAGCCATTACCCTAATTATGCAGCATACTTTCTTTTCGACGTGATTAAATGTATTATTTACTGCAAAAGACTTCACATGAAACAGCTATTTGCTCAAATAGACGTGTTTGACGACATAAAAGAGTAACTTAAAGATAATTTCTTACTGTTTAATATTCATGCCTAGAATAAATGCCTTAGTAATGCAAATAAGAGAGATGTTAACATGTCAATGTGGAGTTAAAAGGTAGCCTGAGTGTACTTCTGTACATCAGAAAACATAATGGATTAATTCACTCAAGAAATAAGACATGTGACTGTGTTTTTCAAGCGTTTTAGTGCTGCGTCTTATGCTGTATTGTGTTTTATACTGGCAAATGGTTAATGTGCTTAATATAAACCACACGCGCTTTAAAATTATTCACTCGTACTCGTGAAGCTGAAGTATTAATGGTATAATTAATTGTTTTATCAAAATAAATTTCAAACAATAACGTACAATCAAAATTATCTACATTATGTGCATCATATATCTTTATGTATTGTTATGTATCTTTCCATCTTACTATGTTTCATTGTGTAAACAAACAAAACAAAAACACTCAATAAACTTACAAAGCTGACGCGGAAATCATCACAATTGCAAATTTACAAAGGACATGGTCGCTATATAGATCGATAGAGCGTAGATAAAGCATTTCGTTAACTTTTGCATGCCTTGTGATAGGACAAAAGACAACTCACAGAATATGTATTATACTTATATCCTTTTGTTTTGCGAAAATTTTTCCCGTTAAATAAACTTCATTTTTCACGCCAAAAGGTGTTTAAGGGTCGAGGGTACGTAAATTAGTTTACAGGACAATTAATTTATGGTTATATATGCAGTAAAGATTCGTATTCGCAACGAGCACGCATATATTTAATGAAATGAAGATGATAAAAGTTGTCATCACATCGGGGTTCCCTTACACAATTGCATACCGCTGAAACATCACAGGTAATGTTGCTATTTACATCATTTTACCCAATCAAAGCGTTTACAAAAATTCGTCCTTAAAAAAGTAAAACAAAACCAGTTTTTATCCTTTTTAAATATACAGAAAATAAGAAACAAAGCCAAGTTATATAAAAGAAACACATCTTACCAGTCAGAAGGTATATCCGACAAAGAACAATTCTGAATAGTGAACCTCAGGAAAACGCTATTGCGATTTCATAGTGTAAATTCTCACAACCACCGTTTACCGTTAAAGTCAGTTCATGGATCATTAACATATAATAGGTATTCTCGTATTCTCATTCATTCAATGTCTGCAAGAAATATCCCATTATGATTGCAACCAGTCTATGCAAACAAGATGTCTGACGACTCAAAAAACACTCCCATCAAAAGAAATATTTCAAAATTAAATCTTTTCAATAATTTTCTTACTTCTAGAAGAATCCTCTTTGATATCCGTTTCGTATGCTAGTGTACACGTGATTTAGAACATCATTTATCTATTAAGAGCACATTTACGAGACGTATGTGCTATCAATAACCATGGTAGATGGTACGGAATACACATTAATCCATTAAGGTTCAGTCTCTTCGTTAGAGCGAAACATTTGCAACTAATCTACATTATTTAACTACTTAGTAAAATATGCCATATTTTTACAATACTTACATGAAGGTAAACGTTATTCAGTAATATTTATACAGAATCGTCATGCGCCGAAAGTCTATGTAAATTATGTTTTCGGACGTCCACTTGTTACGTATTTGAATTAAGTCGGTTTCTTGTATAAACGATCGCAACGTTAGTTTCCATTTATCTGCCAATATAAAATATTTTAAGATCTTTTGAAAAATACTTTATTTAAATCGATCTGGTAAAAATAAAAATGTGTTTCCTATATATATATATAAAATGCATTTACTTATAACATATAACATGCATTGGAGATATGCCAGTCGTGTTTTGATAGTTTGTATCAAACAAGCTGATTGTGTTTTGTTGTATTTTTGCTCGCAATAACGCAAATATGCGATATAACGAACCTGAATACAAAATAAAACGTTAACATCACAGGTACATACCCCACAAGTAGTCCGCTTACTCGGCCGTATAATACCGTAACGGATTTTACAACCAACGTCATATATACATTCTAAAACGTGAACGTCCATAAACGTTAGAGGTAATTCTGACGCTGATATTATTTGGACGTATGTGGCACAAGGCAGTTAAGTACTGTGTTCCTCAACAGATTTCATTTAAAGGATTCCACAAATCTTGCGGTTCTTTCCACAACCTGCTGTCCTATTGTTTTAAGTATAAACGCGTGTAAGAAATGTTATTACTTCGAAAGTGTCAATAAATTATGAAACATAAGTAATTTTCGTAAGATAACGGTTAAAGATTAACATTCTATATATATGTATGTACATATATATATATATATATATATATATATATATATATATTATATATATATATATATCTATATATATATATATATATATATATATATATATATATATATATATATATATATGTATGTATATATATATATATATATAATATATATATATATATAATATATATATATATATATATATATATATATATATATACTATACATATGATATTATTTGTGATTGTACAAACTTGACATAGTACATGAAGGATAAACAAATTGCATGTATACACATATGTCAGTTTGATTGGTAAAGCAGAAGGTAATGAAACGTTTGTGCATTTAAAACATCATTATATTGGGAAAATATATGATGTGCTTAAAATAAAACACTTGTAGGTAGACACAAGACATTATTTGCTGAAAACATTTTGTAAAATTGTATCATTCCTCAAGTAAATATAAATAATCAATAATATCAAAAGTTACCCTCAATTAGACTAATATTTTAGTGACCTATTACATTTACAATATTACTCACACTGCATAACTATTCATATAATATGGCACTAAAAATAAAACATTTAATTTGAATCACCGTTTTAGAACGGTTCAATTTAAAGCGCAACTGATTTAAACCCAATATTGAGTCACTGCATTGGTTTAATGCAAAGTATCATGGGTTTACAACTCATAATTCGGTTACCGCATTGGAATGGTTCAATGCATAAGTCTCAACATAATAGTACTCCTTGCAAAATGATCGCGTGAACATCATGTGATTTTTTTTAGAAAGATGGCCAATTCCTATATAAAATTTGTCATAGAAATATACACATTGTAACTGTCACACAAGCTTTGAGGTGCAATGTTACACAATGACACGAGATTCAGAAATCTTTGAATATGTATGGTCATTTGTTTGCGTTTACTTTTAATTGTCGTTGATCCCAGTTTCATAAACTCGAGAAAGACATACAGTTTATTGTCATATGGTAATTTGATATAATCGCACAGATCAGAAAAACAGTACTGTGACAATAAACGACCTGAACTGATATAAGATCAGATGATAAGCTTATATACTGAAGATAAGCAGTGTTAGTTTTTTTAAAACATTCCACTTACCGCATATGTGAATAAAGATCCGGTTTTGAAAACTGAGAGTAAGCTAATTAACATGGTAAAACCAGATCCAGTTATTTGGTGTTTGTTACGCTTTTCCGCAATTATGCCAAAACACGGGCCTTTGTTAAATGCATTTGCCAAGAATAACTATCTTTCGCGAGCTTCGCAAGCACAAATAACAGTGGCAATCAAGTAACATGTATCCATATTTTTATTCTTATTTATATACATATATATTTATTATATAATTATATATAAATGATTTTCACAATAATAATATTTGAACGAAAGGAAATAAATTTGCTTAAATTCACATTATGTTATATCTTATAATTGTCGAACAAAGATAACACTGGACTGAAAATTGTTTCTCAACGTATCTATATATGAAAAAAGTGTTTACTTCCTTACATTTCAATTTAATTGATCACGTTAAAGCTTAAACATTAAAATCTTTAATTTTATTGAGTACATTTAAAAGTTCCACATGTTTTATTCAGTTTAGCAGCATAACCTTCAATACCTTGTACATTACACTAAAATCTCTGCATTTAATATGCTATTAATTAACGAGGATATACATTAGACTCCTCACCCATCTGTCTGGAGGCATGCCACGTGTGCCACATTTGCTTATAACGTTACGAATTTACACGAACGTATCCATCGTGCAACAAATCTTTGTAAGAATTGTATACGGATAATTGGTAAAATTAAACTTGCACAAATGAAGTTTTGGCATAGAATACACATATTACCAGTAATTTAAATCATGATTCATAATACAAACTTAAAACAAACTTAGTTCTACACCATATTGCCATGAACAATGTGTGTGATTGGCAACTAAATAGCAATTACTGCCATCATAAAGACTCCTCTGTATATTATGAACTTTGTATACCCACAGAAACGAAATTGAGCGGGGTTTTACTGGCATTACTCTGTTGGTAGGACGTTTGGTCGGTCTGTTAAATCTGTTGTCAGTCGGTTTGTCGGTCGATTGGTCTGTGCACATGTGCTTTGTGTCGCACACGTTTTTCTCAGTTTTCTGCCTATTAAGATGCAGCATGGCTAGAAGTTATGTTAGTTTATATCACGATACGTTTTTGCAGAATTTTATGTGTACTTGAACTTAGCACATTTTAGATTCTGACATCATTACACATGGGAAATTCGGGTCGGACACTAGTCTAACAGTTTTCTGCATATCAACATTGAACTATACATATACATTTAAATACTATAAAGAAGTTCAATACGATGTTTATGTGTGTGTGGCTCGATTTTGTTTTCAGAGTAATGTGCCATTAAATAAATGCCAAATTCGAATACCTTAATCATAGTACATGTGTACTGTAGTACTGTAAGACACAAACAGTTGACGGTGTATCTAACCGAAACTTTATCGAAGTCTTGTTTATACTATGTAAAAGTGCAAGAAGTTATGTGTGTGAGTGTCGCGCAATTTCTTGCAGAACTTTGCGCATTGAACTTTGCAAAATTATGAATAATTTTATTGTTCATGTTTAATTTGTGTCTGTAAGTTGTCTTAGTATCAAAATAAAACAGGAGTGTTCCTGATGCTATGCATCAGTTTGTTTTGTCTATCTTACACTTTTTGATGTTATGCGCCCGTAAACCCAGGCAATACATTCAATAGAAACAGTGTTTTCTGCTTGTGTGTGATCCATATAAATTACCACACAACCAATATTTGAGATTTATTTTACTAAGATTTATGTTTTGCATTTGCTTAGAACGAACCATTCCGAACATGTATTTATCTTTAATTCCTATTCATTTATATTCGGTATGTATAATAGGTTGATATAACTGCCGCGGCATACGAAAGCGCGCCTTAGATGCTGTTTAAGTTTAAAACCATAAACGCAAGCTTAATACACAATAATATTTTTGAATTATTAAAGTGCAAGTGAAAGAAAAATGCAGTTTATTTGGAAAAATGATATATAGAAATACATATTTTTCCTTTTGCAAAAACAATGCTTCTACCCCAAGTCTAGACGGATAACTATTTATAAATTGTATCAATTAACTCGTGTTAAAATAATGGGTCCACTAACTTTATTTACGCATCAAATCAGTTTCGAATGTTTTCATGTCAGCCGTTTGTTTTAAGACACAACTCCATTTGAGTTATTATTAAATGCTAACACTTACACAACTTAAATTAGTTCTTTTTCGGCAGTACGCTGTAAATGTTTATCCTAATCGTTTGAATTCAATTACATATTGTATACTAGTACATGGTGTATGTAAGTCTTAACGCTCCATTTAATGAGATCTTTTAAAGCGTACTAGCTGTTTAATGGCCTTATATGGCCTTTTACCTTTAGGTGTAATCTTGAACTTTGTAGACGGGAGACAAGTAATACATGCGACACGTTGTCTTATGAAGGTTTACATTAGTGTCAAGTTAGTTTTAAATCCATCAATATATGCATTCGAAAAAACGCTTCCTCGATGTGAATCTTTCATAACGCAACGAAGTTGTGTTACATCACAATAAATATTAAAGGCCCATTGGCCACTCAAATAGTAGTAGTTTTATTTTCCCGTTATATACTTACGGATTACATATAGCTGTTGTAATAAATGTACGACATACATAAATCGTGCAACGAACTCTTCTTAGAACTAAATACGTAACGGCAGCCAAAATTACCCTGAAATGAATACAGGTGTATGTGTATAATAAGTATTAAGACATGCAGTTATTCTTGATTTTTTAGAACATATATAGGCTTTTAGATAAAGTATGGATCAATGTGGTTTATGTTAAGTATCTGTTTATTTAATAATAAACCAATACAACTATTATAATACAATTTAACAGATTACACTTAAATATAAACGTTTACGTGTCTACCTTATACAATTTACAATCGAGATAATTATTAAAATCATGTTCCCGAGTTACCTAGCTCTCACTTTATCCATACGTTTAGGTATGTACTTTTTTCTTTTTACTTTCCGAATACATTTTCGTTCGCTTTTAATAAGAGTTATTTATGATTATTTCCTTTTTACTGTCTGTGTTTATGTTTAGTCATTACTGTATGTTGTACAAGAATTAACACTTAAAACGTGAACGTCATTATGAGAATCTATCACAACGATTTGTAAGTTTATAATTCTAGGATCATACATTGTCATGGTACCTACTTGAGTTTTACACACATTCAGGTTCTCGATATCTCGATGACATTAATTTGTACATTGTTTAATGTAGTAAGGTAAATTTCTTATCTCCCTTTTTACATAACATTCATTTACTTCTTTGTGGGAATTTCGTCCTCTCGCCAGTGTTCGTTCACCCATGAAAGCTCGTGCAATTGTGGTCATGTCCAATCGTTATTTAGAATTGATCCGATGCAAGATTTTCATTGGTAATTCAAATGTACCTGTTGATTTCATTATGAAATTACTGACCACGCTTGCATTTGCCAAGACCGTCTAGTAGACGCAAGGCCATAGTCGTTGTTTATTCCAACCTGGTGAGTTAAAAAGTTTTCATTTAACGAAAATTATGTATTATTGCATTATGAAATGTGTGTGAATTAGTTTAATTAATGTGAAGTTCATTTAATACTTATTTCGTAGTATCGTTTATTTTGTTCTGTTTGTAAAATATTGTAAATGTTTTGTGTAGGTCTTTTCCGTCATGGCTATATTGGTCAGCGTCAATAAATACAATTAAACCTCCACGGCTTTGATTGAATGATGTGCCCCCAATCTCCACACCCACTTCAAATGGCGCCCAACGTGGGGCAGACGTGCGACGGAAGGACAGGGTTGGCGGCTGGACCAGGCTTCCGGAGGGCGGCGAGGTTGGTACCACGTTCGTTGAGGACGGGCCCACGCTGTCGGAGCGGTGCTGGATTAGGGAGTACGACAACCCCAAAGAGGCGTATTGACTTCCGTCCAGCTCCTAGGACCGTTTCACAGGACCCGCAGTACTTTCGGAAAGGACAGCTGAATTGTGTATCAATTATGCACTTTCTCGTAAGAGAAATCCACGTGTTTTTCAGTGTTTATATGACGTTTTGTTTACACCACGTGACTTTTGTACTTTTTATTGTGAATCTCTTCACGAGTAATTCATGTAACTGTGCTCTGTAGGCGTTTTCTTTGTGGATGTGTTAATGTACATTTGTTCCCTTAAACATGTGCGGTTGGACTGACCAAGTAAGTCTATTGTATCAACTACTTTTATTTAAATATTTATGGCGCACTACTTATTACGTATGCGTATGTGCACAAAAATAGTTCCTTCGGTATCAAATGTAAACAATGCGTACGCAAAAACGTCCTGTATTTCAGTTCGGTGTTATCGCAGTCTTTGGAAATATTGTTTTAATTTTAAACATGATAATTTTCTGTAAGTATATAAGAAACGTTTGTAGCGAAGTTCAATTTTGTAAATAATTTTCAGTTCACGGTTAATAATAGTTATGTAATATGTGTTCGTGACCGCTAGGTTTCATTCATTTGCCTTATGGTTAAATTACAAATTAGAATCCACATGCTGTAGTTAATTTGTGGTATTGACTTCTTTTATTTCCTTTAAAAAGTAGTAAAATTATAAATATGTTTAGTGTTGTAATAATTTGACAATTATAAAGTTTTTGCAGAAATTATTTGTTTTAATCTTGACATGAAACGTAGTCGTACATTTCCATTAGAGCTTATACGCTTTATCGAATTATCAATTAGTTGTTCATGAGAATTATTAGCTTATTTAAAATCATGATATTGTTTTGGAATTAAGGTTTTTGGTTTAACACTTTACAAATGTTGATTTTATGTGTAATATTGGTACATATCAACATATCTTTGTGATTTAGACATTTCCCCTATAGTTATATCTGTCAAACAGTCTAGTTTCTAGATTTGTGAATGGTAATGGTGAAATTCATTTAAACTCTCACTCGACCCTGGTGACCTTCATGAGCTAAATTTACAACTTTGCGTTGCATTATTTCCGGTATACAGTCTTAAACCACGGAGTACTTCAAAGTAGTCATTTATCTTCACTGTGGTTAAGTTCATGGCGCGGCTAGGTCTGCAAATGTCATTGAGACTGTTACTGCCGAAATTTGCCAGGAAGTTCACGTAATCCTCTGTAAAAGTGCTTTTGTTATTTGCTTTCACTTGGTGTCTTGAGCGGAAATTGGGGGGGGGGGATCGTTTGATTCCCTGGGCGATATTTCATTGTGGAGTATCCGAGTTAAATGTTGTCAATTTAATCGCCACATGTCAGTTGGGCAGATTGGATTTCTTTCGGTTGTTAAAAATTGATCCCAGGGGTTTTTGATATGTGATTAATTTGCACTTTGACCCCAACAGGTACAAATGAAAGTGTTTGTATCTGAAGACACATGCTAAATTTAAATATTCTTTACCTGGAGCTATTTACATTTTAAAATGGTAATGCTCATTCCTTAAAGGGATCTTTTCACGCTTTGGTAAATTGACAAAATTGAAAAAAGTTGTTTCAGATTCGCAAATTTTCGTGTTAGTTATGATATTTGTGAGGAAACAGTAATACTGAACATTAACCATGGTCTAATATAGCCATTATATGCATCTTTTTACGATTTTAAAACCTAAAAATTATAAAGCGTTGCAACGCGAAACGATTGAATAATTTGGAGAGTTCTGTTTTTGTCGTTAAATTTTGTGAAACTACGAAGATTGCTTATATAAGGTATAAAATACGTCAAGAATGTGTACTCGGCGGAATAGCTCAGTAGGATAAAGCGTTTTTACTTCAGGACTCTGGCAGGACTCCAGGGTCACTGGTTCGAAACCTGCTCCGGGCAATGTTCTTTTCCTTTTTTAATTTTATTCTTGATTTTTTACTGGAGCTTTTACGATCCAATGTTTACAATTATCAATATAAAGCATTTAATAAATAAGTTAAAAAATGCCAAAATCTGTGAAAAGGCCCCTTTAATGTGTGTATTTGTTAAGGGTATTTGTGCGTTGTGAGGTTTTGTGTTTGTCAGTGTGTTTTTATGTACTTTCTGAGGTGCTATCAATACCAAATTTGGCTTTTCTACATGTTTCTTGTATGTATGTTTCATGGCCAGAAATGAATATATGGGTAATGTGTTATTGAAAATTGTTAATATGGGAGGTCATATTGCCATTTGTGAATGTTGGCTGATGTAAGTATGTCAAATCATGCTTTCAGCGACATACATTTTTTGTGTTGTTCGGTAAACATCAGTGCAAACTATGATTTAATAAATCCAAATATTCTTGTTCAGTAATAATGCAAATATTACTGCAGTTTAAGAGCTCATTACAGAAACATTAATTGTGTTCTCTTTGATGTGTTTTCAATGTTTGTTTTTATCATATGTGTACAAAGTTACGCATTTGTCTAGTAATTCACTAATTGATATGTTCGTTTGTCATTAATCATTACCGTGTTAAACTCTATTTGGTAACATCATTGTAAGATGATGTAATAAATCCAAATATGTGAATGAGTAATTAAGCAAATATTACTTAAATGTGAGGTCTCTTTACAGAGACATATGTTGTATTCTATATGTTATTGCTGTATTGTTTTCTTTGCATATTATTTGAACTTTTGCTTATCTATTTGTTAAATGTTGAGACCAATATAGATGTGTTTTAAGTTTAGTGTGATCGTAAGGTGTTAATTGTTCCGAATCTGTGTGTCATATTTCTTAGTATTTTTACAAGTTGAAATAATCCATTTTAATTTAGTTGCATACTGCTCATATTGCAGAAAGTTGAGTAATACTATCTCAACATAATTCTTTGTTTTCTATTAAGATTGTAGTAGGAAAACATGTGCATCTTTGTGTTTTATTATTTTAAATGTATATCAAGGTTAATATTGTCATCTTTGCAACTAATAGATTGGTGTTTGTATTTTCATTAATTAACACTTAGTGTGTAACTTCAAAATCAATTTGAAATGCTATGTGCTGCATTTTACTTAAACATTTTCAAAAGATCAATTTTTCAATTTAAATGTTTTTTGAGTGACTTATTTTTAAAAATGTCCGGAGACATTTAGAAGAAGAGGGGAACTGTGTAGTAAGGTAAATTTCTTATCTCTCTTTTTACATAACATTCATTTACTTCTTTGTGGGAATTTCGTCCTCTCGCCAGTGTTCGTTCACCCATGAAAGCTCGTGCAATTGTGGTCATGTCCAATCGTTATTTAGAATTGATCCAATGCAAGATTTTCATTGGTCATTCAAATAAACCTGTTGATTTCATTATGCAATTACTGACCATGCTTGCATTTGCCAAGACCGTCTAGTGGACGCAAGCCCATAGTCGTTGCTTATTCTAACCTGGTGAGTTAAACAGTTTTCATTTAACGAAAATTGTGTATTATTGCATTATGAAATGTGTGTGAATTAGTTTAGTTAATGAGAAGTTCATTTATTTCATATTTCGTAGTATCGTTTGTTTTGTTCTGTTTTTAAAATATTGTCATTGTTTTGTGTAGGTCTTTTCCGTCATGGCTATATTGGTCAGCGTCAATAAATACAATTAAACCTCCACGGTTTTGATTGAATGATGTGCCCCCAATCTCCACACCCACTTCAATAATGTTATTTTGAACCACATTGGTGAAATTTGTTTAATTGTCACAAATTGCAGATGATACATGCCCACCCAATATTAAAATTAAAAACATTGGTCACTTTCAACTATTGAAGAGTACTTCGGAAAAGGCTTAGTATATATAAGAAAGATGGAGAATCGAAAGATTTCGCAGCGACTATTAGATAAGAATCTGAAAATACTAACGCTACAATCATACAAATTCTGCAGAAAGATATACTGTTAAATAGCGTGTATATATAGATATATAGTTACAGCGCAGTTTTACAGGATGTGGTAAATTGCCATTGTCCAAACATTTTGAAACAGGAAAAGTACACTTTAACACAAAAATACAAATGATAAAGCCGGCATTAATATGTAATAGTTTATTGGTTACAAAAACCTATTTTTCGTAATTGCTGGTGCCTTTGTGAGTACAATGCACAGGGGGAAGAGCACATTTTATGTGGTATTTATTTGAATTATTAATTAATGACAACAATTGTTTTTATAGATATTAGAAAACAAAGCAGATGTTTTATAGATATTAGAAAACAAAGCAGATGGTTTCATTTAAACAGGGAAAATTGTCCGGCTTCGAACAAATTGATTCAAAGTCAGCCCAATGGTGTGCGATTCCTACTTCTATGAACTTATAGACCCATCCGTTAATGATAAGAGCTTACATTTGAAATGGATTTATACCCATAATCCTTTGATTTGGTTTTTCCAAGGCGCTGACATCAACTTCATTCATGTTTGTATGCTTGTATATTGTGTTGAATGTATGGTCCTTGATTTGATAGTCTAGAAATGATTAATTTTAATAGAATACAAGCGAATGATAACAGGAATTTTGGCATTTTTTCCCCTTCAGTTTCATGTTTCTTGTTTTGCATTGTGCACACATTAAAAACGATCGCTACCGAAAAAGAAGATGTGAATAATGCTGTTGTGTCTATTTTGTTTTTGTGTTTTACCTATTTTATCAAATACCATAGGCCAATACTATAGCTTGCTGTTATAATACAATACTGCGCTTCATAAGTTCGAATCACATTGCATCAAGATCATTGTAATACTATTTATAATCGTTCAGTTAATCAATGGTACTAACACTTGCATGTCCATACATATGCATTCATACTGAATAATGTTTTCTTTATGCATACTTTTGCTCATGTCCAAGTGGCCTTAATTAAAGTGTGCATAAGGATTTCACAAACTGGTTAATGCTCCTGTCGATAGATAAAACTAACTGACCCGCGTCAAGCGAAAATGGATCTTATGCAATATGCGACAAGCGAAGGTTAAAACCAGCCAGCGCAGTTGTGAAGTTTGGTCGAGTGCTACCTTGTCCGATATAAAGTCGCGCGGTCTCATTAGCGGACAGGCTAACTACATCAGCCGCATATGGCATAAAGCCCATTTTCGAATGACGCCAACAGTAAACTGTTCTTTCATTTACTTATTTTTTTTTCCAGCTAACTGCAATCAGTTTGTGATATTGATATAAAATCAATGAATAGTTTTCCTGTACTAAGCGTTAGTGGAGATTTGTGTGCTGAAAATTAGATCGATTTTTAAATGTGTAAATTGTCAACGATACCACATTAAAAAAAAATTAGTGTTACCAATATTATCACATCTTTTAAAGGCAATAAACTGATCATATGAGTTAATGGAGCATTATGCCTACTCACACAACAAACGCTATAGTGTCGAGGTTATTAACATTATGATTAATGATAAATCGGCAATCTCAATGAGTCATTATTTTTTCCATTTCGTGTATTGTAGATTGAGCAAACATCCATTACATGCCTAAATGTCCAGACTATAAGAGCAGAGTTAACTCAGTTGCAAAGTAAATAGTTTTAATGGATATGTAATAGCTCTTTTATTACTGATGTTGGATCGTAAAGACAATCGTTCATGTTCTTTAAACAAATAAGCGTTCGTTTAATTCCCCAAAACACAAGTAAACGCCATGACAATCAAATGCAAAACGATAATGAGAAATTCCAAAAAATTAACACAAATGGGGTTACGCCTTGCGTCGGTTAAAACAAAGCTATAAAGCTGTTGAACGGAGCTCCAAACATCACACTAAGCACATAGCTCTTAACTTACATGGCATATGAAAAAAATGGCATTAACAATATAAATTAAAATATTCGGTGCCTAAACCGGTTCTAAGAAGCACAGAACCTCCCGCTTAGCCCAAAGTTATAAACTAAACATTTAAGTGTGTATTAACATTAATTTCATATCATCACATTTTAAATTAAGCAAAACAATTTCGTTTGTATTTACATTTCACTGGCAAATAGTAAGACTCAAAGCAGGAAATATATAAAGCACGGTGATATACAAAGGAAACAGTTCAAACAGCAGGTACAAGCACAACGTTTGTATTTGCCGCGACTTATCATATGACAATATGCTAATAATCGATGATGTAAAATGAGATTTTTTCAACCACCCCCCTCCCCCAGCTAAAACCGTTATGTATTCAATATCCAATGTCAAATATGCTTGTAGAATTGGAATACATTAAGTTCAATTTGAATCTCTCTGTTGGAAAGTTCATGTCATTTGCTAAATATGCTCGAAACCTAAGCCTGATGCATTTAAAACCAATTTCCAGATTGTTTACTAATGAACCATTAATGTCACCTTGTATTATCCATCTTACAAACACTAAAACCATCAAACATCTTTCATTTGCAATTATTTTTGTGGAAATTAAAAAGAAACAGAAATACAATAATGTAATTCTATCCCGTTGCAAATGGATTTAGAAATGCAAATTCATCAAACCACAAAATATGAATGCCTGCATAACTGTAATGTATGATGATAATCATACATTGCGTAAAGGTCGTCCCAGGCGATTCTTGGACGAATCTTGGACGCGTTCAAACCATATCAAGTTATTTAGTGTTTGTTAGATTTCTTCGGAGATATGCCAAAACTCAGGTTTTTTGAAAGCGCTTGCCAACATATTTGTGAAGCTGAAACTTCAAAAAGAGAGCTGTATTTCTTAACGAACAGATTGTGTCTCACATATTGTTAATGTATTTGATATTCCAATAAAGAAATTAAAGTATTTGTATAAATTGTATATATTTTGACTACTATTTGATATCGTTTAACAAATAATGAAGCCAATACCAACGATAACAATGGCTTAAATTGTCAAGACGTTACACTACCTCTTGCGCCCTCTAAAGACTACATATTGAACATCATACATACAGAGTTACAAGTTACCGCAAGCACAAAACACAAATCAAGCTTTTGCAGTATTCGAATAATAAAAGTGAATCTTCAAATTCATCAGAAGGGGAGAAAACCTTCACTGTGCAGCGTGGTCATTTAATGTCAATTAATCAATTGTCAAACAGTGAGACCAAGATCCCAATAAGAGGTTAGTCCAACAGTCTTCCGGGGATATTATATATCAATATGTCATATTACCGTTGCAACAAAATAATGGTGCACTACACCCACAGTACCCAAAACAATAGTGTATGAACTATTTGCATTTAACGCTAGATATGCGTAATTATCAATTCGAAAATGGTGTCGAAAGATGTATTTAAACATATTTCTTTACTTTTTTCCATTTTAATGATCAAGATTTACACTTTAACATTAGCAATTAAGTCATGTGCATTTACAAAAGCACTTGCCAGGAAAACCCCCCATCTGTTTGTTCAAATAAAGAATGGATGATTACAAAACGTCTCTTTCATGAAAGGTTTACACATCCACGATTAAGAAATCATATTAAACTTAACTTATATATACTTTATATAATCGTGTCTCGCAAAACTGCATTTGCGTTCCTTAGTGTATTTCTGTATATTTTTTATTGCAATCCTTTACACTAATTTGTATCGGTAAGTGCATGTATTGCGTTAAATTTTGGCTGAGATAAGAAAGAAGGAACCCTTTTGAAATGTCGATTATAAAAATCGTGTGAAATGGCCTTTTCACAATGGAGACCCCAATTTAAATCATGTTGAATTCTTGCGTACAATTACATCACTTCCCTGTACTTCGTCCCAGTTTTTATTTTCCCCTCGTTTTTGAGCGCAAGGCCGAGTGCATATACATCGTTTTTTTAATAAACTTTTAAAAACATTTACATAACTTTTGCTTCATTGCTGAAAATTTGGAAATATTAAAGAACACTGTGTTTACGCGTTATTAATGTGTGACTTTAAGATACAACTTGAAACATGTGTGCTCATCCATGCGTGCTCATCCATGCGTGTTCCCTTAAGAAAGGTCGGCAGTTCTCCAAACGCGCACATACTTAACCCCAACGGATCAAGACTATCGATTACAAGCACGTAATGGTGTGTAAATAAACGCATCATTCTTGATTTTAAATGCAGCCGTCCTGTAATCCGATTGAAATGGAAGAATGCGCATCTTGATCTTAAGATATCTATAATTATATTGCACATTAATGGTTTGAGAGATGATTGTGGATCGGCTTACGTTCGAATAAACTAGCAATATGTATTAAGAGATACTTTACTATTAACAAATACCAAATAACTATTGTGATAGATTGTAGGAAACAATCGAAGCGTTAAATCATAAATCAAGCCCATGGAATACTATGCACGTTTTAAGCGTTATAAAAGGAGTTCACACGTGTAATCACCTTAATTTTTTTTTATTCACAAGTGTAGAACTCTGCAAAACTTGTTTGACACTGGTACTTGTCATAACAATAGCACCAGTATTTTAAAAGCATATTAAGTTGCTAATTCTCAGATGAGGAATGAAATATAAATGACAATTACAAGCTTTTTCAACCGAATCAATAAAATAATAAAAAATGCAGTCATATAAAGCATAATAATTAAATATTAATAATACACTCAACATCGGATTAAACGACTCTTTTGGAAAATCCGTTCTGAAAATAGACGAGGGTCCTTTAATATGTAAATAGACATTCACACCTGTTTTAACATTCTACAACGTCGTATTTTATTCCTGTGTCACTAATGACATTGTATTTTCTTTAATCATATGTACTCTTACATAAATGTACTTTTATTTGACATTGTACTTTCTTTAATCATATGTACTTTTATTTGCACTTAGTTAATCATTGCAAATCAGTTCACCCAAGATCTGATCTTGGAATATATTCGGTATTTTATAAAGTTTTTTGTTTTACGCGCATTAAACCGCGATTTACAACTCTCAGGTTTTTTTTACAAATTCATCAGTCCTATAGCAGTTTTTATTTAATGAGTAGCGATGGTCACCTAACTTTTAATACTTTGTGTAAATGTGTTATTAGTCTTAAAGTTATGTAATCTTGAATAGGTGTGTCTCTTAAAATTCTTCAATAGAATGATCGTATGCATGTTTTATGTGAATATTTGTATGTGTATATGTATAATTAGGTATGTATGTATACAAATGAGACAATAATAAAGTTTTAATATAATTCTACCTGTATCTTGTACACCCCCGGAAACCCGACATGCTGTGAAAAGTTGGACATGCTAGGAGATGTAGCCGATATATTTCAAAGAATTTCGGTAGGGTAAGTAAATCCAGTTCTATAATTGTTTAAAGGCATTTTTGAAATAAAATATATTTTGGTGCATCAAAGGAGGTATTATCATGTATGTTAGAAAAATCCTGCATATAAATATTCAGGATTTATTGAAATATGGCTATTTAAAGTCGACGATGCAGGGATTTGTCCCATATTTAGCACTTTATTTACAAATTTCTTTAAAGGTATTCCAGTGAAAAAGTTTTTTCACCGACAATAATATTAACCAATGTCCCCGAGTAACATATCCGCCAGGGTTTCTTAAAAAATATTGTATTGGTGGAAAAATTCGACTTTACATAAAACGTGTTGATGAAAAAATGATATGACATGGTGCTGTACAAAGATGTCGAGATATGACATGTATGAAGTTCAACCTGAAGTTAGCTTAAAAGCTAACTATTACAGCTGATTTATTCCCACTCTGACGCATTGTAGATCATTTTCATTGAACTTTGAGGTCTTATAGTGATATCCGCTCTGAAGCTAAGTTAATTTCCAGCTAATTTGTATCTTTTTTTTATTGTTTGAAAATCATTGTAAATGTAAAGCAATTGATTCATACAAGTAAAAATATACGTCCGGTAGGCAAACTAAACATTGATAATAATATTATGTGCCTATAGTTCCAACTATGGGCGGTATACTTTCATAATTGTAAACTAAATTTGGATCTGTTATACATGATGTCAAGTTGACAGCTTTGCAAACATCTCCGACAATGCGCGCGTGTAAATGTATGCTTCTTTTCGTTCTTTTTGGTAGTGATATATGCAAAATGTAAACATTTATTTTCAAAAACCAATCCACGACTCCTTCTTATGTGTATTTGCATAGATAACATGCATTTACCGTACCCGGGGTACATGTAAGTATATTTAAGAATACCCGAGGTACTTGTAAGTAGTACCCGAGCCGACACTGACCAATCGAGCTGAATAGGGACTATAGGCAAAAAATTTTTTTTTTTTTTTTTTTTTGTTTTTCAACATTTTTTTTTTTTATTCAATATCATACATATAATGTAAACATGTATATGATCATACAACACAGTGATTGTATAAAGCAATACAGTTCAAACATGTTATACAAGATATGCTATTATATATATATTATTTTTTTTTGAGAGAAAAGAAAAGAACAACAGAGGAATAGTTTTGAAAAATGATGAGTTGTATTAAGTCGGAAGAAAGCATACTGGATTTGTGTGTTTTGTTGTAAATTCACAATGATCTTGTCTAAATATTATTATAAATGTTTAGATTGCCTACCGGACGTATAGTTTTACCTGTATGAATCAATTGCTTTACATTTACAATGATTTTCAAACAATAAAAAAAGATACAAATTAGCTGGAAATTAACTTAGCTTTAGAGCGGATATCATTATAAAACCTCAAAGTTCAATGAAAATGATCTACAATGCGTCAGAGTGGGCATAAATCAGCTGTAATAGTGAGCTTTTAGGTTTATAAATGAACTTCACACATGTCATATCTCGACATCTTTGTACAGCACCATGTCATATCATTTTTTCATCAACACGTTGTATGTAAAGTCGATTTTTTTATCCACCAATACGAACTTTTTTAAGAAACCCTGGCGGATATGTTACTCGGGGACATTGGTTAATATAATTGTGGGTGAAAAAACTTTTTCACTGGCATACCTTTAAAGAAATTTGTAAATAAAGTGCTGAATATTGGACAAATCCCTGCATCGTCGACTTTAAATAGCCATATTTCTATAAATCCTGAATATTAATAACCAGGATCTTTCTAACATACATGGTAATACCTCCTTTGCATGCACCAAAATATATTTTATTTCAAAAATGCCTTTAAACAATTATAGAACTGGATTCACTTACCCTACCGAAATTCTTTGAAATATATCGGCTACATCTCCTAGCATGTCCAACTTCTCACAGCATGTCGGGTTTCCGGGGTTGTTGTATTGCATCGTTAGAATATATGTATATTTAATTAGAACTTATGTTTGTTCAGGTGCGATATATCTTAAGAATTTGGCAACATTGTTCACATAATATTTTTAACTTAAGATATACAGTTTGAGCACATGTGAGATTGACAGTTAGGACTCTGCGTGAGACCCTGAAACTCTAAACGCCCTGCTATAATGTTTCTTAATCGGAGCTGTCAGTAATTATTTCTGTATATTTCTGAAGCAAGGATTTTCAGATTTTATTAATAGGTGATTTTGTTTACTTAGTTATTTTACACACACAAAAAAACAACTAAAGAGTTGAACACGCGTTTGAAAGTGATATAAAAGAATTCCATGTTATTTGTAAACGAGACATTTGGACTTAATATAAAGATCCAAAAAATGTTACTTTAAGAGAGTTTTATTTAATTCCATATTGTTTTAGTGCATTTGAAACAAGTCAAGTGAATGTTTATTTAAACATTCAAATGAATTCTTCCATACTTTACAAAATAATACAAAGTAGTATACAAAGATAACAAAGCTTAAATAAAAAAAGGCGAAACAACAGTTAAACTGTATGTTTCTAAACAACGGATTTTGGGAGTTTCGCAATAGGATATGTTTCCTACTTGGAAATAAGCCTGAACAAATTAGCGTCGAAATGTTAAAAAATGCTATCATCAGTCTATACATGTTCCAATATTTCTTTTGAGATACTAGTACAGATAATTTATCTGCACGTTTGAATCCTTGAGCAGCTGTTTTACTGCAATGTTATTTCTAGCATATCTTGAGACAATATGAACGTCTACTAAAATGTCATTGTAAATATTATCAGACCTTATGGCAACGTACAGTTTTCGTGCATTTAAATTTTGATTAAATGAGAAACAAAAAAGCAACCAACAATCGTTAATCAAGCATTTCCATTTGAATACATAGATCAAAACAAACTGCAAGCCGTGTTGTGTATCTGTTATCTTAAAAAATCCAACATTCTTCATGAAAACAACAACAACGTGAAATGCAAACACAACACGTGTAGCATACTGTTCACATCTTGTCGTATTTAATAATTTAAGCTTACCGAGAATCGAAAGATCAAACTGACTTTACAAACAAAGAGAAGTTCAAAGAGAAGACAGTGCGGGTTTCGCTTTTACGGTTTAAGCATCGGTCGCTTTAAGAAATGTATAAATTGAAAGAACATATCATATTTATTTAATATATTATACTTTATATTTATCATTTCATTTACATTAGCCATCGCCTTGCAGAGGAACCTGAGTGAAACCGCTTGCAAAGGAACACATATTTTATAAATGTGAAGTAAACGCTTCTTTAAATTGTGGAAATGAGATATTGATTGAATGGCGACCGTAATATTTGTATTACAGAAACGAATGGTAAATTTAATTTCTGTGAGAGTGTGTGTTTGGTCGGTGAAATGTTTAATGAAAGATTGGTATCGATGCGAAACAAATATATAAGTGGTATTGATGCTTGCTTGCTGTTTAAAATATTTGTTAACGTAATAATAAAAAATACAAACATATAAAATAATATATATATTTACTAATGTTTCCATATTTTATGTTTAAGTTCGTCAACTAATTTTAGAGAAATTTAAGTTACGTTTAATTGTACCATGCCTCAAACATTTCATGGACTTGGTTTTATGTGTTTGTTACGTGTTTTGAGCGCTCGGCCACTTTAAGTACACGTTTGTGTTTGCTTCCATCTTCTGTTCGCTCTGCTTTCTGAATTTTATATTTTGTTACCGATTAAACGGTGTTTTTCTGTATTGCTGTCTATCAAAATGATATGATATTTACGTGTCTAGGACTAAGCAAACAAAACTATACTCGAAACATATTTGACACTTTGTTTCAGATATTTGTCCGTTATATAAACCCGATTTGTCAAAGTTTTACCATTGAACTTGATACATGTCTTCAAGATATTTTAAGAATCTTACCATCACAACGGTACAACAGTGTTAACCTCTTTTGTGATTTACCAAAGAACATGTGTATGGTGTTCGGTGACAAATATCCATCTTAGTAGTAAACAAATTGTTTATATTAAAAGCTATTTACAAAGAATAGTTTAAAATATTAAATAAGGGTTGGTATATAAGACAATGTTATCATACCTGCAGATAGCGATGTTTAAACTGTATCCAGTGCATTCAGAGTGTTAGCAAAGATTCTGAAAAAAACACAAATGCAATATAAAAAACTCACATACAGTTCTACCAATTCCAGTGGTTGGGCTGTAACATTAATACAAAGCTAGTTTTAGTATATAATTATATTTTTATAATGTCTGTCAAAGTGTTTATGTTCCGTTGTTTACTGGATACACAACCATATTAATTTTGATCGTTCATTCCGTTTTGTGCACATTGTTTCCAAGGAAAATACGAAAAGTATATAAGTTGCAATTTATGTCAGGATTCTATTTACTGGATAACATGTCTGCATATATATAGAACTTAATCATTATTTAGTTTCAGGTAATTAATCTCAAGATAAAACAAGCACAAACCAAACAATAAAAAAGTATAATAAATATTAGATAAAATGCCTGTAATAAGTACAACAGTCGAAAATGAGTTTTACTTGATTTCACCTGTCCTAGTATATTTCGAGCTAAACCTTACCATTTAGATTAAACAATCAGTATGCAAGTTTTTTTTTTAATATTGTGTAATCTCCAATTTTGAAATGGTATTGAGAGCTATATGTAAAGCTGCCACGTTTCCAACGTTAAGAAATAGCTTAAGTGTGTTGTGCGGCCAATAGTTCCTTAACAAAAAAAACATATTTTCTCATTGACGTTATTAAAACATGATTAATCAGAATTAACATGGAGCCATTATATGCTACATACTGTCTCGACTGTTTGTTAGACATAAAAAATCATTATTTGTCTCAATCTTATTAATTCCCAAGTAGAATAAACGTAGTTACACAGTCAATCATGTTAATGGAGGGGTAATCGCTCTTTATTTAACGATAATGCTCACCACAATTTTTCACGTCAAAACGTCCAGTATAGCATGATCAAATAAGACGCTACATTTGTGTTAAATAAACCCAAGAATTTAGAAATTATCAAAGAAAATATGATTTCCTATCTAGCAGTATTTAATATTATGCCGACATTAAAGACTTCATAGTTCTTATTCGGCTAATCACTGCTTCGAAGATACAAATTATTGTTTTCAGCGTTGCTGTCTAAGCATAATTTGAACCTATTTTAATTATGTTATTTTGTTAAAATCGAAGAGAGCCAATTTTCTGTATTTATAGAATGCAAATAGCAATTGTTTAACGTATAACAGTTATGGTTGCATACTTTTTAAAATTAAACACGTACTGACTTGTTTGAAGTGGGAAGTTGAAATAAAGTTTTAAGCATATCTACAACTAACATTATAGAAATGACCATATTTGTGCACACTTGTCATTGGCGTCGCACTGAAGTGCGGCGACTAGTATGTAATACGTTTTTTTTCGCTTATGGGAGGAGAAGTTATTTTACGGATCAATGTATATATTTTTGTTGTCAGAATATCTTGCATAGTGGTGATTTTTTGTGTAAATTAGAGTAAATAAGTACTGCATTTGTGCCTATTACATTTACTACAACATTTATTGCCAATAATGCAAAGCTAATTGTTTTAATAAATAACTGATCACAGGGACTGAGCAATAATAAAAGATGACAGGGACTGGGCAAATACGCGAACCGGTGAAACTTTCTGGTTTTGTATAAAAACAAAACGTCTTTGTTCCACTATCCTAGCAACCACCTAGTTACTAATAAAGGCGCTATAGAGCGCGAAGCGCGACACGTATTATCAATGAGGAGCATTATCACAGCACCCCAGTCTCATTTCTATCATGTCCTCCTACAGGTTTTTTTTTAAGAACCACATATAGAAGGCCGCAGGCGTGACCCGTATAATGCCAGTGGTACGGACCCTTTGGTATGGACCTTTAACCCCGCTCAATATCCAGAGTTTAATTTTCCAGATTTACATTTAAACCGACTATTAAAAGCTTATTAATATCTTAGTTAGAAGGTGATTTTTCAAGCGATTCCGTAGTGTAGTGGTTACACGCTCGCTTCACGTGTGAGAGGCCCATGGTTCGAACCTCAGTAGAATCAAATTATTTTATTTGTGTTCTATGTTAACTTTTTGTTTTGATGTAGACATTTTTGTTTAAATAAATATGCTGTTTTATGTTTACTATTTTTTGTTTTTATTATGCCCATGAAATATATGTGTGACAGGGTGGGGGGGGGGGGGGGGGTTCGTAAACACATTAAAACTTTTACAGTGTTTTCATATCAATGAGTACTCAACCCCTATCGTAAATGATCAACGGTAGAATAAGTTCAGAATCATCTTCCATTGAAGTTGAGAAAATATGAAATTACGCTTACAAGATGAAGCACATTTTTTTAAACCTACACAGTTCTGTTCCATTAATGAAAACTGCACACGGATGCCAGTAAAAAAAAGAAAACCAATGTAAATAAAATGAACTATGAACTATTTGGGGGTTACAACATAAAATCATAGATAATGGTTATTTGGGGGTTATAACACAACTTCATAGATAATGGTTATTTGGGAGTTATAACACAAAATCATAGATTATGGTTATACCAGTATCTTTTTCTATTTTGTTTAAAATAATCGGCCAAAATATTAATATTTACAGTAGAAAAAAATCGTTCCATGTAACTTCATTGCGTGTCTTTACACGGAAATTCCCGATTATATTGTAATTGTATGTTATGCCGAAAATGGAATGTGCATTCCTGAAATAAAATACCTTTTGTATTAAGTTTACATACGCAAAACAAATAAACATGAAGAAGCTGAAACAGGGGCTGAAGTCGATCATTAAATACATCGCAAGATAACTCACGATTGCCTGGCAGTAGAACTGCTTTTGTTTATGACAGGTAGTAACTATGAATATATAAATTTCGCTATTTTTAAGAAATACGCAAATTGTATTAAGTTATAGCACAATATATGGAGCTTATTTTTTTTAAGAAGATTTGTTTAATACTCATATGCTACGTTTTGAACGGCTCAGTATCCTTGAACTAATTAGATAATCATGAAAGAATTACAGAGTCCTAATATTTTGCTAAAACGCACTTGTCAACATGGTAACAAATATTCGTTACCTCTATTACAACTTGTCCAGCTACTGTTATTTAATTTTCAAAATAATGTTTTTATATAAATCGGGTCCGATAAATCACGTTATCGCTGATGTTGGTCATCTTGTATTTTCATCCCTGTATACATTTCGACGCCGAGAGTCTTTTTTAAAATACTTTTCTTGTTTAAATTATCTTGTTAAAATAAGATCGGTACACATTAAAAATTCACAGAAACACATTAGAGGGATCCATGTTAAAATCAACTAGTCTTTTAATAATGCAAAAAACTGCAAATAATTGCATATACGATACAGAACATTGAATACAACTCAATATTAAAGATAAAAAACATAAGAGATATGGTCAATTCAAAGCGTTGGGTTTCAACAAGTCGAACATGTCAAACCTTAATTGCAGACCAGAATGTATCGCAAAACAAACGTTTTAATAGACATTTGCATCAAAGCATTACGTTTTAAATTTAACATCCACACAATAACATGTTAATCCGACATAATCGATTAAATAATTACATTTTTTTCCATTTTAATACTATGACAGAAAGTGCGCGGTTTTTAAATAGCTTGTCGAAACGCTTCATTCTATAATAAACTATGCAAAAATCAAATAAATGTTCAGGATACAAAAATATGTTACTTGTAGACCCATACATGTGAGTGTACTTAATATATTTATAAGGCCCATGTGGACTCTCCCATCCTTCTAAATTAGATCAATTTATTTCCAAAATAAGGGATTTCTAGTATATTTATTTCTGTAATTAGACTATTTCTTACACAAATTGCTTAAAGCAAACAGCACAGACCCTGATGAGACGCCGCATCATGGTTCCACACTGTTTGCCAAGGCCTTTTTGCTAGACGCTAGGCATAAATGGGTTAAATCCTTAAGCGAAAAACACTAAGAGTGAACTATGAATAGTAGAGTTTTAAATGCAGCGCAAAACGATTGACCTTGCGCTAAAATCATTACAACCTGCATCTTCGAAAATATAACAAAAACTTCAACAGTAAAGCATTTTACATGTCGATAAAAATTGATAGCATATAAAGTGGTAGATGGCAAAGTTTTCATTCAGAAGCAATTCTGTTTAAATAAGCATCTATATAATCTGTGTTATTTAGTTTATATCACTGGTGTACTACATTTATCTACACTGTCAAACACATTCAGGGTAATAGATTAGTCATTGTAAAGTTGTTAAAAAAGTTTTTAACATGTTTGAAATTTCGTTATATACATGCTTTGTTATTCACAGAGTCATCTGCCAAACGTGCTCGGAGCGTTCACCTGTTAGATTTATAACTTTTCTTCGACCATGTTTAATTTCTTTCAGAGTGTTTCCCTGTTAGAGTAGTATTTACTATAACATAAAATTCTAACAAATCAATCACAGACTATTTTAGAATACATAACATTGGGAAACTAAGAATTGTACAATGAACATTAAACTTGTACTTAAATAATGAATTTCAACTCACTGCAAATAATTACCTATATAACTATATAGAGAATGTGTGGTTTTTTTTCATACAGATCCTTTAAAATCTTTAAGGAGAGTTTGATTAAAAACAAATTTCGTTTATTATAATACAATTTTATTGATGAATTAAACAAATATAGATGTTCTGAAATAATTAATTTCAGGAACAATGTGCCATTTCAAATAGTTTTGTTTAATATTTGATTTTGATATACCACCAAAGGCATGCATCACATTGGAACGGAAAAATTAAAATATTGGATGTTTAAACCGATCAAACCGATAAAAAGCATCTGTAACCAAATAGTATTTAATAATTTTAAATATAAAACAAATATTTTGTAACTGATACTTTAAAAGCTCCGACACGCGGTTTCCCTACTGCAGATACTATTCAATAGGCTTTCTCGTCAAATTATTATTTGCAATATTTACATATTTTGGTAATCTTCATTTTGTACTAAGAGGATATCTGCCAACTTGATGTAAGAAATGTGATATGAAGATAATTCAATCAATTTTCATTAATAAAATTGTTATCTTATTTTATTTTCTTTACGTCCGTGCATGTTTAATTATTCATGTATACTAAAACGGTTTTAATTTAGGAAGTAAATTTGCATTTATTGTAATTGAATTAGTAAATACTTATCAAAGTTCAGAAGGAAATGGTATGATCTTTTTATTATATTAATTTGTTGTTTCTGTAGTTGTTCAGAATGCAATTCTTATATTTTGCCATACAGTGAACTGTTATTCGAAGATTAATATAAGATGGGGTAGTTTGTAAATTTCTGGAGTTTAGATGATCCTATATATGTATTATATTTTACGCAATTTGGCAAATTGTTCTGGTTTTTATTAAAAATGTAGTTGGCTTAATTGTGTTATTTATTAAGGTACCTGTTCTTTTTCCTATTTGCGTTGTGTTTGAATATACAGACGATGTAAGCTTATGTACGACCATGGCTTTTTTGCTCGACTTATTTGGAGTAATAATGCGGTTCTTCCATTCTAATATTAGTATCCAGCAAAGATGAGAAGCGACGAAAAAAGTAGGTAATAATACAAAAAATAAACGTTACACCTATGATTAATGTGATGTACAACTAGTATCGTTGATACTGCCTGACTGTAAACATGGTACGATATCAGTAAACACCACTTTCTTAAATACATAATAACAGTTTGTTCAATGGTATTTGTAAAATACGGCGTCATTATTTGTAGTGACTGTTTTGGTTTGGAGAGTCGAATTTTACTGGTGTATCGTTACGATGCTGCTGACCTGACTTATCTCCCTAGATACCCGCCGCTGTTTGTAAATTATGTCTCTGTATGGCTTGTTTTAAAGTCGATCTTCATTGAAATTTTTAGACCAACTTATTTTGATATTTAATGCCAACATGTTTAATTTCATTGTTTTAAAACTCTATATTGTGACAGCACTTGTTGTTCAAGAAAATGAGTTTTCTTAATGACGGTTAATTGGCCTCTGAATTAAATTTTTAACTGGATGTTAACTACTTTGCAATAAAAATGTGTCACTATTTAATATTCTTTAACAAGTCGGTTTTCGTTTTCTGCTTTGTTTACTGTACTGAAGTACAGTGTGTTGGTTAATCATCGCTTTACGTGAAGAATGATACGTACAATACACAGCATAGGTAAAATGAATGTTTTACATCGAAGCATCGCTGTAAGGACCTCATTATAAATATAAGCACTTGTATGTATCGCATTTAAATGTCATTTATTGCCAAATGCTATATACTCACTTAATATAAGTTCACGTGATTCAAAATAAAAAATTGATTTATCATAATACATTCCTCTACTTAATTCCATTTTTTATCTTGGTATTCTGGTTTGCATGAAAGGGTCATTCAACAAAATTTAATAACATAGAAATATTAAACAAATATTCGAGTATACACATAGGAAAATGAAAGGTAAAATTTAGATTTTGTAAGCGAAACATTCTACAGATAAATTGAATCATACATAATATGAGTGTATCGTTCTCAATAAGAGCGCACTTAACATTATCTTTACTACAATGAATATGTCATGGCCTGTCTCGGTAGGTTTATATATGCAGTTAATGAGCCCGTCTGACTGGATATTAACGTATAAATAATAATATCATCCGTTTAACGAAAATAGGATATTACTGTTCCCTTGATAGTTCCTAAATAAACGTATAAATTAATGATTCACTTCTATAATCATATATAGCTTTGCGAGATATTTCGCGGAACAATTAAGTTTAAACTTTGTCAAAACAAGAACGTTTAAAAAAATGATGTGCGGTAACCTACAAACACAACAAACGCGGGCAGTATGTAAAACAAAATAAAGCTTTTCTCATTTAACTGGATTGTATTTGTCAAGACTCGTGGTATAAACATAGCAAAGATATCACACTGAATTAAAAAAGTGCAGTCTTATCAAAAAGCCGACAATATAAGCATACGGTATGTAGCTTAAGGCTAAGGGGACGAAACTCAAATGTGCAAGGCAGTGCAATGTACAACTGCGATCCAATGCACCGACATTATATTCTGTCACGTACCGACGTTTTCCCTTTTAAAGGTAAAGTGGCTTGGATTTGTGTGTGCAAGAAACAGCTGAGACCAGCGAGATCGAAAAAAAAGACAATTTTGCTACACACATTTTGTTACGTGTGCGTGTCAACGCTTAAGTGTGTGTGGTCTCTTGTTTATTTGACAATCACGGGGTAATTCACCAATGTTCTTACAACGGAAGTGTTCTGGGCGATCGAATACACTCAATTTGCGGAATCGGTCAGTTTTGACGCGTCATTCAATCATGCCAACATACTAAACTCATTTTAGCGAAAATATAAACGCTGAATGTGGACTGGTAACATATATTTAACAGGATACAAAATGCTCTTTTTTGTGTTGTTGTTTTTGGGGGACAAAATGTTCAACACATGTTCATGCACCATTGTAGTGGCCGTGTGTCGCATGAATAGATATGGTTGCAGAAATGAACAATGGAATGTACTGTGCCACAAAAAATAAAAACGAGCGTTTTGTATCTGGTTAAATATATGTTACGATACCACATCTAGCTTTGCAATTGTGGCTATTGCTATATGGAACACTGATTTTATATGGGTTAATTTTATTTTACGACATATTTTGCGAAATATTCGTTGACTTTTTTAGTATTTTGGATACTTTAAAATGCCATACATACAATAAAAAAAAATATGTGCTTCTTGAACTTGCATAACTTTGCTTTATGTACTTATCTATAGTTTTTGGCACTTGGTTATTATTCAAAGTATCATTGATAATAACACTTTCCGAGTCCCACATGCGTATCAATATTGAGGTTCCATTTATATAATTGCTGTTATTTCAGCAATGACACTAACGAAACTTCTTTCAGAACATTAACAGCGCTATTAACACATCCAATTGTTTAAGTATCACGTGAAATTGGAATTAAATGAAGGATTCTTCAAACACGATTATATTCTTTTCGATTCGTAGCGATATTTTTCAACAGCAGTTAATAGATTGAAATAGTTCAAAAATATTAACCCAATTAACAGCATCCCAATATTGGAAGCTTCTTTATTTGTAATTTGTAATTGGATAAAAAGTGAACAGCTGTCGAATACGAATATCGGGTTAAATAGTGTGTCATCAATATTCACTTGTTTTATTGTCAGCCTGAGACTTAGCTAACGATAATAACGTAAAACAAATAATGCCTCTTTTCAAAATTCCATGAAAGGTCTATACCTAAGCAAATACACTCTAGCCAATGTTAATTCATATGAATGATAAATTATTAATAGACAATAATTAAGAGCCGTTATTTACTCCAAGTCGCCTATTGTAGCGAGAGCAAACATCCGTTGTATGCCTCAATGTCAAGAATTCGTGAAGAAGGCAACCATATAAAAGTCAATAGTTTTTAATTGCGAGGCACTTACTCTCAAAGTACTGCTGATTTGTATGACTATGACACGCATTCAGGTAAAATTAACAGATAAGCATTCTTTTAATTCAACCAGTTCGAGTCTTCCACAATACCAACATCATTATTTTGTAAGAGACTGTAAAAATATCAATTTTGCAGGTTACAATCCCAATATTTTGTTCACAGACAAATTATATCATTTTGATTTATTGTTCTTAAAAACGGCACTGTTAATCTGATTTTAAACTTCCTCATATACATGCCATGTGATTCAAAGAACCAATTTCTAAATTTTGCTTGAAGCATCACATGGTCAATTTAAAACCTTTTTTCGACCATGTTGACTTATTCTTGTGTGCGACTGTCTATATGGAGTGATATGTTTACGGCTTAATATACTTAATGTCTGCTACCTGTATACAATTTTATTCTATCGTGTGTGTTTACGCTTGTTTAGATTATTAACGTGAAGAATACCTTAAATTTAGAATTCAGGAATTTGAAAGCGTATAAATGCTCATTTTGAGCGATTAATTGATGATTCCAGAGGGAAAGGTCGTGCTTAGTGTGTTCGAAATGCTTGAATTTCAGTTCTGAGGTCGTTTCTGACAGATATCTCTCTGGGCTGAAACGCGGATAAAATATTTGGTCGGAAGAATCACTCAGCGTTATTGAACGTGATTATATTCACTATCATGTGGTAACGATGTTTAAGCAGAGGCGCGTTTTTTTCTAATTTAATCAGTGAATTGAAAATATTACAATACAAGTAAATCAACTGGTCGATTGGGCTTCTTTCGATTGATAGAAAATTTGGTTTTGAAATTACACGTTTGATTTTGCTTTCTTTCTTTTTTATTTGCAACGATCTTTTTTATGTGATGCATAATCTCAAAAATTCATGAACTGAATAGTATCGAGATATCAGAAGTTTGTGTATAAATATAGCAACCTTGTGGGTCTTTATGTAATCATTTCAGCGTAAGGTTCACATTGAGTGGTATTTTGTATGCACTGTATTTTCAGCACTGTAAAGGTATTTTGTGTATGCAGCATAACCTTTTCATAACCATAATACGGACTAACTAGGAAGTGGTGTAAGTGATGGCTTGAAGTCAAGCCTCAACATGTTAATATATTGTTAAACACTCAAAGAACTACTTCGCCTAAAGTTTTAATTCGCCCCCAGTTGTGACATATGTCTGAAGTCGAAGATGTAAGTCTTTCTGGTGTGTATATTTGTCATTCTCGCGTGGTGTGCTGTTAGCGACATTCAAATCCGCTAAAACAAAAACAAGTGAGGACCAAAATATATTCGCCCGAGCGACACAAACAGCGACACATGACATCATAGTTGCATCGGTTTCGTCTCTTGTGTTCTGTAGTTTATATGTGTAGTTTTTTGTGTTGAAATGATTGCAACCTACATAAAACCGCCAATATGCCAGAACAATATGGCAGTATTAAGCCATAATAAATCATTGAATATAGGAATTTTATTAAAGATACTGCTTTTATATGTGTATCGTGTTCTGAGAAAACTGGGCATAATGCATGTGCGTAAAGTGTCGATCCAGATTAGCCTGTGCAGTCCACACAGGCTAATAAGGGACGACACTTTCCGCCTAAATTGGATTTTTGCTAAGATGAGCCTTCATTTAAACAAAAAATGTCATCAAAGCGGAAAGTGTCGTCCCTGATTAGCCTGTGCGGACTGCACAGGCTTATCTGGGGCGACACTTTACGCACATGCATTATGCCCAGTTTTCTCAGAACACGACTCATGTATACCCCTTTAGTGAGAGGTCCCACATATCAAGTGATGTATGCCTAACTGATGGTATGATCCTCAAAGTTAAAACAATTGACACAGCTGCTAATCTCACTCGTCCAGGAGCCATTAATATTTTAGTTGATATGTCGTTAAGTTATAATTACTTTTCCAATAAATGACACATTGTGCTTGGCTTCAGTTTGTACTAACAGGATATCTTTCGCATTTCATTTAATTAGATATCGATGTCGCGAAATCTATTCAATCATTTACATTAAACCAAGTGTATATAATTTTAATACTTTTTTACTAAACAGATAAAACTTCAAGAGATTGAAGAAAAGAAATTCAGAAGAAGGAGTGCTACATTACACGAAATAGGCGTTGTGTTCAATTGCAATTTATTATTTGCTGTACAGAAAGCTTCTGTGTGTAGACTGTACCTTTTGTTGGAAATAAGTCATAAGTTATGACACGGTAAATTTAAAGC
Source organism: Dreissena polymorpha (assembly GCF_020536995.1). Classification (NCBI taxonomy): domain Eukaryota; kingdom Metazoa; phylum Mollusca; class Bivalvia; order Myida; family Dreissenidae; genus Dreissena; species Dreissena polymorpha. Next base: position 54,933,724 of record NC_068365.1, read on the forward strand.
ATTGTGGGCTTTAATCGATTTTAATGAACTTCAAACCTCAATTATTCATACACGGTTTAAGTTTGCATAAAATGAACCTCATTGTGTCACGATTCAAAGTAATTAGCAATAAAAGCGGAATGAATTTCAATGTAATAACCATTTAACTACTCGATAGGGATACATGACTAGAGAATCAAAACTGTAACTTTCCAACGCGCGATTTTATGAAACCCAAAACGATTTTCAACTACATCATATTGTCACCTTAGTGCAAAACAGTGATAAGTGACATTTTTTTCAAAAATTACTATTTTGCATAAAATGATCTAAAATGATGCCATACATGTCTTTAATAAATATCAGAATGGTATTCCAGTTTAAATGGTTTGATTTCCAGAAAAGTTATTTGGTGTAATATAGTGATAAGTGTAATATATCAAGGCAAAACGATGACATCATAGCTAAAAACTATGACATCATTTTCATGATCTTGGTCATCAATAGTTTACATTTTATTTGTATGCCCCCAAAGGAGGGCAAATTGTGATCTCACTGTCCGTCGCTCTGTCCGTCACACTTTGCATTTAGGTTTCGAAAAATGCTCATAACTTCTACATGTATGTCGCTTCAGATGTAACCTTCATATTTGGTATGCATGTGTATATGTAAATATGGACAAGGCCTTTCCATACGCACATAAATTTTGACCCCTTTGACCTTGACCTTGAACTTAGGGTCCGCCTTTAAGTTTTGAAATCTGCGTTTCGAAAGGTATCGAAAAATGCTCATAACTGATGTCAAAGCGTTTTTCGGGGGCATATGACATCCTATGGAGACAGCTCTTGTTTAAACTTGGAAACAAAGAAAAACAAACGCTTGTCTGAAAGGACTTGTCAGGCCTGGTAACAAGCAGACAATTCCTCAGGCTGAATATAACAGCCTAACGAACTTGTGTGAAAACAACACAATACCATCTGCATATCATGCATTTAAAGATTTGCCCTGTGAGTGATAACCAAGTTGTAACTGTTGTTCTATGGTTGATGGTACCGGTAGTTCCATGTTCTTTGTACTCTCAGCTACAATAATGAATAAATTTATGCTTGATATATTTTCCTGTAGTGTTTTGTAAGATATCATGGTATTTTGCAATAAAATTTAAAAAGAAAACTTGACCTTTCATCTAATTTAAGTTGAAAAAGTGCAACAAAATATTTTCCAGTTAATTAAAGTGTATGTGGATTTATCAGTAGCCTTTTTTATATATCAATACTTCATTACTGGGAGTGTGACAAAATCAAGATGATAGTACTGACAACTTCAGCCATGGTGAAGCCATGAAATTGTTATGATACATCAATATAGAAGAAAAAGCCATGTTGTAAAAGATGTCTTGTTTGTCTCGTTGGTTAAACTTTTTATCATTCAAATTTGACAAATTGTATTTAACTCATATTATATAATATTGGCCACAGCATACTGTATGAATGTATGGTGTCATACTCCTCAATTTGTGCCCGTTCAAATGAAATGATTTTTTCTGAAGTTTACAAATTAAATTTTCGATGCTTGTTGTTAAAAATATAATTATGTTAAATGAAATCCCAGTGTAATATTATTGTTTAAAGTTGATTAATAAATTATCAAGCAATACATGTGTTTTTTTTTTCATTAATGTGCAAGATGTTTCTTTAAAATGGTAAACTTATTCATTTCATCTTAAAAAGATTCATAATGCTAGGCATGGCAGAACCCAAGTACTCATAATTTTGCTTCCGACATCGAAATTGGTGTAAACATTATTTTGTTTTTAATATCCTTAAACATTTTATTTTTGGTTTTAAAACAAAATCAGTAAATTGTTCAAGGTTAAACCATAATAACTTACCTTATTCAATTATTGCACAAAGAAAGTTCAGTGCAATATAGAAATATGTGCAATTGTTACAGTATCGCACTAAAAATATTTCATTGTCAAATGAAGTTTTGTGCAAATTCATCAAATATAATATTACTTGGTAGCAATATACTGAAATACAGTTTATCTAATATATTTTTAGTTTTAAAACTGTATGAAAATGTTAACAGTGTTAAAATCAAAACTCAATCTTTTAAAACAATTAGTTTTTTTACTCTCCTGTAAAATTTTGAAATATGTACTTATCACTGTTTTGCACTAGGGTGCCGCTATCGTACGTAAAAAGCTTTCGAGAAAAAGCATAATATATTTAAGCATTCAGACCAACGTCGTGCTATTCACGAAGAAGATGTAACAAAGATGTACAACTTTGACGTTGTAATGCCAATAAAGCAGAGCTTGGTTGTATCTTTTTATAAAACATATTTAGGTTAAAATAAATACATGCTTAAGCCAGTTGCAATTTATATATTCTAACGTGTGCTGTGCGTTGTGCTGTGTGTAATGTACTTAACTATATTGTGTTGGTAATACATTGTTACACTGACAGCGCTATCAAAATAATTCGTGAAATACTCAGAATAGACTGTACGTGTTCTACGAAGACCTGCCATAAGGAGTTCATCCAACATATATGGAAACAAATGGAAATAACGATAAACGCAAAGTATTTGGGGTTTAAACAGCTTTAAACGCATTACAAAAACATCACGAACACGGGAAATAACATAATCTAACACAATGACGCAAGCATCTGACACAAATATTCAAAGTAGTATTGTATATGAGTCTAAGATTATGCATTATCAGTGACCAATATCATTTTGGTAACAAACGTGAAGGTGCGCGATACCTTTGCAAAAGATTTGCCAGTATCATTTAACCCAATTTTTAAGTTAAGATCATTCTATCAGAACTGTGAATAGAAAATTAATGACACTGAATGTATTTCAGTGCCACATACATGAAAATCGTTGATAATAAGGCATTAAAGTTGTTTGTAAATACATTGTTTAAGGTGATAGATCTTCATAACAGAAACATACTATACATTGGAAGAGGGTTGTTATATACAACAACGTGAACATACCTAAGAATGTATATGAAAACTTGGTATCCAGCAAATCATTTATTAAGAGACGTATCTGAAACAAACAAACACACCTTGTATACAAATTTCCAGGAATTAGCTTCTGTTCAATATTAAAGAATCTTTAAAAAGTAATCGAAATAAGTGGGATGGTTTCACAAGTTGCACTTTGACAACTACTTAAATGGAATTGTAGATATTAACACTGGCTATAGGTTATGGTTTATTAGTTAGGCAACAATACTACTATGGTACTGTTTGTGCAGTTGTTTGAAAATTTTCCTATGATACAAATGAAACTTCTCTGTCAGTAATTCTTTATAATTTTCTACAGTCATTTATGCTTTCCAAAACATGAAAAATAATAAATTCTGTTCTAGAGGATGTCATGAGCCAACTGTATGACACAATCTTCCAAAGCCAAATCTGATGGAGGTTAAACATGTTTATAAATACAGTTCAATACGACCTTGAAAATAATTTAATAATGAAACTGATTTATTTAAAAATCCGTTGTATTGACAGGCTCAGCACGGTAACCTAAATTGTTTTGTTTTTATTTTACGGTTGTGATGAACATGGTGAGATTATCGATCATTGATTTTTTTAATTTAACGGATAGAAACAAAGGGGTATCTGGATTTATGACAAACAATGCTTGCATCTTCAAAAAGACTTTTAATTCGATTTGATGCACATAAATTAATGAATTGTTGATAGTTGCATGCGAACTTTAGTTGAAACTTTAAGAAACAAGATGAAATAAAAGTAATGACATTATATCTTGTAAGTTAAATAGTTAGCTGCACCTCCTAACACAAAAGGATCAAAGAGACCTTATTAAACACACGATGAAACGGTAAATGAAATGCATACGATACATAGCATGCACAACAATATTTATTATTATAGAAGAGAGCGAACGAATAATTCTTATCTTGCCTGTCAAAAAACACTTTGTTTGATAACAAATTACCTAAGCTTGTAATCATCAACGTTTAAAGGAATAATCCACAAATACGATTGTAGATAATATATTCACAATGTATTAGACTTTACCAAAGCTTTACAACAAACATCAAGCAGAGGTTTGCACATTATTATTTCAACAATGCAAAATAAACAACGTTAATATCATTTAAGTATAAAATAATTCATTTATAATAATGTATTTTGCATAACAATCTTATAAACAGCAGCGCATAGACATAGTTGGAAAAAGGTATTGGGGCACTACATGTAATATATCAATAGTTAGATGTAAGCCCGGATCTTTGCATACATATTTATTTACAATCGCAACAAAATTGTGTAAAAAGGTAAATAACGCACCATAAATGACATCACACATGGGTAGTGTTTATATCATAATAAATTGCAGGTTATTGTAACATTCTGCAATCTATAAACATGCTGATTTACAGCATTCGCATCGCTAAATGAAACCTGAAATTCATAACGGAAGTTTTAATTAATAGTTAATGCACAGACGAAGTTGCTCAAAAATAGTTTATCTAATAAGCTTGTTACGATCCAACTATAATACCTTACTGTTATATAGTTCAATAGCAACAACAAATACTCCCAGGACTTTATCAGTAGAGGAATTCTTGTTCCTATCATTTTATTGTATAATTGAACATAAACTATAAATATAAAATAATATAAATCGTATATGTCCGATGAAGAGCCTGAAGGGAACGTTATACCTTTTATAAATTATACTATACATCGAATACCCATGTCTTAAAGTAAGTATATTAAAGAAAGGAAAAAAATAAACATCCAGGATTAAAACGGAGGGCAATTCGTCTCCTTCAGTCTGTAATATACGATAAATGATCAATTAGCTGTACAATACCAATCAATACGCTCAATATGACATAAACATAACATAAAGAATACAGCTCGACTCAACGCCTTTGAACGGTAAGCGCCATTCAAATTGTAGTTTACAGCAATTAACATGTCACAGTTAACCAAGAAATACTATTTTAAAAATGCAATACAATACAATACGTATATATTGCACAATTTTAACACGTTTACCTTAAATGGTTAATTCCCCACCTTAGAACGGTCGTTTAATTACGCTTTGGCTTTGTAGAAACTTTATTTTGCCGAGTTTTGTGAGATAAAGCGGATGCGACGCCAAAACATTTACGTTAGACATTTTTGCTACACAAATTTTGTTACGTGCGTAGCAACGCCTACTTTTGTCGTGTCTCTTATTTGACAACCACGCAATTAACTTAAAACTTGTTCTTACAACGGAACCGTTCAGTTTTGACGTGTCATTCAAGCATGCCGACATACTAAACTCACGTTTTTATCAATTAGCCAAAATGTCGTCGCTGAATATGGTCTGGTAACATATATTTAACATGATACAAAATGCTCTTTTTATGTTTTTTTAAGAGGGACAACATATTCAAAACTAGTTCATGTACCATTGTAGTGTTCGTGTGTCGCATGAATATATATCGTTGCAGAAATTTACACTGGAATATATTGTGCCACACAAAACAAGCATTTTATATCTGGTTAGGTCTATGATACCATGCCACATCTAGCGGTGAAATTGTGGCTTTTGATATAATAAACACTGATTTTGTATAGGTTAACTTTATTTTACGAAATATTCGTTGCTTTTTAAGTATTGTTGATACTTTAATATGCCAAACATACCAAAAATACAAAGGTGTGCTTCTTGACATTTGATTACTTTGCTTTAAGTACATACCTTTAGTTTGTGTTTAAGTTGGTACTTGGTTATTAATCCAAAAATCATTGATACTAACACTTTCTGAGTCCCACGTGCGTATCAAAATTGACGTTCATTTAGATAATTGCTGTTAATGCAGCAATGACACTAATGAAACTTCATGCAAACATTAATAGCGCAGCGCTATTAACACATTCAAGGGTTTAAGTATCACGTGAAATTGTCATTTATTGAAAGATTCTTTAAACAAGATTATATCCATTTCAATTCGTAGCACTTTTTGTCAATAGCATTTTTCTTTATAAAAAATTCAGTTAATACATTGAAATAGTTGTGTACACTATTAACCCAAGAAACAGCATTCCAATATTGGCAGCCTCTTCATTTGTAATGGGAAGAACTAGATAAAAAGTGAACAGTGTGGAATACAAATTTTGGGTTAAATAGTGTGTAATCAATATTCACTTGTTTTATTGTCAGCTTGCGACCTATCTAACGTTTTGAACGTAAAACAAATTATGCTTCTTTTCAACAGTCCATGAAAGGTCTATAACTAAGCAAATACAAACTCGCCAATGTTAATTCATATGAATGATAAATTATTAATATACAATAATTAAGAGCCGTTATTGAATCCATGTCGTCTATTGTTGCGAGCGCAAACATCCGTTGTATGCCTCAAAGTCAAGAATTCGTGAGTTTAATAAAGGCGACTCCAGAGTCAATAGTTTTATTGGAAGGCACTTATTCTCAAAGTTCTGCTATTTTTTTTACTATGGCAATCATTTAGGTAAGATGAACAGATAAGCATTCTTTTAATTCATCCAGTTCGAGTCTTCCACAATACTAACATCTAAAAACATACATTTTATAGGTTTCGATCACAATATTGTGTTCACAGAAAAATTATATCATTTTGATTTATCGTTCTTAAAAACGTTATTGTTTATCTGGTTTTAAGCTGTAAAAAATCACGAACATGGGAAATTACATCGTTTTAAACAAAGACGCAAACAGCTGACACAAATTTTTAACATATGATTGATCATTGGTTCATCGCCTTAACAGATTATTGTATATGAGTCCAAGATTATGCATTATCACTGACCAATACCATTTCGTTAACAAACAGAAAGATGCGCGATACCTTTGCGAAAAAGCTTTGCGAGTTTCATTTAACCCTATTTTTAATTTTGCATCGTTCTGTCAGAACTGTAAATAGATTATTAATGCCACTAACTATATTTAATTTACACATATATGACAATCGCTTATAATTATGCATCAACGTTGTTAATACATTTTTTAAAAGTAATACCTCTACATAACAGAAAAATACTCTCCATTGTAAGAGGGTTGGTATATACAAGAAATTGAACATACCGTATGATGTATATGAATAATTTGTATCCAGCAACTATCATTTCTTAATCGACGTACCATAAACAAACACACACACTTTGTTTAAACATTTCCACGAATGAGCTTCTGTTCAATAATTGTAAATCCTTAAATAGTGATCAAAATAACTTTCGCAAGTTGCACTATGCCAACTACTTAAATCGAATTGTAACTATTAATTTAAGGCATCTATTAAAATGAATATATTTTATGGTTTATTAATTACGCAACAATAATACTTTTGTTCTGTGTGTGTAGTTGTGTGCAAATTGTCCTATGATTAAAAGGAAACTTATTTGAGAGTTATTCTTGATCATAGTCTACCGTCAATTACGCTTTCCAACACTTACAAAATAACAAACTCTGTTCTAGAAGCTGTCATGATTCAAATTTATAACACAATCTTCCAAAGCCAAATCTGACGACAATTGAATTATTTTTTTATACAGTTAAATCTGACCTTGAATATTATTTTATAATTAAACTGGTTTATATCAAAATCCGTTGCCTTAGCAGTCGCTAGACGATGACCAAAATTGTGTCTTTATTTTACCGTTGTGATGAATATATACATGTATGACCGTGCATTGTTGAAATTATCGATCATTATTTTTTTTTTAATTTAACGTTTAGGAACAATGGGGTATCTCATGATAATGTTTCAGACTTTGATTGTTCCTTCACTGAGTTGTGAATAATTAATCTTCGCAATAGCTAATGAAAGTTTTTCCAGGTCTGCTTTTTAAAAACAAATATGTCTGTGCCAGTTACTTTACTTAATCCCATAATTCAGAATGATGCTTTACTGTTAAAAATACATAACTGTGCTTCCTTAAATCAAATTACTTTATGCTATTTGCAAACTTATACTTTGATCACAATTTAGCGATTTGTTCTTATTCCAATTATCATTTATACAAAACACTATTAAAGTCACGAGTTATTATTAATATTAAAGTTAGGTTCTATGTACATGTATGTATTTATATCATTATAAAGTAAACAAATGACATTTATTAATAATAACACTATTTTGAACACATTCAATTAAAAGGCAACATAAATTGGCAATTCAGGAACGATTCTTAAAGTCTAACATGTTTCTTTTGTTAAATAAGACTCACATTCAACAGTCATTTCCTCCATTACAAAACGTTCAGCAAATTATAAAATCTTTATGAACAGCATCCCGATATAGGAAGTTAGCGCCTGTAAGCTGTCTTAAGTACAGAATAAAAAAAAGTCAAATACTAAATTTAATTGTATAGAATTTGTTCCGGAAATATTTTCTTAAATGAGTTCTAGATATTGCCCTATAAAATTAAATATAAAATTAGAAATGCGAATATGAGGCGTCAATTAGGTTTGAATATTGTGCCATCAATTAAACTTAGTTCGATGTAAACGTGAAGCCATTGACATGTTATTGAACAATAACGAATAATGTCACCTTTTCATATTCAATGAACTTGTTCAATACGGCTTCATAAATGATTTATTGGCAGTTACCATGAATCATCATTTACTTCGTATCGCATATTTAAGTGACATCCGTATTATTTCTAAGTGTATAGAATCGGTGAGTAGTCAACACAGCTACACATTCAATAGTTTGGAATTGAAAGTAAGCGCTTTTTTACAACCGAGCGTGATCATATTGAATGTATTGTCTTGCTTTCTATAAGCTATCATCAATTATTCATTTGCCTTGAATAAAATACTAGCGGACAAGACGTGTGCTTCTGAAAATATTAAAGGAGTTTCCACATTGAGAATAAGGACTGTTGCCGGTTGAAAGGCATTCAGTGCCGAGCATATAGCCCTGGATTTATGACAAACATTGCTTGCATCTTCAAAACGACTTTAATTCAAATTGATGCACATAAGTTAATGAATTGTTCATTTTTGTCTGCGCACTTTAGTGTAAACTTTCAGAGACAAGATTTAATACAAGTTATGACATTATATCTCGTAAGAGAAATAGTAAGCAGAACCTCCTAAAATAATAGAGAGTGGAAGATACCTAATTTAACACACAATCAAAAACTCAATGAAATGCATACGATACATTGCATGTGCATCAATATGTATTATTATAAAGAGAGCGAATGAATAGTTCTTATCTTGCATGTCAAAAAGCACTTAATTTGATGACCTATTAGGAATTACTTAAACTTGTATCAACCACATGTAAAGGACTTAGCAACAAATGTGATTGTAGTTAATATATTTTCAATGCATTAAACTTTACCTAAGCTTTACAGCAAAGCTCAATGCAGAAAGTGTGCACATTATTTCAACACGGCAAAATACACAACCTACCGCTAATATTATTACTGCTTTATAATCTGAATGATAATAAAAACCTCTAATTGTTAAGCATTATTAAATGTCAATTACAATAGAAATCAAGTAGTCTAAAATAAACAGCTTCTTAAGTTTGTATAATAATACTTTTATAATAATGTGTGTTGTATTAAAATCTTATAAACAACAACACATAAAGTTGGCAAAAGTTATTGGGGAATTGCAATTTATGTAGCGATACTTAAATGTAAATCCGGCTCAGTGCAAATATATTTAGAATTGCAATAAAGTTTTGTAAAAATGTAAATAACGCACCTAACATGAACTCACACTTGGTTATTGTTTATATCATAAGTTATTGCAAGTTATTGTAACATTATGTGTTATCGTCAAATGAAAACTTAAATTCATGACGGAAGTTTTAATTTATAGTACATGAACAGACGAAGGTGCTCAATATATTTATATCTCATAAGCTTGCCGTGTTCAAACTATAATACCAAGACTTACTGCTCTATCTTTCAATAGCAACAACTGAAACTACCAGAATTTTTTCAGCATTGGATTTCTTGTTCATATTATTTTTATTTGTATACCAGAACACAACTTATACACATAAAATGATTAAAATCGTTCAATGAAGAGCCTTAAGGAAACTTTACGCCTTTTATAAATTATAACATACATACAATACCCATGTCTTAAAGTAAGTATATCAACCTCATCATCAATGCGGCGAAGAGAGAGACACGTGGTCCAAAAGCAGCAACAGGAATCCACGATTCATGGATGACCTCACTCTGACGGCAAATACCCACATTCAAGCAAGGTGGATGCTTTCAGCTCTAGAAGAGGCAACAACTTGGAACACAATGAGGTGCAAACCCAGAAAGTCCAGAGCACTTGTTATCAGGAAAGGCCAACCTACCAAGAAATTCAATCTGACAGTGCTAGGTGAGGACATACCATCGATAATGGACAGCCCCATTAAATGCCTTGGGAAGTGGAATGATGCTACACTCCAAGTTGGGAACAACATCAAGCGCATCAAGAACCAGCTAACTGAAGGGCTGAAGCACATTGACGGAAGCGGACTACCTGTCAAATTCAAGGCCTGGCAGTTCCAGAATGGACTTCTCCCACGACTGATGTGGTCACTGATGCTTTATGAGGTAGCAACAACGGTGGAAGGACTGGAGAGAACCATAAGTAGGCATTTGCGAAAGTGTCTTGGCGTACCACCCAGCTTCAGCAAAATTGGGCTCTCCGGACGATCAAATCAACTACAGCTCCCATTGAGTTCGTAGGTGGAGGAGTACATGGTGGCCAAGGCCAGACGTGTCATGACGCTGAAGGATTCAAGGGATGACATGGCCCGAAGAGTTGGTGTTGAGACCAGGACTGGAAGAAAGTGGTCTGCACGCCAGGCTGTAGCGCTAGTCGAGAGCCGCCTGCGACACAAAGACATTGTGGGAACAACAGCAGTGGGAACACAACATCTGTGCTCTGCGGAGTCGAGGAGCTGAAAGAAAGCGGACAGTAGGACAAGGAGGGAGATGGTCCAGGCAAAGGTACGTCTGGCCGAAAAAAAAGATCGAGACATAAAGGCAGTGGCAATGGGGTGCCAGGGTGCTTGGACAAAGTGGCAAACTACAAGAAAAAAGAAGACCTGGGGGGATATCTAGCGTAGCGAACCTCTACGCATCAGTTTCCTGCTCAGGTCAGTCAACGACCTGCTACCTTCACCAGCAAACCTGCACAGATGGGGAAAACATGACGACCCAACCTGTTCACTTTGTGGAAAGATAGGCACGCTAGAAAACACACTATCATCTTGCCAAACAGCCCTTACACAAGGAAGATACAGGTGGAGACACGACAAGGTCCTCCAAGAACTGGCAGACATAGTGGAAAGAGAGAAGCATAAGAAGAGGACTGTGAATAAGACCGGGAAGATGCAGTTTGTAAAGGAAGTGGAAACCGTCAAGAAGCAGCAGACGCCAGCAGCATCGATCCTTGATCGTGCGCAATCATGGGATATGGTTGTTGACCTGAAACGAAGGCTGGTTTTCCCAAGTGTGGTCCAGGCAACACAACGCCCCGACATGGTGATCTGGTCGGCAAAAGATAAGTGTCTGGTGATGGTTGAATTCACAGTTCCTTGGGAGTCGCGCTGTGATGAGGCGATGGAGAGGAAAACGGTAAAATATGCTGATCTGCAGAGGGAATGCAGGGAGAAGGGGTGGCACACATGGCTATTCCCAGTGGAGGTCGGCGTCCGAGGCTTTCTGGAGACTCTTAACTGCACTTGGCCTGACATGAAGAGACAGAAAGCGAGCGGTCAACAGACTTGGGATGCAGCGGAGAGAGCATTGAGATGGCTTTTGCTTAGGAGAGAAGAGAGGAGCTGGCAGTCGTCTACTGACACGTAGGTGATTGATTAACCCCTGCGGACCCACCACCAGGAGAATGTATCGAGATTAAAAGGTCGAAACATTCAGTGATCGATGGCTCTCGACTGAGGATCTCAGTAGTCCAGCAGTTTGACGACTGTTTACATCTCATTATAAAATAAAGGAAAATGATAAATTGGCTATACAAAACCAATCAACACGCTCAATATGACATAAAACATAACATAAAGAATACAGCTTGACTCAACGCCTTCGAACGGTCAGCGCCAATCAAAGTAGGGTTTTACGGCAATTTACAGGTCACTTTTAACCAAGCAATACTATTAAAAAATGCAATATAATAAAATATGTCTATATTACACAAGTTTAACACGTTTACCTAAACTGATTAATTCACCGCCTTAGAACTGTCGTTCAAAATACGCATTGGCTGTGAAGAAACTGTAGTGTATTCATTCGCTTCGTGTCTTAATGCATCAATTGCAATACATTTTGTTCCATCGGTTTATTCATCGACCATATATTATAGATAATACACTATTCAGAAGTAAACGCACCAGCAGAATATATTTTAAGATTTACTACTCACCGGTCGTCAACAAGAACTCCAACTTTAAAATGAATTATGAATAAATAAGTAACGATCTATAATGTTAAAACTGCAAACACATAACCTGTAGGCTCACTGTTCCAGAGACCATTAATACTTAAACTGTTTACAGAATAACATATTATTGCAAATAATGACACATTATGGCTGAATTGAATATTTACAAATAGGATGACAAGCTTATATAAGTTAATACTTTTACAAAGTATAATTTAATAAACTTGCATTAATAAAGATTTTTTCTTTCCAAAATTTATATCTTTGAATAGTTTTCACACTTGTCATTAGTAACAGCATATCCGGTTACGACTATATTATTACTTTCATAATTTTGAAAGACGTTTAATCACGAATACTGTGTCCCTACAGTTATATGTGTTATTTAGTATTTATCGTTACAAATACCAATTCATAGGATACACAACTTATCATGAGTATGAAGAAACCTTCAGTAACAGCTTAACACTATATAGTGTACCTAGTTGCATATCTTTGACATATAAACATACATGTTAGTGTGTTTGTTTTTACACACAACGGACATAAAGGTATTTTATGGTAAATGCGATCGAAGCGTCGTTCCTCACAAGTATTGCATATATATTTGCTAGAGTCATGTTCCCAGTAGTCTGAATACCAGCCAATGATGGTTTATCACTGATGTTGTTTTGCTATACATAAATCATGATTTTAAGCATTGCTAACACTTCATACGCTAATTATAACTAAATGATCGGTTAACGTATGCAGGTTTTGTCATTGAGTAATTACTCGAACTTGTAAAAGCACCGCACATTGCATCTTCAAACAAAACAAGTGAAGGTACATTAAAGTCTAATGTTTGCCCGATTATAAAAACTGAAGTGCAATAATAAATGATAATCAGAACAGACACTTTAAACACAATCTTTTGAATCGTGTTTATTAACAATTAACAAAGAATGTTAGAAACAAAATTAAGAACACTCTTACATTTATGTTTTTGACATTGTGTTCTCAACGTTGCAATGCAAGTCAAGTAATATTCTATTATGTGGAATGCACAAATCCCAAGGGTACAGTTTAGAAACATCAGAGCTTAATAATATTTACATACAAATGAATGCCTTGATACATGTTAAGTTGGTTTTAAGTTTCTAATACAACTAAATCGAATATACAGTTTTATTCATTTAAAATAATTTTAAAAGTAATTGCGTCTCATATCGAACATGAACCTTACGGATAAAGAATTATAGACTTCGGTAATTCGAGCAAAGGTATTTTTTATTAAAACATATATCCAACCAATTAATGAATGTCAACATAAAACAAATATTCTTGTATAAAATCAATTATACTGAAAGCTTACGTTTTTTAATTAACCCCTACCCGAGAAATCTAAAGAGCAAATCAGCCCTGAATAAACACTTGTGTGACACTCTCAAAGAACATATCAAACAGTTCCCTCTATCGTTATCAGAGTCAATTAATATTGTATGGGCATTCATGTAAAGTCATTAATTACAGACAATAGACCATTGTGATTAATCGTATATAGTTATATGATATATGATGCGTTAAAAAATGTATTGAACGAGAATCATTCAATAACATTTTATATACATCGATATTATCAAAATTTCGTATCGTTTTCCATTAAATATGCAATATAAGAAGCTATTTACCAAATTTTGCTTAAGTAGCAACTATCTTTTATAAAAAAAAAAAACTGAATCGTTAAAAGCACACTCCTGCAGTCCATATATTAATTAATGAAACATTATCAAACTATAGTCTCTGTCAGGGAGTAAAAATCATGTAATTCATAAAATGTTTTACGACGGATTTATGGGCATTTCTAAAATTAAACCAGCGACAAGAAGATGAGCAGAACAAACGCGAACATTCCAACGACATTGCCTTCGTTGGCCAAGATTTAAATAAGACTTGCCTGGTTAACATATTGGTGTATTAAATGCATAACTAATGACAATTAGTTGTTCTTTTGTTTGTTGTTCTCTTATGTACCTGTACGTCGTTATAATCCAATATCCTCTCTTAAGGCACCGATCTTATTTATCAGTTAGCATGACCATGAGCGTTCACAAGTTTGTGAGCTTTTTATGTACGGAACGCATAGCTTTTCGTCGTAGCCGAAATATATTACTTTAAACACTATATTCTCTGAAATTCTCGTATTGAAAATGAACATAGCATAAGTTCAGCCATTCGTGCAAGTAAATACACCCACCTAGGCTATATAATAATAAGTCGTTACTAATGTCATATATTAACGAAATCTGAAATATATTTACATTGATAACATATCTGACCAAGCTTTAATAGCAGGAAAAAACTTTTCCTTCACCAATATTTAAATCCGAACAAACTTAATCGTGTCACCGTTTGGCCATTCAGATCGCGGAGTAAGACCACTAGTGTTCTTCCTCGCCTTGAAGCGGTAAAAATACGAGAGCTTATAACAACAGTCTTCATCAGTTTAAGTATTGCGAAAACGATAATGATTATAACAAAAGCGTCAAAATTTGGCAGTTTTTTATTGTACAGTAATTAAGGCTCTTTTTCCAATGCTGTATATTTTCAAGTTGCCCTTTTCCGTTATTAGAAAACTTAACGTATGATTATTTGCGTTCACAGGTACATTTCCCGTTATTGGCTTTATGGCATGCAATTACATATCGAGAAACACGCTAGCATAGCATTTCTTTCACACAAAGTACGCATTTAGCTTCTCAAGCAGTCGATAGTATATGCATCACCAAAAGGTTCAGCAATCACTATTTAATAAGATTGTCTCGCCGCAAAAAAAATCAAGCATCAAAGACGACAATGAAAATAGACAGGAGCAAGAATTGGTGTCCGTTAAACGACTGTTGTTTTAAGATATTCGTCAATAACGGCCGTTAATCACGGGCGCCATCACTTGTTGCAATGCATTGATATATGAAACAATGCTACTTCAGAGGTGGCGCTAAGGACCGGATGTTTTGAAATATCACGGATAATTATTCAGGCTGAGTGGGGTTTGTATGATTTTTCCAACATTATTCGCATTATTTTTAAATTGGGCAATGTAGTGCAATTCGGCGAAGATGTATTCATTGATGTGACGATCAAATGTCTACCCAATCAAATCGCTAACAACAGCAAAAAAATCCTTGGAACATGGTATAAGTTGTTCAATGCACAAAAACATGGCTTCTGGTAAAGCTAATAGATACTTTGGTATTTTTCTAAATGAGATGGAGCCTATTCCACGGAAGTGGCGCTAATGACACATTTTCAGCTATTTTAATTTTCGATTCCGAGCATACACCTGTTGTGTCGTATTCTAGTTTGAGTGCTCGATCTTTTTTTCTAAATTCGATCATAATGAAATATAATAAAAAAGTAAAGTTTACATAATTATGAAAAAACATTTGTTTCAAAGAGAATTCGAAGATTTCTGTCATTGAATATACTATAAAACTGGAAAGAAACTTGAGTATAATAAAAAAAGGTAAACGATTAAAGCCGGAGATTTCCTAATTTTTTGAAGATGTTTGTAGGAACAAACGACACATGTTAGGCTATTTCAGTTTCGTTGACCTTTGCCTTTTAGTGAATTAAGCAATTGGATTAGGGGACAAACGCATCGTTTCAAGCAAAACTTACATCGTTTTATTATTTCGTGAATAATGTTACTGTATAATCAAATTTGTTGTAGAAAACATATTTTCACAATTTTGAGAATTTATTTATTGTGTATATTTAATATTGCATATTTTTGGTTTATATCGTACATTGTGTTTTTTTGGGTGTTCTTAGCTTTTTAATGTAGTTGGTTACTTGCATATTAACATATTATTATTTTTATATAATGTGTATATGTTCTGCATAGATTTGAATAAAAGTATTTACGTAGAAAAAAAAAACAAATATGAAAATGAAAAAATATGTAGCAAATGTATGTCATGTGATGATTTATATATCGTTCATTGGCTCCATTTCCTGTCATTAACGGCACCTCATTGGCATTGGCTCCATCTCTTTTGGAAAAAATACAAAAATATACTTATTAGATCTGCAAGAAGCAAATTTGTTTGTATTGTACATGCAGCAACTAGTATATGTTGAACGCAATCGTTTGATGTCGTGTGCGAATAAATTAAGTGGAAATGTGCTCGTCACAAAGGCAAAAGACATTGATTTGCTTTCAAAAACTGCACCATGGAACAACTTATAGAGGTCCTGACGTTTCCGAAAGAGTTTTGATTGTATATTGCTGTACTTATGTGGATACATTGATCTTCGCTGATTCGCACTACATTGCCTGATTTGTTTTAAATAATGCGAAATACTTTGGAAACAACAAATAAACCCAACTCACCATAAAGAATTATCCGTGAAATTTCAAAACATCCGGCTCTTGGCGCCACCTCGAAAGTAGCATTGCCTCATTTAATAATGCATCGCAAAAAAGAAAGGGCACTTGTGATTAACGCCAGTGTCAATCGAACGAACTTGATCAAATTATAAAGAGTTTTATAACGATTTTAGTTAATAGATTTTTGCATGAAAAATAATCATTAAAATATTTTAGAGTAAACTAACCGTTATAAGCGCGTTTGCTTCTACACCCAACGGTCGCAGATTCTCATCCGTATGAACACGAAATCTTATATTATGAGGCAATTAAATCTTATAAGGTCGCACGCTTCATTCTAGTGGTTTAAACTCCTCCTCCATCATTTCGAAATTTTACATATTAAGTGATCAATGAATAGCTACGATATGATCTTAGGATATAAATACATAACTAAGCAAGTAATCGCACTATTACACAGTTCATTAATATCTCATTGGTTTTCCCGTCAGGTTATTTTTTGCTATGAATGACACATTGCCGCTTCAGTTTGTTCTAACATTAGATCTGAAGAATTAAACACTGTGGTTTTGAATATATTTTACTACATTGTCCTTGAAATGCGTAACGTAATTTCGTATAGGAATTCTACCTATACGTGATTGAATGTGTAAACAACGTTATTTAAAACTTGTTGCAATGTTGGAAGGCTTTCGAGCTTAAAGGCTTCAATCGGTATATATCCAGGTGATTTGCTAAATTTATCTGTTCAACTCTCTGGATATAACGTTTGCTTTTACTGCTTTCTTTCTTTAAACAAATCAATCCTGACTGTTTTTGTCTAAGCACTAAATAGAAATCAAGTAAATGATATATTTATGTCTAAAGATATTGTTTTTGAGTAATAAGTTGAACAAGTCAATATTCAAACAAAACAGGCGTATTAACAAACTTTTGAATGGTAAATTAACTAGTAATGCTTGACTAAATTCCTTTTTTATGTATTTTGCATTTAATTTAAAATGATTTTAATGAATCTTTGTTTGTTTTCAACGTTTGGTTAAGTCTACTGTTAACGCCGAAAAGCTTTGTAAAGACCGATCACTAAAGCACTGATTCAATCTTGTATCGGTTATGTTCGGTTTGGTGTTGTGCTTAATGGTGTGTTGATTGATATATTGGTTGTTTGCCGTAAAAAAGGACTAGCGGGTGATAGCAATAATAAATGCATGGCGATGATTTCTAATATAATTATGTAGAGGTAAGTAGGCTGCAATTATGATGTAAATCAGGAGCAGCGTTTTATATTCACACAATAACATTATATTCGTGTGAAAATCGTGTTTTGTCGATTTTTGTATAGTGTGTGATGCATACAACGCAAGTAAAATAGAAATAAAAAGAAGATACATTTTATAAAATAGTTCACATGTTTTAGCGATTTACGTTGATCGATCCAATACCTTTTGAACGTTTTTAATCGCATGAAGTTGATTTTTAGATAAATGTCAAAAAACATATAAATAAAATGTATAAACGCAAAGATTCTTGATATATGCTTACTCAAAAAGTGCTAAAGCCTAATTACTACAGCCTAATTTTTCGGATTGCGGGCTATACGAAAAATATGCATGTCATTTCAGTTTATTACAATTTTCCACATAAATATCGACGTTGCAGAAACAAGCAAACTATTTTTTTTTATCATGCTACAACAAAAAAGTACTAAAATAAGGTTGATGAAATTTACTTTTTTTGAATAGATGGCCCTATGGGGAATATGAAAGTTATATCATTTTTTGTCTGCCAAAAATTGTGTAAGCCATAGTTACATAAATAAGTAAGAACTAAAATATAAATCATGAAACCACTTAAATGATATAATTTTAATACACCTAGATATGTAAATTGAGGGCCATATAGTGAATAGTTATGTTGTTTCAGTTGTTTCGTCCCACAAAGTGCGTTTGTTAGGGCTACATATCACTTAAATTAGTATCATTCTTCACCTAAAAAGTACTAAAGATAGGTTAATGAAACGTTAGGAAAATCTGGGTTTTCATATCACCTACATATACATATTAGGGGACCGGTGTTGTGTATGTTACCAAGATTGTGTAATTAGTGCAAATCAATCTGGTAAAATAGTAATAGAGAACATGTTGTAATAGATATGCGTTAAATTCATGTTTAAAGTTTACAAGAACGTAAAATGCAGATAACGACACGAACAACGTAACTGGTTAAGTTACCAAAAAATAATAATACATTTCCAGTGATATAATAACAACCCGATGCAATCGTGTGAAGAAAACATACCCTAAATATTTTACATAACATAACAGCAACATTTATTTCGGCGCCAAAGGTAAATATTATTAAATACAGGTTTTCCAATCAATAAACATTTAGTTTTTAATAATCCAGGTTTAAAAAAAAATAGATGAACCGTTATAACAATACAATCCAGGTTTCCCATCAAATGAACATTTATTTAAAGCAAACAGAGCGTAATACTTGAAGTTAATGCATGCAGTAATTGATTTACACAAATATGACTACTTTTTATTACTTTTGTGCCTGCATACAATTAACTATATATTTAAAACAAATGAAACTATATTCCCGAACAGCGAAACCTATGCATTTATTTAAACGTATTTTAATGATACTGTTTGGTAGATTGGCGTTTTACTTAAGGTAGGAATTTCCAGATAGTGTGAACATGTTCGTATCTTTACGAAGACCTGTCAATTCGTTAAAAAACTACCACAGGCTTTTGGCTGCAATACATAACGATGATCTGGAATAAGTACTAAATGATGATATATTCTAAAATTATATCCGCATGAACGGATTTAGCTGATATTTGAATTAATTGAATGTAATTGTTCCTCATATTTTGTAATTATGTTACCCTGATTTATCTCGGTAATAAAACCTTGAGTAACTAAAAACATAAAACCAAATGGAATTATTATTATCGTATTTGGTTTTCAATTTCGAAACTGAAAATGATATGATGATAATGCGTATTTAACCATCAACTATGTTAACGCCCCTATTGATTTGGATTTACCGCTCTAATTAATCACCATTTTATATTAAATGTGTGAGTTGTTAATATTGCCACTTGCTTTCAATAAAAGACAACCACACATATTACAAAGAATGTATTTCACCCCTATCCCCCCAAAAAAGACAATAAATAAATATTTCGGTGATCTCATTGTATTTCTAGTTTTAATCACGAAATTACGAAATATAACTTGCTACATTATGTTGGCAGAAAACTGCCTTTACGCTTTACGCAACATAACTTCGGGTTCTAAAACTAAAAGACAGATTGTTATTTATACGGTTCGTTCAAAATATTCTTCTTTAAAATAATAAAAAGTACAAGATTACAAGAGATTGGAATAAAATAAGCAATAATTTATTATAAATTACTTGATTTGTAATTTTCAGCTCAGCTAAAAGTAATTATTAAGAATACTACAAAGTACCCAGGGTAAGGAAATTTCTAACAGCAAACTTAGTTTGTTTGCTGCAAACAGCGCTGGTGACAGTGAGGACAACTAAATCAGTACTAAAAGGTAACCAGGAGTATAATCAGGTGCCTTTAAGAATATTTTTCGTGACCGGGATATATTATAGTATACTAAAGAGTATTCGGGTTTTTAGTAGTACCTGAGCCGACAACTATCAATTGAACAACTACAATATGTATTTGTCGGCCTAGATACTACTAAAAAGTACCAAGGATACTCTGAAGTATACAACAAGTACCCAGGGTACGGAACATATACTAACAAGTACCAAGGCGTATGGTCGGTAAGTGCATATGCATGATTTTTAATGCTTTGTAAAACGACTTGGATCTCAAAATCTAATATTATGATGTTGGCTAAATTATGGCTCCTGAAGTAATCAATGCTTAAGCCGGACGGAAAATTTACAATATGACACATGATAACATAGATATAATAAAGTACTAGAATAGAATAAATTGACTAGCTTTTCTAAAGCAACTGTATAATTATATAGAGAGCTGTTTACGCATACATATATAATAATTCAACATTAGCCTATGGAGCATGTTTTGGAACATCGAGGCTCCCATTAGTATTACTAAACTGATATTTGTTGTATGTATCTTTCCATATGCCTGGATTAACGCAATTGTTTGTTAATAATTGCTGATATTTCTGTAAAATATCATTCAAATTTTAAATTCAGCACCACTTGTAAAAAACATGTAAGGATTACAGACAACGAATAATCAGTGCACTTGGGCGGTACATTGATAAATATAATTTATTTATAAGATTATTTTCTATTATATTTCTTTTGTTTAAATATGTATGATATTAATATAATATGTATACCTTTTCATCGTTTAAAACCTCATAGCCATGATTGACAACTCCTAATTAAAGTGACCCCAGCTTTAATCATTGAAATTCTTAGTTATGCATTAAATGTATTGTCAATTAATGCACCGGCACATGCTTGCTTAGTATTTTAATTAAATATCTCTCGTATGAAAACTCGAATATCAAGATAAAAGCGCGTTTTGAAAATCAAATTATCATAATTTATCTCAAATGTTACTGGACACATACGCGAATAATGTTTAATATAAGAAAATAGTAATATTCGTACATCCAAAATCTCGAAGGTAAAGTAAAAAAAAAACTTATTTGCGGACGGTTTTCCTTCAATAACTTGCATTCTGCTGTCTACGATATTGAATAAAAAAAAAACGAGGAAAGCACAAGTACCGCAGAGTCCAAAGGGCGTATTTATTTATAAAAAAACACAAATGTAATGTTGTTTATCGGGTGAAATTACAAGCTACTTCATTTCGAAAATCACATTTTTGAAGTCAGTTCCAACTTATATCACTTAAACGCAGTCAGCTCCAGTATACTCATGCCATCCTTCTAAGTATATCTTTTAAAAGAGAGACACATCATAAATGAGAAAATATTGTTAAACGATTCAACGCACTTTCGAACGCATCCAACATTTTAACAACGTTATTTATCTCTTCGAATTGGCATTAATTGCCATCTGGTGCCAATTTAGTTCGTTTTATGTTAGGAGAAGTTTCAAATTCAATTTATAATTCATCTTTTATAAACTCAAAAACGTATGTCAGTGTGTCAGGATATTTAACAGCAAACTTAGTTTGTTTGCTGCAAAGAGCGCTGGTGCAATTGACAGTGAGGACAACCAAATCAGTTTTTTTAAATTAAGTTTTCGTTAAACGGATATTTAAATTAACTAGTAACAATTTGTCGCACATCATCTTATCATAAAGAAATTACACAAGAAAATCCGCATGCGTGCAATTTCTTCTATAGAGAACATATATCGCATTCAAAATATGTAGACGAAATAAATTATTAAACGTATCGTCGTGTGCCTGACACTTAACACCAATAAAAACAGTTAATATACAACATATAAGTATCACCACTTTGACAAAAGTTCGAACAGCAATAAGTAAGTGTTGAAGTTTTTGCGTGCTCGGTATATAATAAAACTAGATATTTTACGGAGCAAGCAGATCAATAATTAATAATAAGTGTGACAATCTCTCTTTTAAAGTCGCAAAAAACGGCCTCCCTCTATCGTCGTCAACGGCCATTTATATTTTTATAGATGGATATTGGCGTCAGATTTCATTTGCAGATAGTTAGCAAGAGTAGTAAACACTTACAGGATCATTGATGCGTTAACATTAATAAATAATGAGCGAGAATAGCACCGTGACAAAAAAATCTATGTTTTATATTGTCATGGAATTACAATGTTGTTGTAAGATATGAGCACAATGTTTTAACGTGATTGCACTTGTAGTATATAATCACCTAAATAAGCGTGTATTTGGTTAAAACACACACTTTCATATTAATTCATTATTCGAGATTGTCATATATTTGCTAAATAAGTTAAACATATCTAGCAGTTGTATCATCATATAACGTTTTTAATCAGAGTTAGTCTATACAACTTTTTTACAACGACTAAGAACGGTGAAAGAGACAAAAATATTCATTACAAACCAAAGCTTTTTCTTAAACATTTGCCGCAGGTACAAATAGTTTGTCGTTTATATCTTAAGTATGAATGACACAGTATTGTTGCTTATAAGTATCCTACTGATAACTTTTCAAACTACAAACGTGTAAACAGCAAATCATAGTTAATAAATAGAACGTACATAAACTGAAAAACGTTTATTTGAAATGTCATTGTTCAATGTTAAAACCACTTAATGATGCACACGCTTTGGCGATTATACGCCTGATTTTTTATGGTTGTGCTTTAAGGCATATCTGGATTAGAAATCTTCAGTTGAACATAATCCGTGTAAAAAGTGCATGTGTTACACTGAGGAATGCATGCTATTTTAAAATAAATATAAAATATTATAAACATGTAAAGACATTCGGTTGGGATTCCGACTAAAATGTGTAACAAGTTTGTATTTTGTTTGGATAAAGGATCGCCATCATATATGATAATGGCGATTTAATAAAAAAAGACTGTATTCCATTCTTGCTTTTCAATTGATTTCATATGAAGCTACATTATAATTGACACAATATGTATTATTACGCAATATCTGACTTTTAAAGCAAAATCTTCAATTTCGTGTTCAGCGTAAACTGCATATTGTCAATCTAAAAATAGACTTTACATTGTTTAGTTTAAACATATTTATTCCAAACAATACACATGTTTTTTACACCGAATTACATACAACATTTATACAGTTAACATTTTTGAATAGGATAGGAACGAAAGAAAATGTATAGTTCTTCTCAAAAAACAAATAGAATTACATGTTGTTAGACGAAAACTGTTGTGTTTTTATGATTACATAATAATATAAGTCTGCAAAAAAAAGAGAAACTCCAACTATAGAGTTTAATTTGTTAAAAAATGTGTTATATGATAACATTTGAAAGGTGAATGGAAGAGACGGACAGAGTTCTTGGGAGAAAATATAAGAAGTGTTAAAATACATGATTAGGGAAAAAGACGAAAATAAACTTGAGAGTCGTTCTGTAGCATTTTTCCGAATCAAATTGTTTGCATTTTACAATATATTTGTAAACTGCATCATCTATTTAAGTATTTGTTAAGAAGTCACGAGTGTTATCATTGAGTCAAAAAGTTCGCCGCGAATGTGTGCATACTGAGTGCAGTCGAGAAAGTAATGTGACGTCGTTTCATGACGTTCACATTGACATAACGTGGATGTAAAAACATTCCTCCTGAAAAGATGTACATTAAAAGCACTACACTTTGTTCTTAGGCGCATGTGTAACGTTTGAGATCGTCTTTCGACGTGTGAAAAAAGGGGTATTTGCCATCGGTCGATCTGTGTTAATGAGCCTTTTAAAAGAATGGATCGATTCAGCGTTTTTGACGACATCGGGAAGATTATTACATTCAGATACAGTGGACGGAAGAAACTAATTTGAATAAAGTGACGTTCGCGCTTGAATCGTTCGGAGATGTGACGAAGTTCTTAATGAGTAATTGTTACTTTACCCAACGGTTGCGGGCAAAAGAGACTGTAAGTAGTTTGGAACATTGTTCGAGTTCATTTTGTACATTAATATTAGCTTGTGTTTGTGTCGTCGTTAACGGATAGTTTCCCATCGTAGCTCATTATAGAGATCTTCTTATGAAACTAAACGTGTACATCTGGATATTATGCGCGCGGCTTCGATTTGAAATTTTTCTAGTTAATCTTTTTCATATTGCGTACAATTATCAAATACTGAGACTGAGTACTCAAGGATTGATCTTTTAAACGATACATATATTTTCTCGAGAGTTTTTCTATCAAGCTTTATTTTTAATCGACGCATTATATGAACTCGTGGCCATGACTTTTCCTTTACGAAGGATATGTGTGCATGCCATGTAAAGTCATTGGACATAAAAACAACTAAATATTTATGAACATTAACAATTACAATTACGTTTTGCATAGTCATAGCTGGATAATTTGTTTTTTTCATTTTACGAGAAATTAGCATTGAATCGGATTTTGAGAGATTAAAGCATACCAACCATTTTTCAGCTCAGCTGGAAATTTTATTAATGTCTGACTGCAATACGTCTGCAGCAACGTTAGGTGATTTACGACCATGAAAAGACTGGTATCATCAGCGAACAAATATATGTGTGCATTAATATCAGCAATAATGTTATTTATAAACACTTGTCCTAGAATAGAGCGTTGTAGGACTCCGGCGAGAATTTCAATAGGGGTTGTTTTAACACACAACGGACATAAAGGTATTTTATGGTAAATGTAATCCATACATTTATGGATCCTCACAAGTGTTGCATGGATATTTGCTAGAATCATGTTCCCAGTTGTCTTAATAACAGCCACTGTTGGTTTATCACTGATGTTGTTTTTGCTATAAATAAATCCGGAATTTAAGCGTTTCTAGCACTTCATACGCTAATTATAGCTAAATGATCTGTTAACGTATGCAGGTATTGCCATTGAGTAATCACTCGCATCTTTAAGCAGAACACATGACGGGACATTAAAGTCTTATGTTTGACCGATTATAAAACCTAAATTGCAATTATGAAAGATAATCAGGACAGACATTTTAAACACAATCGTTTGAATCGTGTTTACGGCGTGGACCGCTGTGCGTTTAAATACATTGACAAGGTAACGTATCATGTTTAATCGGTTATACATAACTAATTCAGAAATGCGACGAACAAGTAATTTACAAAAATTAAAATATACGTTTTCTGCGAGTAATTGCTATTAGAACGTATTCAACACCATACACGTGTTATCTATCACATACAAGTTACATATATTACAACATTGATGCTATTAACAAAGAATGTTAGAAACAAAATTAAGAACAATCTTAAATTAATGTTTATGACATTGTGTTCTCAAAGTTGCAATGCAAGTAAAGTGATATTTTATTATGTGGAATGCACAAATCCCAAGGGTACAGTTTAGAAACATCAGAGCTTAATAATATTTACATACAAATGAATACCCTGATACATGTTAAGTTGGTTTTAAGTTTCTAATACAACTAAAATTAATATACAGTTTCATTCATTTAAAATAATTTTAAAAGTTATCATATCAAACATGAACCTTACAGATAAAGAATTATAGACTTCGGTTATTCGAGCAAAGGTATATTTTTTATTAATTATATATCCAACCTATTAATGAATGTCAACATAAAACAAATATTCTTGTATAAAATCAATTATACTGAGAGCTTATGCGTTTTTTAATTAACCCCTACCCGAGAAATCTAAAAAGCAAGTCAGCCCTGAATAAACACTTGTGTGACACCCCCAAAGAACATATAAAACAGTTCCCTCTATCGTTATCAGAGTCCATTAATATTGTAAGGGCATTCATGTGAAGTCATTAATTACAGACAATAGGCCATTGTGATTTATCGTATATAGTTATATGATATATGATGCGTTAAAAATGCATTGAACGAGAATCATTCAATAACATTTTATATACATCGATATTATCAAAATTAAAATTTCGTATCGTTTTCCATTAAAAATGCAATATAAGATGCTATTTACCAAAATTTGCTTAAGTAGCAACTATCTTTTATTTAAAAAAAATGAATCGTTAAAAGCACACTCCTGCAGTCCATATTTTAATTAATGTAATATTATCAAACTATAATCTCTGTAAGGGAGTAAAAATCATGTAATTCATAAAATGTTTTACGACGGATTTATGGACATTTCTAAAATTAAACCAGCGACAAGAAGATGAGCCAAACAAACGAGAACATTCCAACGACATTGCCTTCGTTGACCAAGATTTAAATAAGACTTGCCTGGTTAACATATTGGTGTATTAAATGACGATTAGTTGTTCTTTTGTTTGCTGTTCTCTTATGTACCTGTACGTCGTTATAATCCAATATCCTCTCTTAAAGCACCGATCTCATTTATCAGTTAGCGTGACCATGAGCGTTCACGAGTTTGTGAGCTTTTTATGTATGGAATTCATAGTTTTTCGTCGTAGCCGAAAAATATTACTTTAAACACTATATTCTCTGAAATTCTCGTATTGAAAATGAACATAGCATAAGTTCAACCATTCGTGCAAGTAAATACACCCACCTTTGCTATATAAAAATATGTCGTAAGTCGTGAGAAAACGATAATGATTATAACAAAAGCGTCAAAATATGGCAGTTTTTTATTGAACAGTAATTAAGGCTCTTTTTCCAATGCTGTATATTTTCAAGTTGCCCTTTTCCGTTATTAGAAAACTTAACGTATGATTATTTGCGTTCACAGATACATTTCCCGTTATTGGCTTTATGGCATGCAATTACATATCAAGAAACACGCTAGCATAGCATTTCTTTCATCCAAAGTACGCATTTAGCTTCTCAAGCTCGATAGTATATGCATCACCAAAAGGT
Organism: Dreissena polymorpha; assembly: GCF_020536995.1. Taxonomy (NCBI): domain Eukaryota; kingdom Metazoa; phylum Mollusca; class Bivalvia; order Myida; family Dreissenidae; genus Dreissena; species Dreissena polymorpha. Next base: position 54,961,012 of record NC_068365.1, read on the forward strand.
TCAACAATCACTATTTAATAAGATTGTCTCGCCGCAAAAAATCAAGCATCAAAAACGACAAAAAAAAAATAGACAGGAGCAAGAATTGGTGTCCGTTTAACGACTGTCGTTTTAAGATATTCGTCAATAACGGCCGTTAATCACGGGCGCCACCACTTTTTCAATGCATTGATATATGAAACAATGCTACTTCAGAGGTGGCGCTAAGGACCGGATGTTTTGAAATATCACGGATAATTATTCAGGCTGAGTGGGGTTTGTATGATTTTTCCAACATTATTCGCATTTTTTTTTTTAATTGGGCAATGTAGTGCAATTCGGCGAAGATGTATTCATTGATGTGACGATCAAATGTCTACCCAATCAAATCGCTAACAACATCAAAAAATTTCTTGGAACATGGTATTAGTTGTTGATAGAACAAAAACATGGCTTCTGGTCAAGCTAATAGATACTTTGGTAATGACACATTTTCAGCTATTTTAATTTTCGATTCCGAGCATACACCTGTTGTGTCGTATTCTAGTTTGAGTGTTCGAACTTTTTTCTAAATTCGATCATAATGAAATATAATAAAAAAGTAAAGTTTACATAACTATAAAGAAACATTTGTTTCAAAGAGAATTTGAAGATTTCTGTCATTGAATATACTATAAAACTGGAAAGAAACTTGAGTATAATAAAAAAGGTAAACGATTAAAGCCGGAGATTTCCTAATTTTTTGAAGATGTTTGTAGGAACAAACGACACATGTCAGCCTATTTAAGTTTCGTTGACCTTTGTCTTTTAGTGAATTAAGCAATTGGATTAGGGGACACACGCATCGTTTCAAGCAAAACTTACATCGTTTTATTATTTCGTGAATAATGTTACAATATAAGCACATTTGTTGTAGAAAACATATTTTCACAATTTTGAGAATTTATTTATTGTGTATATTTAATATTGCATATTTTTGGTTTATATCGTACATTGTGTTTTTGTGTTCTTAGCTTTTTAATGTAGTTGGTTACTTGCATATTAACATATTATTATTTTTATAGAATGTGTATATGTTCTGCATAGATTTGAATTAAAGTATTTACGTAGAAAAAAAAACAAATATGAAAAAGGAAAAATATCTTGCAAATGTATGTCATGTGATGACTAATATATCGTACATTGGCTCCATCTCCTGTCATTAACGGCACCTCATTGGCATTGGCTCCATCTCTTTTGGAAAAAATACAAAAATATACTTATTAGATCTGCAAGAAGCAAATTTGTTTGTATTGTACATGCAGCAACTAGTATATGTTGAAAGCAATCGTTTGATGTCGTGTGCGAATAAATTTAGTGGAAATGTGCTCGTCACAAAGGCAAAAGACATTGATTTGCTTTCAAAAACTGCACCATGCAACAACTTATAGAGGTCCTGACGTTTCCGAAAGAGTTTTGATTGTATATTGCTGTACTTATGTGGATACATTGATCTTCGCTGATTCGCACTACATTGCCTGATTTGTTTTAAATAATGCGAAATACTTTGGAAACAACAAATAAACCCAACTCACCATAAAGAATTATCCGTGAAATTTCAAAACATCCGGCTCTTGGCGCCACCTCGAAAGTAGCATTGCCTCATTTAATAATGCATCGCAAAAAAGAAAGGGCACTTGTGATTAACGCCAGTGTCAATCGAACGAACTTGATCAAATTATAAAGAGTTTTATAACGATTTTAGTTAATAGATTTTTGCATGAAAAATAATCAGTAAAATATTTTAGAGTAAACTAACCGTTATAAGCGCGTTTGCTTCTACACCCAACGGTCGCAGATTCTCATCCGTATGAAAACGAAATCTTATATTATGAGGCAATTAAATCTTATAAGGTCGCACGCTTCATTCAAGTGGTTTAAACTCCCCCAGCCCCCCCCCCCCCCCCCCCCTTTAGTTGTGTGTATGTTTATTTCGTGTTTGTACGCTTTGTTTTGTACTGTAAAGGCTATTGATAACTTGCCGAACATGAAAGACGAGTCGATGAAACGAACTCGTCTCAAGAAAACGTAGCTGGATTTTCATTATTCCAGTATATTTAATTCTAATGTTTGATTAATTTACTAATTGTGAACGCATTCCTTCAGACACGTATTAAATTTAGAAATATAGACATTTAAAGACAATAAGTAGAATATATTTATGTATATGTGTAATTACCTCGCATACATGCCATTTGATTCAAATAACCATCTGTCAAACATATTAGAAGGGTTCAAATGTTACATTTATAACCTTTCCTGAAGTTACATTAACTTCCTATTACTGAAAAACTTCAATAGAGAACAAGTAAAATTGACGGAAGATATATTGCATGCAAATGGATGTTGCAACCTATTAGTATAATTTATGTATTTCCAATTCATTTCAAATGTGTTCAGTAATGCTATTAATATTGTGTATAAACATTAAGTAAATTTAAAAGTCCGCATGCTGGGTTATTTTTTCATCATACGAAATTATGATATTAATAATTGTTACATTAATAACTTAATATTGAACTAAGTTTACAAAATCGGATGAAAGCCTGACCTTTTGCAAGTATAATTGATAAGCTTCTGCTATATGTAATTTATAATTATAGAAGCAACCCGTTTCTGTGATGCTAGCGCCGTGTTACTGACTAAAACTATTGTTTGAAAATATGTGTGCGCGAAGGTAGCACTTTCTAACTGGAATTTATTTTACCATACAATGTAGAAATAATTTAAATATAAGTAATTGGGGGTAACAGTTGATATTAAAAGGAAGAAAACATGACATTGCTTCGGAATACTAAAATCTTATTTTCTAGTGACGGTCGAAATAATTTGCCAAGATTGTTCTGCTCTATATTTCAACTGTTTAAATGTGACTGGTTTAGAGCCCATTGTCAAGTTTACCATAACGTTAGAATAATATATAATAGTTAACCGAATATTCATAAATCAATAAAACACGCAGAATTTAAGACATAGTAAAGCCGTATATACATACCGTTTTCAATGTATTCCATCATTTCGAAATAGCTACGATATGATCTTATGATATAAATACATAACTAAGTTAGTAATCGCACTATTACACAGTACATTTATATCTTATTGGTTTTCCCGTCAGGATATTATTTGCTATGAATGACACATTGCCGCTTCAGTTTGTTCTAACATTAGATCTGAAACATTCATTACACACTGTTGTTTTGAATATATTTCACTACATTGTCCTTGAAATGCGTAACGTAATTTCGTATAGGAATTCTACCTATACGTGATTGAATGTGTAAACAACGTTTTTTAAAACTTGTTGCAATGTTGGAAGGCTTTCGAGCTTAAAGGCTTCAATCGGTATATATCCAGGTGATTTGCTAAATTTATCTGTTCAACTCTCTGGATATAACGTTAGCCAGTTACTGCTTTCTTTCGTTAAACAAATCAATCCTGACTGTATTTTGTCTAAGCACTAAATAGAAATCAAGTTTATGAAATATTAATTTCTCAAGATATTGTTTTTTAGTAATGAGTCGAACAGGTCAATATTCAAACAAAACAGGCGTATCAAGAAAATTGTGAATGGTAAATTAACTTGTAATGCTTGACTAAATTCCTCTTTTATGCCTTAGCTTTTAATTTAAAATGATTTTAATGAATCTTTGTTTGTTTTTAACTTTTGGTTAAGTCTACTGTTAAAGCCGAAAAGCTTTGCATAGACCGACCAGTAATGCACTGATTCAATCTTTTATCGGTGATGTTCGGTTTGGTGTTTATCTTAATGGTGTGTTGATTGATATATTGGTTGCTTGCCGTAAAAAAGGACTTGCGGGTGATAGCAATAATAAATCCATGGCGATTAATTTCTAATATAATTATGTAGAGGTAAGTAGGCTGCAATTATGATGTATATCAGGAGCAGCGTTTTATATTCACACAATTACATTGCATTCGTTTGAAAATCGTGTTTTGTCGATTTTTGTATAGTGTGTGATGCATACAACGCAAGTAAAATAGAAATAAAAAGAAGATACCTTTTATAAAAAAGTTCACATGTTTTAGCGATTCACGTTGATCGATCCAATACGTTTTTAACGTTTTTAAATGCATGAAGTTGATATTTACTTCAGCCTGGTTTGTATAAGTATCGTTCAAAGTAAAGAGATAAATGTAAAAAAAAAACATATAAATAAAATGTATAAACGCAAAGAGTCTTGATATATGCTTACTCAAAAAGTGCTAACGCCTAATTACTAAAGCCTTATTTTTCGGATTGCGGGCTTTACGAAAAATATGCATGTCATTTCAGTTTATTACAATTTTCCACATAAATATTGACGTTGCAGAAATAAGAAAACTAAATTTCTTGATCATGTTACAACAAAAAAGAACTAAAATAAGGTTGATGAAATTAATTTTTTTGAATAGATTTCCCTATGGGGAATATGAACGTTATTTCAGTTTTTGTCAGCCAAAAATTGTGTATGCCATAGTTACATAAATAAGTAAGCACTAAAATATAAATCCTGAAACCACTTAAATGATATAATTTTAATACACCTAGGTATGCAAATTGAGGGCCATATAGTGAATAGTTATGTTGTTTCAGTTGTTTCGTCCCAAAAAGTGCGTTTGTTAGGGCTACATATCACTTAAATTAGTATCATTCTTCAACTAAAAAGTACTAAAGATAGGTTAATGAAACTTTAGGAAAATCTGGGTTTTCGTATCACCTACATATACATATTAGCGGACCGGTGTCGTGTATGTTACTAAGATTGTTTAATTATTGCAAACCAATCTGGTTAAATAGTAATATAGAACATGTTGTTATAGATACGCGTTAAATTCATGTTTAAAGTTTACAAGATAGTAAAATGCAGATATTGACACGAACAACGTAAATGGTTAAGTTACCAAAAAATTATAATACATTTCCAGTGATATAATAACAACCCGATGCAATCGTGTTAAGAAAACATACCCTAAATATTTTATATAACATAACAGCAACACTTATTTCGGCGCAAAAGGTAAATATTATTCAATACAGGTATTCCAATAAATGAACATTTAGTCTTTAATAATCCAGTTTTTTTTAAGTAAATGAACCTTTATAACAATACAATCCAGGTTTCCCATCACATGAACATTTATGTAAAACAAAAAGAACGTAATACTTGAAGTTAATGCATGTAGTAATTGACTTACACAAATATGACTTCGTTTTATTACTTTGGTGCCTGCATACAATTAACTATATATTTAAAACAAATGAAACTATATTCCCGAACAGCGAAACATATGCATTTATTTAAACGTATTTAAATATACTGTTTGGTAGATTGGCGTTTTTCTTAAGGTAGGAATTACCAGATAGTGTGAACATGTTCGTATCTTTACGAAGACCTGTCAATTCGTTAAAAAAAATTATGTTCATTATCAAATAAATGTTTAAAGAAAACTAGCATTATGGATTTTAGAACAAAACTACCACAGGCTTTTGGCTGCGATACATAACGATGATCTGGAATAAGTACTAAATGATGATATATTCTAAAATTATATCCGCATGAACGGATTTAGCTGATATTTGAATAAATTTAATGTAATTGTTCTTCATATTTTGTTATTATGTTACCCTGATTTATCTCGGTAATTAAACCTTGAGTAACTAAAAACATAAAACAAAATGGAATTATTATTATCGTATTTGGTTTTCAATTTCGAAACTGAAAATGATATGATGATAATGCGTATTTAACCATCAACCATGTTAACGCCCCTATTGCGTTGGATTTACCGCTCTAATTATTCACCATTTTATATTAAATGTGTGAGTTGTTAATATTGCCACTTGCTTTCAATAAAAGACAACCACACATATTACAAAGAATGTATTTTACCCCCCCCCCCCAAAAAAAAAAAAACAATAAATAAATATTTCGGTGATCTTATTGTATTTATAGTTTTAATGACGAAATTAGAAAATATAACTTGCTACATTATGCTGGCAGAAAACTGCCTTTACGCTTTACGCAACATAACTTCGGGTTCAAAAACTAGAAGACAGATTGTCATTTCTACGGTTCGTTCTAAATATTCTTCTTTAAAATCATAAAAAGTACAAGAGTACAAGAGATTGGAATAAAATAAGCAATAATTTATTATATATTACTTGATTTGCAATTTTCGGCTCAGGTAAAAGTAATTATTAAGAATACTACAAAGTACACGGGGTAAGGAAATAACACTAAAAGGTAACCAGGAGTATGATCAGGTGCCTTTAAGAATATTTTTCGTGACCGGAATATTATAGTATACTAAACAGTATTCGGGTTTTTAGTAGTACCTGAGCCGACAACTATCAATTGAACAACTACAATATGTCATTGTCGGCCTAGGTACTACTAAAAAGTACCAATGACACTCTGAAGTATGCAACAAGTACCCAGGGTACGGAACATATACTAACAAGTACCAAGGCGTAAGGTCGGTAAGTGCATATGCATGATTTTTAATGCTTTGTAAAACGGCTTGGATCTCAAAATCTTATATTATGATGTTGGCTAGATTATGGCTCCTGAAGCAATCAATGCTTAAGCCGGACGGAAAATTTCCATTATGACACATGATTACATAGATATAATAAAGTACTAGAATAGAATTAATTGACAAGCTTTTGTAATGCAACTGTATAATTTTATAGAGAGCTGTTTACGCATACATATATAATAATTCAACATTAGCCTATGGTGCATGTTTAGGAACATTGAGGCTCCCATTAGTATTACTAAACTGATATTTGTTGTATGTATCTTTCCATCTGCCTGGATTAACGCAATTGTTTGTTAATAATTGCTGATATTTCTGAAAAATATCATTCAAATTTTAAATTCAGCACCACTTACGTAAAAAACACGTTAGGCTTACAGACAACGAATAATCAGCGCACTTGGGCGGTACATTGATAAATATAATTTATTTATAAGATTATTTTCTATTATATTTCTTTTGTGTTAATATGTATAATATTAATATAATATTTATACCTTTTTTATCGATTAAAACCTCATAGCCGTGATTGACAACTCCTCATTAAAGTGACCCCAGCTTTAATCATTGAAATTCTTAGTTTTGCGTTAAATGTATTGTCAATTACTGCACCGGCACATGCTTGCTTAGTAATTTAATTAAATATCTCTCGTATGAAAACTCGAATATCAAGATAAAAGCGCGTCTTGGAAAACAAATTATCATAATTTATCTCAAATTTTACTGGACATATACGCGAATAATGTTTAATATAAGAAAAAAGTAATATTCGTACATCCAAAATCTCGAAGGTAAAGTAAAAAAAAAACTTATTTGCGGACGGTTTTCCTTCAATAACTTGCATTCTGCTGTCTACGATATTGAATTAAAGAAACGAGGAGAGCACAATTACCGCAGAGCCCAAAGGACGTATTTATTTATAAAAAAACACAAATGTAATGTTGTTTATCGGGTGAAATTACACGCTACTCCTTTTCGAAAATCACATTTTGAAGTCAGTTCCAACTTATATCACTTAAACGCAGTCAGCTCCAGTATACTCATGCTATCCTTCTAAGTATATCCTTTAAAAGAGAGACACATCATAAAAGAAAAAATATTGTTAAACGATTCAACGCACTTTCGAACGCTTCCAACATTTTAACAACGTTATTTATCTCTTCGAATTGGCATTAATTGCCATCAGGTGTCAATTTAGTTCGTTTTATGTTCGGAGAGGTTTCAAATTCAATTTATAATTCATCTTTTAAAAACTCAAATACGTATGTCAGTGTGTCAGGATATTTAACAGCAAACTTAGTTTGTTGCTGCAAAGAGCGCTGGTTCAATTGACAGTGAGGACAACTAAATCAGTTTTTTAAAATTAATGTTATGTTAAACGGATATTTAAATTAACTTGTAACAATTTTTCGCACATCATCTTATCATAAAGAAATTACACAAGAAAATCCGCATGCGTGCAATTTATTCTATAGAGAACATATATCGCATTCAAAATATGTAGACGTAATAAATTATTAAACGTATCGTCATGTGCCTGACCCTTAATACCAACAAAAACAGTTAATATACAACATATTAGCATCACCACTTTGACAAAAACTCGAACAGCAATAAGTAAGTGTTGAAGTTTTTGCGTGCTCGGTATATAATAAAACTAGATATTTTACGGAGCAAGCAGATCAATCATTAATAATAAGTGTGATAATCTCTCTTGTAAAGTCGCAAAAAACGGCCTCCCTCGATCGTCGTCAACGGCCATTAATATTCATGGATGGATATTGGCGTCTGATTTCATTTGCAGATAGTTAGCAAGAGTAGTAAACACTTACAGGATCATTGATGCGTTAACATTAATAAATAATGAACGAGAATAGCACCGTGACAACAAAATCTATGTTTTATATTGTCATGAAATAACAATGTTGTTGTAAGACATGAGCACAATGTTTTAACGTGATTGCACTTGTTGTATATAATCACCTAAATAAGCGTGTATCTGGTTAAAACACACACATATTAATTCATTATTCGAGATTGTCATATATGAGCTTAAGTATGAATGACACAGTATTGTTGCTTATTATAATCTTACTGATAACGTGTAACAACAAACGTGTAAACATATTATAGTTAATAAATAGAACGTACATAAACTTAAAAACGTTTATTTGAATTGTCATTTTTCAATGATAAATCTACTTAATGATGCACACGCTTTGGCGATTGTACGCCTGATTTTTTATGGATGTGCTTTAGGCATATCTGGATTAGAAATCTTCAGTTGAACATAATCCGTGTAAAAAGTGCATGTGTTACACTGAGGAATGCATGCTATTTTAAATAAATATAAAATATTATAAACATGTAAAGACATTCGGTTCGGATTTTCCGACTAAAATGTGTAACAAGTTTGTATTGTGTTTGGATAAAGGTTCGCCATCTTATATGATAATGGCGATTTAATAAAAAGAATGTATTCCATTCTTGCTTTTTAATTGATTTCATATGAAGCTACATTATAATTGACACAATATGTATTATTACGCAATATCTGACTTTTAAAGCAAAATCTTCAATTTCGTGTTCAGCGTAAACTGCATAATTGTCAATCTAAAAAGAGACTTTACATTTTTTAGTTTAAACATATTTATTCCAAACAATACACATGTTTTTTACACCGAATTACATACAACATTTATACAGTTAACATTTTTGAATAGGATAGGAACGAAAGAAAATGTATAGTTCTTCTCAAAAAACAAATACAATTACATGTTGTTAGACGAAAACTGTTGTGTTTTTATGATTACATAATAATATAAGTCTGCAAAAAAAAAAGAGAAACTCCAACTATAGAGTTTAATTTGTTAAAAAAATGTGTTATATGTTAACATTTGAAAGGTGAATGATAAGAAGTGTTAAAATACATGAATAGGGAAAAAGACGAAAAGAATCTTGAGAGTCGTTCTGTAGCATATATACGAATCAAATTGTTTGCATTTTACAATATATTTGTAAACTGCATCATCTATTTAAGTATTTGTTAAGAAGTCACGAGTGTTGTCATTGAGTCAAAAAGTTCGCCGCGAATTTGTGCATACTGAGTGCAGTCGAGAAAGTAATGTGACGTCGTTTCATGACGTTCACATTGACATAACGTGGATGTAAACATATTCCGTCTGAAAAGATAGTAAATTAAAAGCACTACACTTTGTTCTTAGGCGCATGTGTAACGTTTGAGATCGTCTTTCGACGTGTGAAAAAAGGGGTATTTGCAATCGGTCGATCTGGGTTAATGAGCCTTTTGAAAGAATGGATCGATTCAGCGTTTTTGACGACATCGGGAAGATTATTACATTCAGATACAGTGGACGGAAGAAACGAATTTGAATAAAGTGACGTTCGCGCTTGAATCGTTCGAAGATGTGACGAAGTTCTGAATGAGTAATTGTTACTCTATCCAACGGTTGCGGGCAAAAGAGACTGTAAGTAGTTTGGAACATTGTGCGAGTTCATTTTGTACATTAATATTATCTTGTGTTTGTGTCGTCGTTGACGGATAGTTTCCCATCGTAGCTCATTAGAGAGATCTCCTAATGAAAATAAACGTGTACATCTGGATGATATGCGCGCGGCATCGATTTGAAATTTTTCTAGTTCATCTTTTTCATATTGCGTACAATTATCAAATACTGATACTGAGTACTCAAGGATTGATCTAATAAACGATACATTTTTTTTCTTGAGAGTTTTTCTATCAAGCTTTATTTTTAATCGACGCATTATATGAACATGTGGCCTTGACTTTTTCTTTACGAAGGATATGTGTGCATGCCATGTAAAGTCATTGGACATAAAAACAACTAAATATTTATGAACATTAACAATAGGAATATTAACGTTTTGCATAGTCATAGCTGGATGAGTTGGGTTTTTTTTTATTTTACGAGAAAATAGCATTTCATCGGATTTTGAGAGATTAAAGCATACCAACCATTTTTCAGCTTAGCTGGAAATTTTATTTATGTCTGACTGCAATACGTCTGCAGTAACGTTAGGTGATTTACGACCATGAAAAGACTTGTATCATCAGCGAACAAATGTATGTGTGCATTAATATCGGCAATAATGTCATTTATAAACACTTGTCCTAGAATAGAGCGTTGTGGGACTCCGGCGAAAATTTCAATAGGGGTTGTCTTAACACACAACGGACATAAAGATATTTTATGGTAAATGTAATTCATACATTTACGGATCCTCACAAGTGTTGTATGGATATTTGCTATAATCATGCTCCCAGTTGTCTAAATAACAGCCACTGTTGGTTTATCACTGATGTTGCTTTTGCTATAAATAAATCCGGAATTTAAGCGTTCCAAGCACTTCATACGCTAATTATAGCTAAATGATCTGTTAACGTATGCAGGTATTGTCATTGAGTAATCACTCGCATCTTTAAACAGAACAAGTGACGGGACATTAAAGTCTTATGTTTGACCGATTATAAAACCTAAATTGCAATAATGAAAGATAATCAGGACCGACACTTTAAACACAATCGTTTGAATCGTGTTTACGGCGTGGACCGCTGTGCGTTTAAATACCTTGACAAGGTAACGTATCATGTTTAATCGGTTATACATAACTAATTCAGAAATGCGTCGAACAAGTAATTTACATAAAATAAAATATACGTTTTTCTGCGAGTAATTGCTATTAGAACGTATTCAACATCATACACGTTTTATCTATCACATACAATTTACATTTATTACAACATTGATGCTATTAACAAAGAATGTTAGAAACGAAATTAAGAACAATCTTAAATTAATGTTTATGACATTGTGTTCTAAAAGTTGCAATGCAAGTCAAGTGATATTTTTTATGTGGAATGCACAAATTACAAGGGTACAGTATAGAAACATCGGAGCCTATATGCTTAATAATATTTATAAACAAATGAATACCCTGATACATGTTAGGTTGGTCTTAAATCTCTAATGCAACTAACTTTAATATACAGCTTCGTTCATTTGAAATAATTTTAAAAGTTATGGCGTCTCATATTGAACACGAATCTTACAGTTAAAGAATTATAGGCTTTGGTTATTCGAGCAAAGGTATTTTTAATTAAAACATATATTCAACCAATTAATGAATGTCAACATAAAACAAATATTATTGTATATAATCGATTATACTGAAAGCTTACGCGTTTTTGAATTAACCCCTATCCGAGAAATCTAAAGAGCAAGTCAGCCCTGAATAAACACTTGTGTGTCACTCTCAAAGAACACACAACACAGTTCCCTCCATCAATATCAGAGTCCATTAATATTTTATGGGCATTCATGTAAAGTCATTAATTACAGACAATAGGCAATTGTGATTTATCATATATAGTTATATTATATATAATGCGTTAAACATTCATTTAACGAGAATCATTCAATAACATTTTGTATACATTGATATTGTCAAAATTAAAATTTCGTATCGTTTTCCATTAAAATATAAAAATGCTATTTACCAAATTTTGCGTAAATAGCAATTACCTTTCAAATTAAGATACTGAATCGTTAAGAGCACACAGCTGCATTGCATATATTAAATAATGAAACATTATCAAACTATAGTCTATGCCAGGGAGTAAAAACCATGTTATTCATTAAATGTTAAAACGACCGATTTATAGAAATTTCTAAAAAATAAACCAGCGACATGAAGTTGAGCCAAACCAAGAGAAAATTCTAACGACATTGTCTTCGTTGACCAAGATTTAAATAAGACTTACCTGGTTTACATCTTGATGTATTAACTGCACAACTAATTACAATTAGTTGTTGCATTATAGGGTTTTGCCCCAACAGGTAAATCGTTCGTTATTTTATGACCAGCAACCAATGGAAACGGGTGTTTGTTGTTCCTTTCGTATGTACCTGTACTTCGCAATATTCCACTCTCCTCTCTCTACCTCATTTATCAGTAAGCATGCCCATGAGCGTTCACGAGTTTGTGAGCTTTTTATAAACGGAACGCATAGTTTTTCGTCGTAGCCGAAATATTTAACTTTAAAAACTTTATTTTCTTAAACTCTTTTATTGAAAATGAACTTTTTATAAACGGAACGCATAGTTTTTCGTCGTAGCCGAAATATTTAACTTTAAAAACTTTATTTTCCTAAACTCTTTTATTGAAAATGAACATGGCATTAGTTCAACCATTCGTGCAAGTGAATACACCCACCTAGGATATATAAAATAAGTCGTAACTAATGTCATATATTAACACAATCTGAAAACGCATTTGCATTGTTTACATATCTGACAAAGCTTTAATAGCAGGAACAAACTTTTCCTTCACCGATATTTAAATCCGAACAAACTTAAACGCGTCACCTTTTGGCCATTCAGATCGCGGAGTAAGACCACGAGTATTCCTCCTCGCCTTGAAGCGGTAAAAATACGAGAGCTTATTACAACTGTCTTCATCAGTTTAAGTGTTGATAAAACGATAATGATTATAACAAAAGCGTCAAAATATGGCAATTTTTTATTGTACAGTAAATAAGGCTCTTTTTCAATGCTATATATGTTCAAGTTGCCTTCTTCCGTTATTAGAAAATTAAACGAATGATTATTTGCGTTCACAGATACATTTCCTGTTATTGGCTAAATAGCATGCAATTACATATCGGGAAACACGCTAGCATAGCATTTCATTCATCCAAAGTACGCATTTAGCTTCTCAAGCAGTCGATAGTATATGCATCACCAAAAGGTACAACACGCACTATTAAATTAGTTTGTTTCGCCGCAACAACAAAAACCTCAAAATCAAGAACGACAAAGAAAATATACACAAGCAAGTATTGGTGTCCGTAGAACGACTGTCGTTTTAAGACATTCATCAATCACGGCCATTAATCACGGGCGTCACCACTTTTTGCGATGCATTTATATATGAAACAATGCTACATCCGAGTTGGCGCTAAGGACAGGATAGTTTGAGTGGGGTTTGTATAATTGTCCCAACATTATTCGCATTATTTTGAAAGCGGCAATGTAGTGCAATTCGGCGAATTTATTCATCGATGTGACGATCCAATGTCCACCCAATCAAATCACTAACAACATCAAACAATTGCTTGGAACATGGTATCAGCTGTTCCATGCACAAACACGTGGCTTCTGGTCGAGCTAATAGATATGGTTTGGTATTTTTCCAAACGAGATGGAGCCAATTCCACAGAGGTAGCGCTAATGACAGAAGGTTGAGCCAATGCACATTTTCAGCTATTTTAATTTTTGATTCCGACCAAACACCTTTTGTGTCATATTCTAGGTTGAGTGTTCGATCTTTTTTCTAAATTCGATCATAATGAAAGATAATCAAAAAATCAAAGTTTACATAACTATGAAGAAACATTTGTTTCAAAGAGAATTTGAAGATTTCTGTCATTGAATATACTATACAACTGGATAGAAACTTGAGCATAATAAAAAATGTTAACGAGTAAAGCCGGAGCTTTCCTAATTTTTTGCAGATGTTAGTAGGATCAACCGACACATGTTAGCCTATTTAAGTTTCGTTGACCTTTGCCTTTTAGTGAATTAAGCAATTGGATAAGGGGACAAACTAATCGTTTCAAGCAAAACTAACATCGTTTAATTGATTCGTGAATAATGTAACTGTATAATAAAATTTATTGTATAAAACATATTTTTACACTTTTGAGAATTTATTTATTGTGTATATTTGATATTGCATATTTTGGGTTTATATCGAACAATATGGTTTTTTGGGTGTTCTTGGCTTTTTAATGTACATGTATACAGTTGGTTACTTATATATTTACATATTATTATTTTTAAAGAATGTGTGTATGTTCTGTATATATTTGGATTAAAGTATTAACGTAATAAAAACAAATATGAAAAAGGAAAATTATCTAGCAAATGTAAGGCATGTGACGATTCATATATCGTACATTGGCTCCATCTCCTGTCAATAACGCCATCTCCTTGGCATTGGCTCCATCTCTTTTGATTTGATCTGCAAGCAGCCAATGTGTTTGTACATGCTGCAACTCGTATATGTTGAATGCAATCGTTTGATGTCGTGTGCGAATTATTTGGATAAAAATGTGCTCTTCACACAGGCAAAAGACATCGATTTGCTAATTGTACCATGCAACAACTTATAGAGGTCTTGACGTTTCCGAATGGGTTTTGATTGTATATTTCTGTACTTTTGTGGATAAATTATTCTTCGCTGATTTGCACTACATTGCCCAATTTAATTTAAATAATGCGAAATATTTGCAAAAAACATATAAACCTAACTCACCATGAAGAATTATCCGTGAAATTTTAAAACATCCGGCTCTTAGCGCCACCTCGAATGTAGAATTGCCTCATGTATTAATGCATCGCAAAAAAGAGGGGGCGCTTGCGATTAACGCCAGTGTCAATCGAACGAACTTGATCAAATTATAAAGAGTTTTATAACGATTTTAGTTAATAGATTTTTGCATGAAAAATAATCATTAAAATATTTTAGAGTAAACTAACCGTTATATGCGCGTTTGCTTCTACACCCAACGGTCGCAGATTCTCATCCGTATGAACACGAAATCTTATATTATGAGGCAATTAAATCTTATAAGGTCGCACGCTTCATTCTAGTGGTTTAAACTCCTCCTCCATCATTTCGAAATTTTACATATTAAGTGATCAATGAATAGCTACGATATGATCTTAGGATATAAATACATAACTAAGCAAGTAATCGCACTATTACACAGTTCATTAATATCTCATTGGTTTTCCCGTCAGGTTATTTTTTGCTATGAATGACACATTGCCGCTTCAGTTTGTTCTAACATTAGATCTGAAGAATTAAACACTGTGGTTTTGAATATATTTTACTACATTGTCCTTGAAATGCGTAACGTAATTTCGTATAGGAATTCTACCTATACGTGATTGAATGTGTAAACAACGTTATTTAAAACTTGTTGCAATGTTGGAAGGCTTTCGAGCTTAAAGGCTTCAATCGGTATATATCCAGGTGATTTGCTTAATTTATCTGTTCAACTCTCTGGATATAACGTTTGCTTTTACTGCTTTCTTTCTTTAAACAAATCAATCCTGACTGTTTTTGTCTAAGCACTAAATAGAAATCAAGTAAATGATATATTAATGTCTAAAGATATTGTTTTTGATTAATAAGTTGAACAAGTCAATATTCAAACAAAACAGGCGTATTAACAAACTTTTGAATGGTAAATTAACTAGTAATGCTTGACTAAATTCCTATTTTATGTATTTTGCATTTAATTTCAAATGATTTTAATGAATCTTTGTTTGTTTTCAACGTTTGGTTAAGTCTGCTGTTAACGCCGAAAAGCTTTGTAAAGACCGATCACTAAAGCACTGATTCAATCTTGTATCGGTTATGTTCGGTTTGGTGTTGTGCTTAATGGTGTGTTGATTGATATATTGGTTGTTTGCCGTAAAAAAGGACTAGCGGGTGATAGCAATAATAAATGCATGGCGATGATTTCTAATATAATTATGTAGAGGTAAGTAGGCTGCAATTATGATGTAAATCAGAAGCAGCGTTTTATATTCACACAATAACATTATATTCGTGTGAAAATCGTGTTTTGTCGATTTTTGTATAGTGTGTGATGCATACAACGCAAGTAAAATAGAAATAAAAAGAAGATACATTTTATAAAATAGTTCACATGTTTTAGCGATTTACGTTGATCGATCCAATACCTTTTGAACGTTTTTAATCGCATGAAGTTGATTTTTAGATAAATGTCAAAAAACATATAAATAAAATGTATAAACGCAAAGAGTCTTGATATATGCTTACTCAAAAAGTGCTAAAGCCTAATTACTAAAGCCTAATTTTTCGGATTGCGGGCTATACGAAAAATATGCATGTCATTTCAGTTTATTACAATTTTCCACATAAATATCGACGTTGCAGAAACAAGCAAACTATTTTTTTGTATCATGCTACAACAAAAAAGTACTAAAATAAGGTTGATGAAATTTACTTTTTTTGAATAGATGGCCCTATGGGGAATATGAAAGTTATATCATTTTTTGTCAGCCAAAAATTGTGTAAGCCATAGTAACATAAATAAGTAAGAACTAAAATATAAATCATGAAACCACTTAAATGATATAATTTTAATACACCTAGATATGTAAATTGAGGGCCATATAGTGAATAGTTATGTTGTTTCAGTTGTTTCGTCCCACAAAGTGCGTTTGTTAGGGCTACATATCACTTAAATTAGTATCATTCTTCACCTAAAAAGTACTAAAGATAGGTTAATGAAACGTTAGGAAAATCTGGGTTTTCATATCACCTACATATACATATTAGGGGACCGGTGTTGTTTATGTTACCAAGATTGTGTAATTAGTGCAAATCAATCTGGTAAAATAGTAATAGAGAACATGTTGTAATAGATATGCGTTAAATTCATGTTTAAAGTTTTCAAGAACGTAAAATGCAGATAACGACACGAACAACGTAACTGGTTAAGTTACCAAAAAATAATAATACATTTCCAGTGATATAATAACAACCCGATGCAATCGTGTGAAGAAAACATACCCTAAATATTTTACATAACATAACAGCAACATTTATTTCGGCGCCAAAGGTAAATATTATTAAATACAGGTTTTCCAATCAATAAACATTTAGTTTTTAATAATCCAGGTTTAAAAAAAAATAGATGAACCGTTATAACAATACAATCCAGGTTTCCCATCAAATGAACATTTATTTAAAGCAAAAAGAGCGTAATACTTGAAGTTAATGCATGCAGTAATTGATTTACACAAATATGACTACTTTTTATTACTTTTGTGCCTGCATACAATTAACTATATATTTAAAACAAATGAAACTATATTCCCGAACAGCGAAACCTATGCATTTATTTAAACGTATTTTAATGATACTGTTTGGTAGATTGGCGTTTTACTTAAGGTAGGAATTTCCAGATAGTGTGAACATGTTCGTATCTTTACGAAGACCTGTCAATTCGTTAAAAAACTACCACAGGCTTTTGGCTGCAATACATAACGATGATCTGGAATAAGTACTAAATGATGATATATTCTAAAATTATATCCGCATGAACGGATTTAGCTGATATTTGAATTAATTGAATGTAATTGTTCCTCATATTTTGTAATTATGTTACCCTGATTTATCTCGGTAATAAAACCTTGAGTAACTAAAAACATAAAACCAAATGGAATTATTATTATCGTATTTGGTTTTCAATTTCGAAACTGAAAATGATATGATGATAATGCGTATTTAACCATCAACTATGTTAACGCCCCTATTGATTTGGATTTACCGCTCTAATTATTCACCATTTTATATTAAATGTGTGAGTTGTTAATATTGCCACTTGCTTTCAATAAAAGACAACCACACATATTACAAAGAATGTATTTCACCCCTATCCCCCCAAAAAAGACAATAAATAAATATTTCGGTGATCTCATTACGAAATATAACTTGCTACATTATGTTGGCAGAAAACTGCCTTTACGCTTTACGCAACATAACTTCGGGTTCTAAAACTAGAAGACAGATTGTTATTTATACGGTTCGTTCAAAATATTCTTCTTTAAAATCATAAAAAGTACAAGAGTACAAGAGTTTGGAATAAAATAAGCAACAATTTATTATAAATTACTTGATTTGTAATTTTCAGCTCAGCTAAAAGTAATTATTAAGAATACTACAAAGTACCCAGGGTAAGGAAATTTCTAACAGCAAACTTAGTTTGTTTGCTGCAAACAGCGCTGGTGACAGTGAGGACAACTAAATCAGTACTAAAAGGTAACCAGGAGTATAATCAGGTGCCTTTAAGAATATTTTTCGTGACCGGGATATATTATAGTATACTAAAGAGTATTCGGGTTTTTAGTAGTACCTGAGCCGACAACTATCAATTGAACAACTACAATATGTATTTGTCGGCCTAGATACTACTAAAAAGTAGCAAGGATACTCTGAAGTATACAACAAGTACCCAGGGTACGGAACATATACTAACAAGTACCAAGGCGTATGGTCGGTAAGTGCATATGCATGATTTTTAATGCTTTGTAAAACGACTTGGATCTCAAAATCTAATATTATGATGTTGGCTAAATTATGGCTCCTGAAGTAATCAATGCTTAAGCCGGACGGAAAATTTACAATATGACACATGATAACATAGATATAATAAAGTACTAGAATAGAATAAATTGACTAGCTTTTCTAATGCAACTGTATAATTATATAGAGAGCTGTTTACGCATACATATATAATAATTCAACATTAGCCTATGGAGCATGTTTTGGAACATCGAGGCTCCCATTAGTATTACTAAACTGATATTTGTTGTATGTATCTTTCCATATGCCTGGATTAACGCAATTGTTTGTTAATAATTGCTGATATTTCTTTAAAATATCATTCAAATTTTAAATTCAGCACCACTTGTAAAAAACATGTAAGGATTACAGACAACGAATAGTCAGTGCACTTGGGCGGTACATTGATAAATATAATTTATTTATAAGATTATTTTCTATTATATTTCTTTTGTTTAAATATGTATGATATTAATATAATATTTATACCTTTTCATCGTTTAAAACCTCATAGCCATGATTGACAACTCCTAATTACAGTGACCCCAGCTTTAATCATTGAAATTCTTAGTTATGCGTTAAATGTATTGTCAATTAATGCACCGGCACATGCTTGCTTAGTATTTTAATTAAATATCTCTCGTATGAAAACTCGAATATCAAGATAAAAGCGCGTTTTGAAAATCAAATTATCATAATTTATCTCAAATTTTACTGGACACATACGCGAATAATGTTTAATATAAGAAAATAGTAATATTCGTACATCCAAAATCTCGAAGGTAAAGTAAAAAAAAAACTTATTTGCGGACGGTTTTCCTTCAATAACTTGCATTCTGCTGTCTACGATATTGAATAAAAAAAACGAGGAAAGCACAAGTACCGCAGAGTCCAAAGGGCGTATTTATTTATAAAAAAAAACACAAATGTAATGTTGTTTATCGGGTGAAATTACAAGCTACTTCATTTCGAAAATCACATTTTTGAAGTCAGTTCCAACTTATATCACTTAAACGCAGTCAGCTCCAGTATACTCATGCCATCCTTCTAAGTATATCTTTTAAAAGAGAGACACATCATAAATGAGAAAATATTGTTAAACGATTCAACGCACTTTCGAACGCATCCAACATTTTAACAACGTTATTTATCTCTTCGAATTGGCATTAATTGCCATCTGGTGCCAATTTAGTTCGTTTTATGTTAGGAGAAGTTTCAAATTCAATTTATAATTCATCTTTTATAAACTCAAAAACGTATGTCAGTGTGTCAGGATATTTAACAGCAAACTTAGTTTGTTTGCTGCAAAGAGCGCTGGTGCAATTGACAGTGAGGACAACCAAATCAGTTTTTTTAAATTAAGTTTTCGTTAAACGGATATTTAAATTAACTAGTAAGAATTTGTCGCACATCATCTTATCATAAAGAAATTACACAAGAAAATCCGCATGCGTGCAATTTCTTCTATAGAGAACATATATCGCATTCAAAATATGTAGACGAAATAAATTATTAAACGTATCGTCGTGTGCCTGACACTTAACACCAATAAAAACAGTTAATATACAACATATAAGTATCACCACTTTGACAAAAGTTCGAACAGCAATAAGTAAGTGTTGAAGTTTTTGCGTGCTCGGTATATAATAAAACTAGATATTTTACGGAGCAAGCAGATCAATAATTAATAATAAGTGTGACAATCTCTCTTTTAAAGTCGCAAAAAACGGCCTCCCTCTATCGTCGTCAACGGCCATTAATATTTCATAGATGGATATTGGCGTCAGATTTCATTTGCAGATAGTTAGCAAGAGTAGTAAACACTTACAGGATCATTGATGCGTTAACATTAATAAATAATGAGCGAGAATAGCACCGTGACAAAAAAATCTATGTTTTATATTGTCATGGAATTACAATGTTGTTGTAAGATATGAGCACAATGTTTTAACGTGATTGCACTTGTAGTATATAATCACCTAAATAAGCGTGTATTTGGTTAAAACACACACTTTCATATTAATTCATTATTCGAGATTGTCATATATTTGCTAAATAAGTTAAACATATCTAGCAGTTGTATCATCATATAACGTTTTTAATCAGAGTAAGTCTATACAACTTTTTTACAACGACTAAGAACGGTGAAAGAGACAAAAATATTCATTACAAACCAAAGCTTTTTCTTAAACATTTGCCGAAGCAGGTACAAATAGTTTGTCGTTTATATCTTAAGTATGAATGACACAGTTGTGTTGCTTATAAGTATCCTACTGATAACTTTTCAAACTACAAACGTGTAAACAGCAAATCATAGTTAATAAATAGAACGTACATAAACTGAAAAACGTTTATTTGAAATGTCATTGTTCAATGTTAAAACCACTTAATGATGCACACGCTTTGGCGATTATACGCCTGATTTTTTATGGTTGTGCTTTAAGGCATATCTGGATTAGAAATCTTCAGTTGAACATAATCCGTGTAAAAAGTGCATGTGTTACACTGAGGAATGCATGCTATTTTAAAATAAATATAAAATATTATAAACATGTAAAGACATTCGGTTGGGATTCCGACTAAAATGTGTAACAAGTTTGTATTTTGTTTGGATAAAGGATCGCCATCATATATGATAATGGCGATTTAATAAAAAAAGACTGTATTCCATTCTTGCTTTTCAATTGATTTCATATGAAGCTTCATTATAATTGACACAATATGTATTATTACGCAATATCTGACTTTTAAAGCAAAATCTTCAATTTCGTGTTCAGCGTAAACTGCATAATTGTCAATCTAAAAAGAGACTTTACATTGTTTAGTTTAAACATATTTATTCCAAACAATACACATGTTTTTTACACCGAATTACATACAACATTTATACAGTTAACATTTTTGAATAGGATAGGAACGAAAGAAAATGTATAGTTCTTCTCAAAAAAACAAATAGAATTACATGTTGTTAGACGAAAACTGTTGTGTTTTTATGATTACATAATAATATAAGTCTGCAAAAGAAAAGAGAAACTCCAACTATAGAGTTTAATTTGTTAAAAAATGTGTTATATGATAACATTTGAAAGGTGAATGGAAGAGACGGACAGAGTTCTTGGGAGAAAATATAAGAAGTGTTAAAATACATGATTAGGGAAAAAGACGAAAATAAACTTGAGAGTCGTTCTGTAGCATTTTTCCGAATCAAATTGTTTGCATTTTACAATATATTTGTAAACTGCATCATCTATTTAAGTATTTGTTAAGAAGTCACGAGTGTTATCATTGAGTCAAAAAGTTCGCCGCGAATGTGTGCATACTGAGTGCAGTCGAGAAA
Source organism: Dreissena polymorpha (assembly GCF_020536995.1). Taxonomy (NCBI): domain Eukaryota; kingdom Metazoa; phylum Mollusca; class Bivalvia; order Myida; family Dreissenidae; genus Dreissena; species Dreissena polymorpha. The sequence continues at coordinate 54,983,117 of NC_068365.1, forward strand.
GTAATGTGACGTCGTTTCATGACGTTCACATTGACATAACGTGGATGTAAAAATATTCCGTCTGAAAAGATAGTAAATTAAAAGCACTACACTTTGTTCTTAGGCGCATGTGTAACGTTTGAGATCGTGTTTCGACGTGTGAAAAAAGGGGTATTTGCAATCGGTCGATCTGGGTTAATGAGCCTTTTGAAAGAATGGATCGATTCAGCGTTTTTGACGACATCGGGAAGATTATTACATTCAGATACAGTGGACGGAAGAAACGAATTTGAATAAAGTGACGTTCGCGCTTGAATCGTTCGAAGATGTGACGAAGTTCTGAATGAGTAATTGTTACTCTATCCAACGGTTGCGGGCAAAAGAGACTGTAAGTAGTTTGGAACATTGTGCGAGTTCATTTTGTACATTAATATTATCTTGTGTTTGTGTCGTCGTTGACGGATAGTTTCCCATCGTAGCTCATTAGAGAGATCTCCTAATGAAAATAAACGTGTACATCTGGATGATATGCGCGCGGCTTCGATTTGAAATTTTTCTAGTTCATTTTTTTCATAGTGCGTACAATTATCAAATACTGATACTGAGTACTCAAGGATTGATCTAATAAACGATACATTTATTTTCTTGAGAGTTTTTCTATCAAGCTTAATTTTTAATCGACGCATTATATGAACTCGTGGCCATGACTTTTCCTTTACGAAGGATATGTGTGCATGCCATGTAAAGTCATTGGACATTAAAACAACTAAATATTTATGAACATTAACAATAGGAAAATTAACGTTTTGCATAGTCATAGCTGGATGAGTTGGGTTTTTTTTATTTTACGAGAAAATAGCATTTGATCGGATTTTGAGAGATTAAAGCATACCAACCATTTTTCAGCCTAGCTGGAAATTTTATTAATGTCTGACTGCAATACGTCTGCAGTAACGTTAGCTGATTTACGACCATGAAAAGACTGGTATCATCAGCGAACAAATGTATGTGTGCATTAATATCGGCAATAATGTCATTTTTAAACACTGGTCCTAGAATAGAGCGTTGTGGGACTCCGGCGAGAATTTCAATAGGGGTTGTTTTAACACACAACGGACATAAAGATATTTTATGGTAAATGTAATTCATACATTTACGGATCCTCACAAGTGTTGTATGGATATTTGCTATAGTCATGTTCCCAGTAGTCTCAATAACAGCCACTGTTGGTTTATCACTGATGTTGCTTTTGCTATAAATAAATCCGGAATTTAACCGTTCCAAGCACTTCATACGCTAATTATAGCTAAATGATCTGTTAACGTATGCAGGTATTGTCATTGAGTAATCACTCGCATCTTTAAACAGAACAAGTGACGGGACATTAAAGTCTTATGTTTGACCGATTATAAAACCTAAATTGCAATAATGAAAGATAATCAGGACCGACACTTTAAACACAATCGTTTGAATCGTGTTTACGGCGTGGACCGCTGTGCGTTTAAATACCTTGACAAGGTAACGTATCATGTTTAATCGGTTATACATAACTAATTCAGAAATGCGTCGAACAAGTAATTTACATAAAATAAAATATACGTTTTTCTGCGAGTAATTGCTATTAGAACGTATTCAACACCATACACGTGTTATCTATCACATACAATTTGCATTTATTACAACATTGATGCTATTAACAAAGAATGTTAGAAACAAAATTAAGGACAATCTTAAATTAATGTTTATGACATTGTGTTCTCAAAGTTGCAATGCAAGTAAAATGATATTTTTTATGTGGAATGCACAAATTACAAGGGTACAGTATAGAAACATCGGAGCCTATATGCTTAATAATATTTATAAACAAATGAATACCCTGATACATGTTAGGTTGGTTTAAATCTCTAATGCAACTAACTTTAATATACAGCTTCGTTCATTTGAAATAATTTTAAAAGTTATGGCGTTTCATATTGAACACGAATCTTACAGATAAAGAATTATAGGCTTTGGTTATTCGAGCAAAGGTATTTTTAATTAAAACATATATCCAACCAATTAATGAATGTCAACATAAAACAAATATTATTGTATATAATCGATTATACTGAAAGCTTACGCGTTTTTGAATTAACCCCTATCCGAGAAATCTAAAGAGCAAGTCAGCCCTGAATAAACACTTGTGTGTCACTCTCAAAGAACACATAAAACAGTTCCCTCCATCAATATCAGAGTCCATTAATATTTTATGGGCATTCATGTAAAGTCATTAATTACAGACAATAGGCAATTGTGATTTATCATATATAGTTATATTATATATGATGCGTTAAACATTCATTTAACGAGAATCATTCAATAACATTTTGTATACATTGATATTGTCAAAATTAAAATTTTGTATCGTTTTCCATTAAAATATAAAAATGCTATTTACCAAATTTTGCGTAAATAGCAATTACCTTTCAAATTAAGATACTGAATCGTTAAGAGCACACAGATGCATTGCATATATTAATTAATGAAACATTATCAAACTATAGTCTATGCCAGGGAGTAAAAACCATGTTATTCATTAAATGTTAAAACGACCGATTTATAGAAATTTCTAAAAAATAAACCAGCGACATGAAGTTGAGCCAAACCAAGAGAAAATTCTAACGACATTGTCTTCGTTGACCAAGATTTAAATAAGACTTACCTGGTTTACATCTTGATGTATTAACTGCATAACTAATTACAATTAGTTGTTGCATTATAGAGTTTTTCCCCAACAGGTAAATCGTTCGTTATTTTATGACCAGCAACCAATGGAAACGGGTGTTTATTGTTCCTTTCGTATGTACCTGTACTTCGCAATATTCCACTCTCCTCTCTCTACCTTATTTATCAGTAAGCATGACCATGAGCGTTCACGAGTTTGTGAGCTTTTTATAAACGGAACGCATAGTTTTTCGTCGTAGCCGAAATATAAATCTTTAAAAACTTTATTTTCTTAAACTCTTTTATTGAAAATGAACATGGCATTAGTTCAACCATTCGTGCAAGTGAATACACCCACCTAGGATATATAAAATAAGTCGTAACTAATGTCATATATTAACACAATCTGAAAACGCATTTGCATTGTTTACATATCTGACAAAGCTTTAATAGCAGGAACAAACTTTTCCTTCACCGATATTTAAATCCGAACAAACTTAAACGCGTCACCTTTTGGCCATTCAGATCGCGGAGTAAGACCACGAGTATTCCTCCTCGCCTTGAAGCGGTAAAAATACGAGAGCTTATTACAACTGTCTTCATCAGTTTAAGTGTTGATAAAACGATAATGATTATAACAAAAGCGTCAAAATATGGCAATTTTTTATTGTACAGTAAATAAGGCTCTTTTTTCAATGCTATATATTTTCAAGTTGCCTTCTTCCGTTATTAGAAAATTAAACGAATGATTATTTGCGTTCACAGATACATTTCCTGTTATTGGCTAAATAGCATGCAATTACATATCGGGAAACACGCTAGCAAAGCATTTCGTTCATCCAAAGTACGCATTTAGCTTCTCAAGCAGTCGATAGTATATGCATCACCAAAAGGTACAACAAGCACTATTAAATTAGTTTGTTTCGCCGCAACAACAAAAAACTCAAAATCAAGAACGACAAAGAAAATATACACAAGCAAGTATTGGTGTCCGTAGAACGACATTCATCAATCACGGCCATTAATCACGGGCGTCACCACTTTTTGCGATGCATTTATATATGAAACAATGCAACATCCGAGTTGGCGCTAAGGACAGGATAGTTTGAGTGGGGTTTGTATAATTGTCCCAACATTATTCGCACTATTTTGAAATCGGGCAATGTAGTACAATTTGGCGAATTTATTCATCGATGTGACGATCCAATGTCCACCCAATCAAATCACTAACAACATCAAACAATTGCTTGGAACATGGTATCAGCTGTTCCATGCACAAAAACGTGGCTTCTGGTCGAGCTAATAGATATGGTTTGGTATTTTTCCAAACGAGATGGAGCCAATTCCACAGAGGTAGCGCTAATGACAGAAGGTTGAGCCAATGCACATTTTCAGCTATTTTAATTTTTGATTCCGACCAAGCACCTTTTGTGTCATATTCTAGGTTGAGTGTTCGATCTTTTTTCTAAATTCGATCAAAATGAAAGATAATCAAAAAATCAAAGTTTACATAACTATGAAGAAACATTTGTTTCAAAGAGAATTTGAAGATTTCTGTCATTGAATATACTATACAACTGGATAGAAACTTGAGCATAATAAAAAATGTTAACGAGTAAAGCCGGAGCTTTCCTAATTTTTTGCAGATGTTAGTAGGATCAACCGACACATGTTAGCCTATTTAAGTTTCGTTGGCCTTTGCCTTTTAGTGAATTAAGCAATTGGATTAGGGGACAAACTAATCGTTTTAAGCAAAACTAACATCGTTTAATTGATTCGTGAATAATGTAACTGTATAATAAAATTTATTGTATAAAACATATTTTTTCACTTTTGAGAATTTATTTATTGTGTATATTTGATATTGCATATTTTGGGTTTATATCGAACAATATGGTTTTTTGGGTGTTTTTGGCTTTTTAATGTACATGTATACAGTTGGTTACTTATATATTTACATATTATTATTTTTATAGAATGTGTGTATGTACTGTATAGATTTGGATTAAAGTATTAACGTAATAAAAACAAATATGAAAAAGGAAAATTATCTAGCAAATGTAAGGCATGTGACGATTCATATATCGTACATTGGCTCCATCTCCTGTCAATAACGCCATCTCCTTGGCATTGGCTCCATCTCTTTTGATTTGATCTGCAAGCAGCCAATGTGTTTGTACATGCTGCAACTCTTATATGTTGAATGCAATCGTTTGATGTCGTGTGCGAATTATTTGGATAAAAATGTGCTCTTCACACAGGCAAAAGACATCGATTTGCTAATTGTACCATGCAACAACTTTTAGAGGTCCTGACGTTTCCGAATGGGTTTTGATTGTATATTTCTGTACTTTTGTGGATAAATTATTCTTCGCTGATTTGCACTACATTGCCCAATTTAATTTAAATAATGCGAAATATTTGCAAAAAACATATAAACCTAACTCACCATGAAGAATTATCCGTGAAATTTTAAAACATCCGGCTCTTAGCGCCACCTCGAATGTAGAATTGCCTCATGTTTTAATGCATCGCAAAAAAGAGGGGGCGCTTGCGATTAACGCCAGTGTCAATCGAACGAACTTGATCAAATTATAAAGAGTTTTATAACGATTTTAGTTGATGATTGTGTATGCAAAAAATAAGCAGTAATATATTTAAGCTTAAACTAACCGTTATTAGCGCGTTTGCTTCTACATCCAAAGGTCCCGGATTCACATCCGTATGAAAACGAAATCTTATATTATGAGGCAATTAAATCTTATAAGGTCGAACACTTCATTCTAGCAGTTTAAACTCCCCCGCCCCCTTTAATTGTCTTTATGTTTATTTCGCGTGTGTACGCTTTGTACAGTAAAGGCTATTGATAACTTGCCAAACATGAAAGACTAGCCGATGAAACGTACTCGTCTCAAGAAAATGTTTCTGGATTTTCATTGTTCTAGTATATTTAATTAATATATTTGATTAATTAATTAATTAATTGTGAACGCATACCTTCAGACACGTATTAAAGTTAGAAATATAGACATTTAAAGACAGACTTACATTTTATAAACACGGTAGGCCATAGCATGTTTATTCTAATATGTACATTATGTACACAAGTATAATATATTTATGTATATGTGTAACTACCTCGCATACATGCCATTTAATTCAAATAACCATCTGTCAAACATATTAGAAGCGTTCAAGTGTTAAATTCCTATTACTGAAAAACTTCACTATAGAACAAGTAAAATTGACGGCAGATACATGGGATGCAAATGGATGCTGCAATCTATTAGTATAATTTATGTATTTCCAATTTAATTCAAATGTGTTTAGTAATGCTATTAATATTGAGTATAAACATTAAGTAAATGTAAAAGTCCGCATGCTGGGTTATTTCTTCATCACACGTTATTATGATATTAATAATTGTTACATTAATAACTTTATAGTGAACTAAGTTTACTCAATCGGATGAAAGCCGGACCTTTTGAAAGTATATTTGATAAGCTTCTGCTGTATGTAATTTATAATTATAGAGGCAACCACTTTCTGCGATGCTAGCACTGTGTTACAGACCAACTATAGTTTGAAAATATGTGTGCGCGAAGGTAGCACTTTCTAACTGGAATTTATTTACCATTCAATGTAGAGCTAATTTAAATATAAGTAATTGGGGTAACAGTTGATATTAAAAGGAAGAAAACATGAAATTGCTTCGGAATACTAAAATCTTATTTTCTAGTGACGGTCGAAATATTTGCCAAGATTGTTCTGCTCTATATTTCAACTGTTTAAATGTGACTGGTTTAGAGCCCATTGTCAAGTTTACCATAACGTTAGAAAAATATATTATACTTAACCGAATATTCATAAATCAATAAAACACGCAGAATTTAAGACATAGTAAAGCCGTATATACATACCGTGTTCAATGTATTCCATCATTTCGAAATAGCTACGATATGATCTTATGATATAAATACAAAACTAAGTTAGTAATCGCACTATTACACAGTACATTTATATCTTATTGGTTTTCCCGTCAGGTTATTATTTGCTATGAATGACACATTGCCGCTTCAGTTTGTTCGAACATTAGATCTGAAGAATTAAACACTGTGGTTTTGAATATATTTTACTACATAGTCCTTGAAATGATTAACGTATTTTCGTAAAGGAATTCCACCTATACGTGAGTGAATGTGTAAACAACTTTTTTATCAAAACTTGTTGCAATGTTGGATGGCTTTCGAGCTTAAAGGCTCCAATCGGTATATATCCAGGTGATTTGCTAAATGTATCTTTTCAACTCTCTGGATATAACGTTTGCTTTTACTGCTTTCTTTCTTTAAACAAATCAATCCTGACTGTTTTTGTCTAAGCACTAAATAGAAATCAAGTAAATGATATATTAATGTCCAAAGATATTGTTTTTGAGTAATAAGTCAAACAAGTCAATATTCAAACAAAACAGGCGTATTAACAAACTTTTGAATGGTAAATTAACTAGTAATGCTTGACTAAATTCCTATTTTATGTATTGTGCATTTAATTTCAAATGATTTTAATGAATCTTTGTGTGTTTTCAACTTTGAGTTAAGTCTACTGTTAACGCCGAAAAGCTTTGTAAAGACCGATCACTAAAACACTGATTCAATCTTGTATCGGTTATGTTTGGTTAAGTGTTGTGCTTAATGGTGTGTTGATTGATATATTGGATGTTTGCCGTAAAAAAGGACTTGCGGGTGATAGCAATAATAAATGCATGGCGATGATTTCTAATATAATTATGTAGAGGTAAGTAGGCTGCAATTATGATGTAAATCAGGAGCAGCGTTTTATATTCACATAATTACATTACATTCGTGTGAAAATCGTGTTTTGTCGATTTTTGTATAGTGTGTGATGCATGCAACGCAAGAAAAATAGAAATAAAAAGAAGATACATTTTATAAAATAGTTCATATGTTTTAGCGATTTACGTTGATCGATCCAATACCTTTTGAACGTTTTTAATCGCATGAAGATGATATTTACTTTAGCCTGGTTTTTATAAGAGTCGTTCAAAGTCAAGAGATAAATGTAAAAAAAACATATAAATAAAATGTATAAACGCCAAGAGTCTTGATATATGCTTACTCAAAATGTGCTAAAGCCTAATTACTAAAGCCTTATTTTTCGGATTGCGGGCTATACGAAAAATATGCATGTCATTTCAGTTTATTACAATTTTCCACATAAATATTGACGTTGCAGAAATAAGCAAACTAAATTTCTTGATCATGCTACAACAAAAAGGTAATAAAATAAGGTTGATGAAATTTTTTTTTTGGAAAGATGGCCCTATGGGGAATATGAAAGTTATATCAGTTTTTGTCAGCCAAAAAGTGTGTATGCCATAGTTACATAAATAAGTAAGAACTAAAATATAAATCATGAAACCACTTAAATGATATAATTTTAATACACCTCGGTATGCAAATTGAGGGCCATATAGTGAATAGTTATGTTGTTTCAGTTGTTTCGTCCCAGAAAGTGCGTTTGTTAGGGCTACATATCACTTAAATTAGTATCATTCTTCAACTAAAAAGTACTAAAGATAGGTTAATGAAACTTTAGGAAAATCTGGGTTTTCATATCACTTACATATACATATTAGCGAAGCGGTGTCGTGTATGTTACCAAGATTGTGTAATTATTGCAAACCAATCTGGTAAAATAGTAATAGGGAACATGTTGTAATAGATACGCGTTAAATTCATGTTTAAAGTTTACAAGAAAGTAAAATGCAGATAATGACACGAACAACGTAACTGGTTAAGTTACCAAAAAATTATAATACATTTCCAGTGATATGATAACAACCCGATGCAATCGGGTGAAGAAAACATACCCTAAATATTTTACATAACATAACAGCAACACTTATTTCGGCGCAAAGGTAAATATTATTCAATACAGGTATTCCAATCAATGAACATTTAGTTTTTAATAATCCAGGTTTAAAAAAAATTAAATATACTGTTATAACAATACAATCCAGGTTTCCCATCAAATGAACATTTATTTAAAACAAAAAGAACGTAATACTTGACGTTAAAGCATGCAGTAATTGATTTACACAAATATGACTACTTTTTATTACTTTCGTGCCTGCATACAATTAACTATATATTTAAAACAAATGAAACTATATTCCCGAACAGCGAAACCTATGCATTTATTTAAACGTATTTTAATGATACAGTTTGGTAGATTGGCGTTTTACTTAAGGTAGTAATTTCTAGATAGTGTGAACATGTTCGTATCTTTACGAAGACCTGTCAATTCGTTAAAAAAATTATGTTCATTATCAAATACACTGTTTGAAGAAAACTAGCATTATGGATTTTACAACAAAACTACCACAGGCGTTTGGCTGCAATACATAACGATGATGTGGAATAAGTACTAAATGATGATATATTCTAAAATTATATCCGCATGAACGGATTTAGCTGATATTTGAATTAATTGAATGTAATTGTTCCTCATATTTTGTAATTATGTTACCCTGATTTATCTCGGTAATTAAACCTTGAGTAACTATAAACATAAAACCAAATGGAATTATTATTATCGTATTTGGTTTTCAATTTCGAAACTGAAAATGATATGATGATAATGCGTATTTAACCATCAAACATGTTAACGCCCCTATTGATTTGGATTTACCGCTCTAATTATTCACCATTCTATATTAAATGTGTGAGTTGTTAATATTGCCACTTGCTTTCAATAAAAGACAACCACACATATTACAAAGAATGTATTTCACCCCCCCCCATCCCCAAAAAAGACAATAAATAAATATTTCGGTGATCTCATTGTATTTCTAGTTTTAATCACGAAATTACGAAATATAACTTGCTACATTATGTTGGCAGAAAACTGCCTTTACGCTTTACGCAACATAACTTCGGGTTCTAAAACTAGATGACAGATTGTCATTTATACGGTTAGTTCTAAATATTCTTCTTTAAAATCATAAAAAGTACAAGATTACAAGAGATTGGAATAAAATAAGCAATAATTTATTATATATTACTTGATTTGTAATTTTCAGCTCAGGTAAAAGTAATTATTAAGAATACTACAAAGTACCCGGGGTAAGGAAATATCTAACAGCAAACTTAGTTTGTTTGCTGCAAACAGCGCTGGTGCAAATGACAGTGAGGACAACTCAATCAGTACTAAAAGGTAACCAGGAGTATGATCAGATGCCTTTAAGAATATTTTTCGTGACCGGGATATATTACAGTATACTAAAGAGTATTCGGGTTTTTAGTAGTACTGAGCCGACAACTATCAATTGAACAACTACAATATGTATTTGTCGGCCTAGATACTACTAAAAAGTACCAAGGATACTCTGAAGTATACAACAAGTACCCAGGGTACGGAACATATACTAACAAGTACCAAGTCGTAAGGTCGGTAAGTGCATATGCATGATTTTTAATGCTTTGTAAAACGGCTTGGATCTCAAAATCTAATATTATGATGTTTGCCAGATTATGGCTCCTGAAGCAATCAATGCTTAAGGCGGACGGAAAATTTACATTATGACACATGAAACATAGATATAATAAAGTACTAGAATAGAGTAAATTGACTAGCTTTTGTAATGCAACTGTATAATTATATAGAAAGCTGTTTACGCATACATATATGATAATTCAACATTAGCCTATGGAGCATGTTTTGGAACATTGAGGCTACCATTAGTATTACTAAACTGATATTTGTTGTATGTATCTTTCCATATGCCTGGATTCACGCAATTGTTTGTTAATAATTGCTGATATTTCTGAAAAATATCATTCAAATTTTAAATTCAGCACCACTTACGTAAAAAACACGTTAGGTTTACAGACAACGAATAATCAGCGCACTTGGGCGGTACATTGACAAATATAATTTATTTATAAGATTATTTTCTATTATATTTCTTTTGTGTTAATATGTATAATATTAATATAATATTTATACCTTTTTATCGTTTAAAACCTCATAGCCATGATTGACAACTCCTCATTAAAGTGACCCCAGCTTTAATCATTGAAATTCTTAGTTTTGCGTTAAATGTATTGTCAATTACTGCACCGGCACATGCTTGCTTAGTATTTTAATTAAATATCTCTCGTATGAAAACTCGAATATCAAGATAAAAGCGCGTCTTGGAAAACAAATTATCATAATTTATCTCAAATTTTACTGGATATATACGCGAATAATGTTTAATATAAGAAAATAGTAATATTCGTACATCCAAAATCTCGAAGGTAAAGTAAAAAAAAAACTTATTTGCGGACGGTTTTCCTTCAATCACTTGCATTCTGCTGTCTACGATATTGAATTAAAGAAACGAGGAGAGCACAATTACCGCACAGCCCAAAGGGCGTATTTATTTATAAAAAAACACAAATGTAATGTTGTTTATCGGGTGAAATTACACGCTACTCCTTTTCGAAATCACATTTTGAAGTCAGTTCCAACTTATATCACTTAAACGCAGTCAGCTCCAGTATACTCATGCCATCCTTCTAAGTATATCCTTTAAAAGAGAGACACATCATAAAAGAAAAAATATTGTTAAACGATTCAACGCAATTTCGAACGCTTTCAACATTTTAAGAACGTTATTTATCTCTTCGAATTGGCATTAATTGCCATCTGGTGTCAATTTAGTTCGTTTTATGTTCGGAGAGGTTTCAAATTCAATTTATAATTCATCTTTTATAAACTCAAATACTTATGTCAGTGTGTCAGGATATTTAACAGCAAACTTAGTTTGTTGCTGCAAAGAGCGCTTGTTCAATTGACAGTGAGGACAACTAAATCAGTTTTTTAAAATTAATGTTATGTTAAACGGATATTTAAATTAACTTGTAACAATTTTTCGCACATCATCTTATCATAAAGAAATTACACAAGAAAATCCGCATGCGTGCAATTTATTCTATAGAGAACATATATCGCATTCAAAATATGTAGACGTAATAAATTATTAAACGTATCGTCATGTGCCTGACACTTAATACCAATAAAAACAGTTAATATACAACATATAAGTATCACCACTTTGACAAAAACTCGAACAGCAATAAGTAAGTGTTGAAGTTTTTGCGTGCTCGGTATATAATAAAACTAGATATTTTACGGAGCAAGCAGATTAATAATAAGTGTGATAATCTCTCTTTTAAAGTCGCAAAAAACGGCCTCTCTCGATCGTCGTCAACGGCCATTAATATTCATGGATGGATATTGGCGTCTGATTTCATTTGCAGATAGTTAGCAAGAGTAGTAAACACTTACAGGATCATTGATACGTTAACATTAATGAATAATGAACGAGAATAACACCGTGACAACAAAATCTATGTTTTATATTGTCATGGAATAAAAATGTTGTTGTAAGATATGAGCACAGTGTTTTAACGTGATTGCACTTGTTGTATATAATCACCTAAATAAGCGTGTATCTGGTTAAAACACACACTTTCATATTAATTCATTATTCGAGATTGTCATATATGAGCTAAAGTATGTATGACACAGTATTGTTGCTTATTATAATCTTACTGATAACGTGTAACAACAAACGTGTAAACATATTATAGTAAATAAATAGAACGTACATAAACTTAAAAACGTTTATTTGAAATGTCATTTTTCAATGATAAATCTACTAAATGATGCACACGCTTTGGCGATTGTACGCCTGATTTTTTATGGATGTGCTTTAGGCATATCTGGATTAAAATCTTCAGTTGAACATAATCCGTGTAAAAAGTGCATGTGTTACACTGAGGAATGCATGCTATTTTAAAATAAATATAAAATATTATAAACATGTAAAGACATTCGGTTCGGATTTTCCGACTAAAATGTGTAACAAGTTTGTATTGTGTTTGGATAAAGGTTCGCCATCTTATATGATAATGGCGATTCAATAAAAAGAATGTATTCCATTCTTGCTTTTTAATTGATTTCATATGAAGCTTCATTATAATTGACACAATATGTATTATTACGCAATATCTGACTTTTAAAGCAAAATCTTCAATTTCGTGTTCAGCGTAAACTGCATAATTGTCAATCTAAAAAGAGACTTTACATTGTTTAGTTTAAACATATTTATTCCAAACAATACACATGGTTTTTACACTGAATTACATACAACATTTATACAGTTAACATATTTGAATAGGATAGGAACGAAATAAAATGTATAGTTCTTCTCAAAACACAAATACAATTACATGTTGTTAGACGAAAACTGTTGTGTTTTTATGATTACATAATAATATAAGTCTGCAAAAAAAAAAAAGAAACTCCAACTATAGAGTTTAATTTGTTAAAAAAATGTGTTATATGATAAAAATTTGAAAGGTGAATGGAAGAGACGGACAGAGTTCTTGGGAGAAAATATAAGAAGTGTTAAAATACATGATTAGGGAAAAAGACGAAAATAAACTTGAGAGTCGTTCTGTAGCATAAATACGAATCAAATTGTTTGCATTTTACAATATATTTGTAAACTGCATCATCTATTTAAGTATTTGTTAAGAAGTCACGAGTGTTATCATTGAATTAAAACGTTCGCCGCGAATTTGTGCATACTGAGTGCAGTCGAGAAATTAATGTGACGTCGTTTCATGACGTTCACATTGACATAACGTGGATGTAAAAATATTCCGTCTGAAAAGATAGTAAATTAAAAGCACTACACTTCGTTCTTAGGCGCATGTGTAACGTTTGCGATCGTCTTTCGACGTGTGAAAAAAGGGGTATTTGCCATCGGTCGATCTGTGTTAATGAGCCTTTTAAAAGAATGGATCGATTCAGCGTTTTTGACGACATCGGGAAGATTATTACATTCAGATACAGTGGACGGAAGAAACTAATTTGAATAAAGTGACGTTCGCGCTTGAATCGTTCGGAGATGTGACGAAGTTCTTAATGAGTAATTGTTACTTTACCCAACGGTTGCGGGCAAAAGAGACTGTAAGTAGTTTGGAACATTGTTCGAGTTCATTTTGTACATTAATATTAGCTTGTGTTTGTGTCGTCGTTAACGGATAGTTTCCCATCGTAGCTCATTATAGAGATCTTCTTATGAAACTAAACGTGTACATCTGGATATTATGCGCGCGGCTTCGATTTGAAATTTTTCTAGTTAATCTTTTTCATATTGCGTACAATTATCAAATACTGAGACTGAGTACTCAAGGATTGATCTTATAAACGATACATATATTTTCTCGAGAGTTTTTCTATCAAGCTTTATTTTTAATCGACGCATTATATGAACTCGTGGCCATGACTTTTCCTTTACGAAGGATATGTGTGCATGCCATGTAAAGTCATTGGACATAAAAACAACTAAATATTTATGAACATTAACAATTACAATTACGTTTTGCATAGTCATAGCTGGATAAGTTGTTTTTTTTCATTTTACGAGAAATTAGCATTGAATCGGATTTTGAGAGATTAAAGCATACCAACCATTTTTCAGCTCAGCTGGAAATTTTATTAATGTCTGACTGCAATACGTCTGCAGCAACGTTAGGTGATTTACGACCATGAAAAGACTGGTATCATCAGCGAACAAATATATGTGTGCATTAATATCAGCAATAATGTTATTTATAAACACTTGTCCTAGAATAGAGCGTTGTAGGACTCCGGCGAGAATTTCAATAGGGGTTGTTTTAACACACAACGGACATAAAGGTATTTTATGGTAAATGTAATCCATACATTTATGGATCCTCACAAGTGTTGCATGGATATTTGCTAGAATCATGTTCCCAGTTGTCTTAATAACAGCCACTGTTGGTTTATCACTGATGTTGTTTTTGCTATAAATAAATCCGGAATTTAAGCGTTTCTAGCACTTCATACGCTAATTATAGCTAAATGATCTGTTAACGTATGCAGGTATTGCCATTGAGTAATCACTCGCATCTTTAAGCAGAACACATGACGGGACATTAAAGTCTTATGTTTGACCGATTATAAAACCTAAATTGCAATAATGAAAGATAATCAGGACAGACATTTTAAACACAATCGTTTGAATCGTGTTTACGGCGTGGACCGCTGTGCGTTTAAATACATTGACAAGGTAACGTATCATGTTTAATCGGTTATACATAACTAATTCAGAAATGCGACGAACAAGTAATTTACAAAAATTAAAATATACGTTTTCTGCGAGTAATTGCTATTAGAACGTATTCAACACCATACACGTGTTATCTATCACATACAAGTTACATATATTACAACATTGATGCTATTAACAAAGAATGTTAGAAACAAAATTAAGAACAATCTTAAATTAATGTTTATGACATTGTGTTCTCAAAGTTGCAATGCAAGTAAAGTGATATTTTATTATGTGGAATGCACAAATCCCAAGGGTACAGTTTAGAAACATCAGAGCTTAATAATATTTACATACAAATGAATACCCTGATACATGTTAAGTTGGTTTTAAGTTTCTAATACAACTAAAATTAATATACAGTTTCATTCATTTAAAATAATTTTAAAAGTTATCATATCAAACATGAACCTTACAGATAAAGAATTATAGACTTCGGTTATTCGAGCAAAGGTATATTTTTTATTAATTATATATCCAACCTATTAATGAATGTCAACATAAAACAAATATTCTTGTATAAAATCAATTATACTGAGAGCTTATGCGTTTTTTAATTAACCCCTACCCGAGAAATCTAAAAAGCAAGTCAGCCCTGAATAAACACTTGTGTGACACCCCCAAAGAACATATAAAACAGTTCCCTCTATCGTTATCAGAGTCCATTAATATTGTAAGGGCATTCATGTGAAGTCATTAATTACAGACAATAGGCCATTGTGATTTATCGTATATAGTTATATGATATATGATGCGTTAAAAATGCATTGAACGAGAATCATTCAATAACATTTTATATACATCGATATTATCAAAATTAAAATTTCGTATCGTTTTCCATTAAAAATGCAATATAAGATGCTATTTACCAAAATTTGCTTAAGTAGCAACTATCTTTTATTTAAAAAAAATGAATCGTTAAAAGCACACTCCTGCAGTCCATATTTTAATTAATGTAATATTATCAAACTATAATCTCTGTAAGGGAGTAAAAATCATGTAATTCATAAAATGTTTTACGACGGATTTATGGACATTTCTAAAATTAAACCAGCGACAAGAAGATGAGCCAAACAAACGAGAACATTCCAACGACATTGCCTTCGTTGACCAAGATTTAAATAAGACTTGCCTGGTTAACATATTGGTGTATTAAATGACGATTAGTTGTTCTTTTGTTTGCTGTTCTCTTATGTACCTGTACGTCGTTATAATCCAATATCCTCTCTTAAAGCACCGATCTCATTTATCAGTTAGCGTGACCATGAGCGTTCACGAGTTTGTGAGCTTTTTATGTATGGAATTCATAGTTTTTCGTCGTAGCCGAAAAATATTACTTTAAACACTATATTCTCTGAAATTCTCGTATTGAAAATGAACATAGCATAAGTTCAACCATTCGTGCAAGTAAATACACCCACCTTTGCTATATAAAAATATGTCGTAAGTCGTGAGAAAACGATAATGATTATAACAAAAGCGTCAAAATATGGCAGTTTTTTATTGAACAGTAATTAAGGCTCTTTTTCCAATGCTGTATATTTTCAAGTTGCCCTTTTCCGTTATTAGAAAACTTAACGTATGATTATTTGCGTTCACAGATACATTTCCCGTTATTGGCTTTATGGCATGCAATTACATATCAAGAAACACGCTAGCATAGCATTTCTTTCATCCAAAGTACGCATTTAGCTTCTCAAGCTCGATAGTATATGCATCACCAAAAGGTTCAACAATCACTATTTAATAAGATTGTCTCGCCGCAAAAAATCAAGCATCAAAAACGACAAAAAAAAAATAGACAGGAGCAAGAATTGGTGTCCGTTTAACGACTGTCGTTTTAAGATATTCGTCAATAACGGTCGTTAATCACGGGCGCCACCACTTTTTCAATGCATTGATATATGAAACAATGCTACTTCAGAGGTGGCGCTAAGGACCGGATGTTTTGAAATATCACGGATAATTATTCAGGCTGAGTGGGGTTTGTATGATTTTTCCAACATTATTCGCATTATTTTTTTTAATTGGGCAATGTAGTGCAATTCGGCGAAGATGTATTCATTGATGTGACGATCAAATGTCTACCCAATCAAATCGCTAACAACATCAAAAAATTTCTTGGAACATGGTATTAGTTGTTGATAGAACAAAAACATGGCTTCTGGTCAAGCTAATAGATACTTTGGTAATGACACATTTTCAGCTATTTTAATTTTCGATTCCGAGCATACACCTGTTGTGTCGTATTCTAGTTTGAGTGTTCGAACTTTTTTCTAAATTCGATCATAATGAAATATAATAAAAAAGTAAAGTTTACATAATTATGAAAAAACATATGTTTCAAAGAGAATTTGAAGATTTCTGTCATTGAATATACTATAAAACTGGAAAGAAACTTGAGTATAATAAAAAAGGTAAACGATTAAAGCCGGAGATTTCCTAATTTTTTGAAGATGTTTGTAGGAACAAACGACACATGTTAGCCTATTTAAGTTTCGTTGACCTTTGTCTTTTAGTGAATTAAGCAATTGGATTAGGGGACACACGCATCGTTTCAAGCAAAACTTACATCGTTTTATTATTTCGTGAATAATGTTACAATATAAGCACATTTGTTGTAGAAAACATATTTTCACAATTTTGAGAATTTATTTATTGTGTATATTTAATATTGCATATTTTTGGTTTATATCGTACATTGTGTTTTTTTGGGTGTTCTTAGCTTTTTAATGTAGTTGGTTACTTGCATATTAACATATTATTATTTTTATAGAATGTGTATATGTTCTGCATAGATTTGAATTAAAGTATTTACGTAGAAAAAAAAACAAATATGAAAAAGGAAAAATATCTTGCAAATGTATGTCATGTGATGACTAATATATCGTACATTGGCTCCATCTCCTGTCATTAACGGCACCTCATTGGCATTGGCTCCATCTCTTTTGGAAAAAATACAAAAATATACTTATTAGATCTGCAAGAAGCAAATTTGTTTGTATTGTACATGCAGCAACTAGTATATGTTGAAAGCAATCGTTTGATGTCGTGTGCGAATAAATTTAGTGGAAATGTGCTCGTCACAAAGGCAAAAGACATTGATTTGCTTTCAAAAACTGCACCATGCAACAACTTATAGAGGTCCTGACGTTTCCGAAAGAGTTTTGATTGTATATTGCTGTACTTATGTGGATACATTGATCTTCGCTGATTCGCACTACATTGCCTGATTTGTTTTAAATAATGCGAAATACTTTGGAAACAACAAATAAACCCAACTCACCATAAAGAATTATCCGTGAAATTTCAAAACATCCGGCTCTTGGCGCCACCTCGAAAGTAGCATTGCCTCATTTAATAATGCATCGCAAAAAAGAAAGGGCACTTGTGATTAACGCCAGTGTCAATCGAACGAACTTGATCAAATTATAAAGAGTTTTATAACGATTTTAGTTAATAGATTTTTGCATGAAAAATAATCAGTAAAATATTTTAGAGTAAACTAACCGTTATAAGCGCGTTTGCTTCTACACCCAACGGTCGCAGATTCTCATCCGTATGAAAACGAAATCTTATATTATGAGGCAATTAAATCTTATAAGGTCGCACGCTTCATTCAAGTGGTTTAAACTCCCCCAGCCCCCCCCCCCCTTTAGTTGTGTGTATGTTTATTTCGTGTTTGTACGCTTTGTTTTGTACTGTAAAGGCTATTGATAACTTGCCGAACATGAAAGACGAGTCGATGAAACGAACTCGTCTCAAGAAAACGTAGCTGGATTTTCATTATTCCAGTATATTTAATTCTTATGTTTGATTAATTTACTAATTGTGAACGCATTCCTTCAGACACGTATTAAATTTAGAAATATAGACATTTAAAGACAATAAGTAGAATATATTTATGTATATGTGTAATTACCTCGCATACATGCCATTTGATTCAAATAACCATCTGTCAAACATATTAGAAGGGTTCAAATGTTACATTTATAACCTTTCCTGAAGTTACATTAACTTCCTATTACTGAAAAACTTCAATAGAGAACAAGTAAAATTGACGGAAGATATATTGCATGCAAATGGATGTTGCAACCTATTAGTATAATTTATGTATTTCCAATTCATTTCAAATGTGTTCAGTAATGCTATTAATATTGTGTATAAACATTAAGTAAATTTAAAAGTCCGCATGCTGGGTTATTTTTTCATCATACGAAATTATGATATTAATAATTGTTACATTAATAACTTAATATTGAACTAAGTTTACAAAATCGGATGAAAGCCTGACCTTTTGCAAGTATAATTGATAAGCTTCTGCTATATGTAATTTATAATTATAGAAGCAACCAGTTTCTGTGATGCTAGCGCCGTGTTACTGACTAAAACTATTGTTTGAAAATATGTGTGCGCGAAGGTAGCACTTTCTAACTGGAATTTATTTTACCATACAATGTAGAAATAATTTAAATATAAGTAATTGGGGGTAACAGTTGATATTAAAAGGAAGAAAACATGACATTGCTTCGGAATACTAAAATCTTATTTTCTAGTGACGGTCGAAATAATTTGCCAAGATTGTTCTGCTCTATATTTCAACTGTTTAAATGTGACTGGTTTAGAGCCCATTGTCAAGTTTACCATAACGTTAGAATAATATATAATAGTTAACCGAATATTCATAAATCAATAAAACACGCAGAATTTAAGACATAGTAAAGCCGTATATACATACCGTTTTCAATGTATTCCATCATTTCGAAATAGCTACGATATGATCTTATGATATAAATACATAACTAAGTTAGTAATCGCACTATTACACAGTACATTTATATCTTATTGGTTTTCCCGTCAGGATATTATTTGCTATGAATGACACATTGCCGCTTCAGTTTGTTCTAACATTAGATCTGAAACATTCATTACACACTGTTGTTTTGAATATATTTCACTACATTGTCCTTGAAATGCGTAACGTAATTTCGTATAGGAATTCTACCTATACGTGATTGAATGTGTAAACAACGTTTTTTAAAACTTGTTGCAATGTTGGAAGGCTTTCGAGCTTAAAGGCTTCAATCGGTATATATCCAGGTGATTTGCTAAATTTATCTGTTCAACTCTCTGGATATAACGTTAGCCAGTTACTGCTTTCTTTCGTTAAACAAATCAATCCTGACTGTATTTTGTCTAAGCACTAAATAGAAATCAAGTTTATGAAATATTAATTTCTCAAGATATTGTTTTTTAGTAATGAGTCGAACAGGTCAATATTCAAACAAAACAGGCGTATCAAGAAAATTGTGAATGGTAAATTAACTTGTAATGCTTGACTAAATTCCTCTTTTATGCCTTAGCTTTTAATTTAAAATGATTTTAATGAATCTTTGTTTGTTTTTAACTTTTGGTTAAGTCTACTGTTAAAGCCGAAAAGCTTTGCATAGACCGACCAGTAATGCACTGATTCAATCTTTTATCGGTTATGTTCGGTTTGGTGTTTATCTTAATGGTGTGTTGATTGATATATTGGTTGCTTGCCGTAAAAAAGGACTTGCGGGTGATAGCAATAATAAATCCATGGCGATTAATTTCTAATATAATTATGTAGAGGTAAGTAGGCTGCAATTATGATGTATATCAGGAGCAGCGTTTTATATTCACACAATTACATTGCATTCGTTTGAAAATCGTGTTTTGTCGATTTTTGTATAGTGTGTGATGCATACAACGCAAGTAAAATAGAAATAAAAAGAAGATACCTTTTATAAAAAAGTTCACATGTTTTAGCGATTCACGTTGATCGATCCAATACGTTTTTAACGTTTTTAAATGCATGAAGTTGATATTTACTTCAGCCTGGTTTGTATAAGTATCGTTCAAAGTAAAGAGATAAATGTAAAAAAAAAACATATAAATAAAATGTATAAACGCAAAGAGTCTTGATATATGCTTACTCAAAAAGTGCTAACGCCTTATTTTTCGGATTGCGGGCTTTACGAAAAATATGCATGTCATTTCAGTTTATTACAATTTTCCACATAAATATTGACGTTGCAGAAATAAGAAAACTAAATTTCTTGATCATGTTACAACAAAAAAGAACTAAAATAAGGTTGATGAAATTAATTTTTTGAATAGATTTCCCTATGGGGAATATGAACGTTATTTCAGTTTTTGTCAGCCAAAAATTGTGTATGCCATAGTTACATAAATAAGTAAGCACTAAAATATAAATCCTGAAACCACTTAAATGATATAATTTTAATACACCTAGGTATGCAAATTGAGGGCCATATAGTGAATAGTTATGTTGTTTCAGTTGTTTCGTCCCAAAAAGTGCGTTTGTTAGGGCTACATATCACTTAAATTAGTATCATTCTTCAACTAAAAAGTACTAAAGATAGGTTAATGAAACTTTAGGAAAATCTGGGTTTTCGTATCACCTACATATACATATTAGCGGACCGGTGTCGTGTATGTTACTAAGATTGTTTAATTATTGCAAACCAATCTGGTTAAATAGTAATATAGAACATGTTGTTATAGATACGCGTTAAATTCATGTTTAAAGTTTACAAGATAGTAAAATGCAGATATTGACACGAACAACGTAAATGGTTAAGTTACCAAAAAATTATAATACATTTCCAGTGATATAATAACAACCTGATGCAATCGTGTGAAGAAAACATACCCTAAATATTTTACATAACATAACAGCAACATTTATTTCGGCGCCAAAGGTAAATATTATTAAATACAGGTTTTCCAATCAATAAACATTTAGTTTTTAATAATCCAGGTTTAAAAAAAAATAGATGAACCGTTATAACAATACAATCCAGGTTTCCCATCAAATGAACATTTATTTAAAGCAAAAAGAGCGTAATACTTGAAGTTAATGCATGCAGTAATTGATTTACACAAATATGACTACTTTTTATTACTTTTGTGCCTGCATACAATTAACTATATATTTAAAACAAATGAAACTATATTCCCGAACAGCGAAACCTATGCATTTATTTAAACGTATTATAATGATACTGTTTGGTAGATTGGCGTTTTACTTAAGGTAGGAATTTCCAGATAGTGTGAACATGTTCGTATCTTTACGAAGACCTGTCAATTCGTTAAAAAACTACCACAGGCTTTTGGCTGCAATACATAACGATGATCTGGAATAAGTACTAAATGATGATATATTCTAAAATTATATCCGCATGAACGGATTTAGCTGATATTTGAATTAATTGAATGTAATTGTTCCTCATATTTTGTAATTATGTTACCCTGATTTATCTCGGTAATAAAACCTTGAGTAACTAAAAACATAAAACCAAATGGAATTATTATTATCGTATTTGGTTTTCAATTTCGAAACTGAAAATGATATGATGATAATGCGTATTTAACCATCAACTATGTTAACGCCCCTATTGATTTGGATTTACCGCTCTAATTATTCACCATTTTATATTAAATGTGTGAGTTGTTAATATTGCCACTTGCTTTCAATAAAAGACAACCACACATATTACAAAGAATGTATTTAACCCCTATCCCCCCAAAAAAGACAATAAATAAATATTTCGGTGATCTCATTGTATTTCTAGTTTTAATCACGAAATTACGAAATATAACTTGCTACATTATGTTGGCAGAAAACTGCCTTTACGCTTTACGCAACATAACTTCGGGTTCTAAAACTAGAAGACAGATTGTTATTTATACGGTTCGTTCAAAATATTCTTCTTTAAAATCATAAAAAGTACAAGAGTACAAGAGTTTGGAATAAAATAAGCAATAATTTATTATAAATTACTTGATTTGTAATTTTCAGCTCAGCTAAAAGTAATTATTAAGAATACTACAAAGTACCCAGGGTAAGGAAATTTCTAACAGCAAACTTAGTTTGTTTGCTGCAAACAGCGCTGGTGACAGTGAGGACAACTAAATCAGTACTAAAAGGTAACCAGGAGTATAATCAGGTGCCTTTAAGAATATTTTTCGTGACCGGGATATATTATAGTATACTAAAGAGTATTCGGGTTTTTAGTAGTACCTGAGCCGACAACTATCAATTGAACAACTACAATATGTATTTGTCGGCCTAGATACTACTAAAAAGTACCAAGGATACTCTGAAGTATACAACAAGTACCCAGGGTACGGAACATATACTAACAAGTACCAAGGCGTATGGTCGGTAAGTGCATATGCATGATTTTTAATGCTTTGTAAAACGACTTGGATCTCAAAATCTAATATTATGATGTTGGCTAAATTATGGCTCCTGAAGTAATCAATGCTTAAGCCGGACGGAAAATTTACAATATGACACATGATAACATAGATATAATAAAGTACTAGAATAGAATAAATTGACTAGCTTTTCTAATGCAACTGTATAATTATATAGAGAGCTGTTTACGCATACATATATAATAATTCAACATTAGCCTATGGAGCATGTTTTGGAACATCGAGGCTCCCATTAGTATTACTAAACTGATATTTGTTGTATGTATCTTTCCATATGCCTGGATTAACGCAATTGTTTGTTAATAATTGCTGATATTTCTTTAAAATATCATTCAAATTTTAAATTCAGCACCATTTGTAAAAAACATGTAAGGATTACAGACAACGAATAGTCAGTGCACTTGGGCGGTACATTGATAAATATAATTTATTTATAAGATTATTTTCTATTATATTTCTTTTGTTTAAATATGTATGATATTAATATAATATTTATACCTTTTCATCGTTTAAAACCTCATAGCCATGATTGACAACTCCTAATTAAAGTGACCCCAGCTTTAATCATTGAAATTCTTAGTTATGCGTTAAATGTATTGTCAATTAATGCACCGGCACATGCTTGCTTAGTATTTTAATTAAATATCTCTCGTATGAAAACTCGAATATCAAGATAAAAGCGCGTTTTGAAAATCAAATTATCATAATTTATCTCAAATTTTACTGGACACATACGCGAATAATGTTTAATATAAGAAAATAGTAATATTCGTACATCCAAAATCTCGAAGGTAAAGTAAAAAAAAAAACTTATTTGCGGACGGTTTTCCTTCAATAACTTGCATTCTGCTGTCTACGATATTGAATAAAAAAAAACGAGGAAAGCACAAGTACCGCAGAGTCCAAAGGGCGTATTTATTTATAAAAAAAAAACACAAATGTAATGTTGTTTATCGGGTGAAATTACAAGCTACTTCATTTCGAAAATCACATTTTTGAAGTCAGTTCCAACTTATATCACTTAAACGCAGTCAGCTCCAGTATACTCATGCCATCCTTCTAAGTATATCTTTTAAAAGAGAGACACATCATAAATGAGAAAATATTGTTAAACGATTCAACGCACTTTCGAACGCATCCAACATTTTAACAACGTTATTTATCTCTTCGAATTGGCATTAATTGCCATCTGGTGCCAATTTAGTTCGTTTTATGTTAGGAGAAGTTTCAAATTCAATTTATAATTCATCTTTTATAAACTCAAAAACGTATGTCAGTGTGTCAGGATATTTAACAGCAAACTTAGTTTGTTTGCTGCAAAGAGCGCTGGTGCAATTGACAGTGAGGACAACCAAATCAGTTTTTTTAAATTAAGTTTTCGTTAAACGGATATTTAAATTAACTAGTAACAATTTGTCGCACATCATCTTATCATAAAGAAATTACACAAGAAAATCCGCATGCGTGCAATTTCTTCTATAGAGAACATATATCGCATTCAAAATATGTAGACGAAATAAATTATTAAACGTATCGTCGTGTGCCTGACACTTAACACCAATAAAAACAGTTAATATACAACATATAAGTATCACCACTTTGACAAAAGTTCGAACAGCAATAAGTAAGTGTTGAAGTTTTTGCGTGCTCGGTATATAATAAAACTAGATATTTTACGGAGCAAGCAGATCAATAATTAATAATAAGTGTGACAATCTCTCTTTTAAAGTCGCAAAAAACGGCCTCCCTCTATCGTCGTCAACGGCCATTAATATTTCATAGATGGATATTGGCGTCAGATTTCATTTGCAGATAGTTAGCAAGAGTAGTAAACACTTACAGGATCATTGATGCGTTAACATTAATAAATAATGAGCGAGAATAGCACCGTGACAAAAAAATCTATGTTTTATATTGTCATGGAATTACAATGTTGTTGTAAGATATGAGCACAATATTTTAACGTGATTGCACTTGTAGTATATAATCACCTAAATAAGCGTGTATTTGGTTAAAACACACACTTTCATATTAATTCATTATTCGAGATTGTCATATATTTGCTAAATAAGTTAAACATATCTAGCAGTTGTATCATCATATAACGTTTTTAATCAGAGTAAGTCTATACAACTTTTTTACAACGACTAAGAACGGTGAAAGAGACAAAAATATTCATTACAAACCAAAGCTTTTTCTTAAACATTTGCCGAAGCAGGTACAAATAGTTTGTCGTTTATATCTTAAGTATGAATGACACAGTTTTGTTGCTTATAAGTATCCTACTGATAACTTTTCAAACTACAAACGTGTAAACAGCAAATCATAGTTAATAAATAGAACGTACATAAACTGAAAAACGTTTATTTGAAATGTCATTGTTCAATGTTAAAACCACTTAATGATGCACACGCTTTGGCGATTATACGCCTGATTTTTTATGGTTGTGCTTTAAGGCATATCTGGATTAGAAATCTTCAGTTGAACATAATCCGTGTAAAAAGTGCATGTGTTACACTGAGGAATGCATGCTATTTTAAAATAAATATAAAATATTATAAACATGTAAAGACATTCGGTTGGGATTCCGACTAAAATGTGTAACAAGTTTGTATTTTGTTTGGATAAAGGATCGCCATCATATATGATAATGGCGATTTAATAAAAAAAGACTGTATTCCATTCTTGCTTTTCAATTGATTTCATATGAAGCTTCATTATAATTGACACAATATGTATTATTACGCAATATCTGACTTTTAAAGCAAAATCTTCAATTTCGTGTTCAGCGTAAACTGCATAATTGTCAATCTAAAAAGAGACTTTACATTGTTTAGTTTAAACATATTTATTCCAAACAATACACATGGTTTTTACACTGAATTACATACAACATTTATACAGTTAACATATTTGAATAGGATAGGAACGAAAGAAAATGTATAGTTCTTCTAAAAAAACAAATACAATTACATGTTGTTAGACGAAAACTGTTGTGTTTTTATGATTACATAATAATATAAGTCTGCAAAAAAAAAGAGAAACTCTAACTAGAGTTTAATTTGTTAAAAAAATATGTTATATGTTAACATTTGAAAGGTGAATGGAAGAGACGGACAGAGTTCTTGGGAGAAAATATAAGAAGTGTAAAAATACATGAATAGGGAAACAGACGAAAAAAAGCTTGAGAGTCGTTCTGTAGCATATATACGAATCAAATTGTTTGCATTTCACAATATATTTGTAAACTGCATCATCTATTTAAGTATTTGTTAAGAAGTCACGAGTGTTGTCATTGAATTAAAACGTTCGCCGCGAATGTGTGCATACTGAGTGCAGTCGAGAGAGTAATGTGACGTCGTTTCATGACGTTCACATTGACATAACGGGGATGTAAAAACATTCCTCCTGAAAAGATGTACATTAAAAGCACTACACTTTGTTCTTAGGCGCATGTGTAACGTTTGAGATCGTCTTTCGACGTGTGAAAAGGGGGTATTTGCCATCGGTCGATCTGTGTTAATGAGCCTTTTGAAAGAATGGATCGATTCAGCTTTTTTGACGACATCGGGAAGATTATAACATTCAGATACAGTGGACGGAAGAAACGAATTTGAATAAAATGACGTTCGCGCTTGAATCGTTCGGAGATGTGACGAAGTTCTTAATGAGTAATTGTTACTCTACCCAACGGTTGCGGGCAAAAATGACTGTAAGTAGTTTGGAACATTGGTCGAGTTCATTTTGTATATTAATACTAGCTTGTGTTTGTGTCGTCGTTAACGGATAGTTTCCCATCGTAGCTCATTATAGAGATCTTCTAATGAAACTAAACGTGTACATCTGGATGTTATGCGCGCGGCTTCGATTTGAAATTTTTCTAGTTCATCTTTTTCATATTGCGTACAATTATAAAATACTGCGACTGAGTACTCAAGGATTGATCTTATAAACGATACCTATATTTTCTCAAGAGTTTCTATCAAGTTTTATTTTTAATCGACGCATTATATGAACTCGTGGCCATGACTTTTCCTTTACGAAGGATATGTGTGCATGCCATGTAAAGCCATTGGACATAAAAACAACTAAATATTTATGAACATTAATAATAGGAATATCAACGTTTTGCATAGTCATAGCTGGATGAGTTGGGGTTTTTATTTTACGAGAAATTAGCATTGAATCGGATTTTGAGAGATTAAAGCATACCAACCATTTATCAGCTCAGCTGGAAATTTTATTAATGTCTGACTGCAATACGTCTGCAGTAACGTTCGGTGATTTACGACCATGAAAAGACTGGTATCATCAGCGAACAAATGTATGTGCGCATTAATATCAGCAATAATGTCATTTATAAACACTGGTCCTAGAATAGAGCGTTGTGGAACTCCGGCGGGAATTTCAATAAGGGGTTGTTTTAACACACAACGGACATAAAGGTATTTTATGGTAAATGTAATCCATACATTTATGGATCCTCACACGTGTTGCATGGATATTTGCTAGAATCATGTTGCCAGTTGTCTAAATAACAGCCACTGTTGGTTTATCACTGATGTTGTTTTTGCTATAAATAAATCCGGAATTTAAGCGTTCCTAGCACTTCATACGCTAATTATAGCTAAATGATCTGTTAACGTATGTAGGTATTGTCATTGAGTAATCACTCGCATCTTTTAACAGAACAAGTGACGGGACATTAAAGTCTTACGTTTGACCGATTATTAAACTTAAATTGCAATAATGAAAGATAATCAAGACAGACACTTTAAACACAATCGTTTGAATCGTGTTTACGGCGTGGACCGCTGTGCGTTTAAATACCTCGACAAGGTAACGTATCATGTTTAATAGGTTATACATAACTAATTCAGAAATGCGTCGAACAAGTAATTTACATAAAATAAAATATACGTTTTCTGCGAGTTATTGGTATTTGAACGTATTCAACCATATACACGTGTTATCTATCACATACAATTTACATTTATTACAACATTGATGCTATTAACAAAGAATGTTAGAAACAAAATTTAGATTAAATTAATTAATGTTTATGACATTGTGTTCTCAAAGTTGCAATGCAAGTAAAGTGATATTTTTATTATGTGGAATGCACAAATTACAAGGGTACAGTATAGAAACATCGGAGCCAATATGCTTCATAATATTTATAAACAAATGAATACCCTGATACATGTTAGGTTGGTTTAAATCTCTAATGCAGCTAACTTAAATATACAGCTTCGTTCATTAAAAATAATTCTAAAAGTTATGGCGTCTCATATTGAACACGAATCTTACGGATAAAGAATTATAGGCTTTGGTTATTCTAGCAAAGGTATTTTTAATTAAAACATATATCCAACCAATTAATGAATGTCAACATAAAACAAATATTATTGTATATAATCGATTATACTGTAAGCTTACGCGTTTTTGAATGAACCCCTACCCGAGAAATCTAAAGAGCAAGTCAGCCCTGAATAAACACTTGTGTGACACTCTCAAAGAACACATAAAACAGTTCCCTCCATCAATATCAGAGTCCATTAATATTTCATTCATGTAAAGTCATTAATTACAGACAATAGGCCATTGTGATTTATCATATATAGTTATATTATATATGATGCGTTAAACATTCATTTAACGAGAATCATTCAATAACATTTTGTTTACATTGATTATATCAAAATTAAAATTTCGTATCGTTTTCCATTAAAATATAAAAATGCTATTTACCAAATTTTGCGTAAGTAGCAATTATCTTTTAAATTAAGATACTGAATCGTTAAGAGCACACAGCTGCATTGCATATATTAATTAATGAAACATTATCAAACTATAGTCTATGCCAAAAGGTGAAAACCATGTTATTCATTAAATGTTAAAACATTGTCTTCGTTGACCAAGATTTAAATAAGACTTTCCTGGTTTACATCTTGATGTATTAACTGCATAACTAATTACAATTATTTGTTGCATTATAGGGTTTTGCCCCAACAGGTAAATCGTTCGTGATTTTATGACCAGCAACCAATGGAAACGGGTGTTTGTTGTTCCTTTCGTATGTACCTGTACTTCGCAATATTCCACTCTCATCTCTCTACCTCATTTATCAGTTAGCATGACCATGAGCGTTCACGAGTTTGTGAGCTTTTTATATACGGAACGTATAGTTTTTCTTCGTAGCCGAAATATATAACTTTAAACACTTTATTTTCTTAAAATATTTTATTGAAAATGAACATGGCATTAGTTCAACCATTCGTGCAAGTGACTACACCCACCTAGGCTATATAAAATAAGTCGTAACTAATGTCATATATTAACACAATCTGAAAATGCATTTGCATTGTTTAC
This sequence comes from Dreissena polymorpha, assembly GCF_020536995.1. Taxonomy (NCBI): domain Eukaryota; kingdom Metazoa; phylum Mollusca; class Bivalvia; order Myida; family Dreissenidae; genus Dreissena; species Dreissena polymorpha. The sequence continues at coordinate 55,012,656 of NC_068365.1, forward strand.
ATATCTGACAAAGCTTTAATAGCAGGAAAAAACTTTTCCTTCACCGATATTTAAATCCGAACAAACTTAAACGCGTCACCTTTTGGCCATTCAGATCGCGGAGTAAGACCACGAGTATTCATCCTCGCCTTGAAGCGGTAACAAAAAAACGAGAGCTTATAACAACTGTCTTCATCAGTTTAAGTGTTGATAAAACGATAATGATTATAACAAAAGCGTCAAAGTATGGCAATTTTTTATTGTACAGTATACAATGCTATATATTTTCAAGTTGCCTTCTTTCGTTATTAGAAAATTAAACGAATGATAATTTGCATTCACAGATACATTTCCTGTTATTGGCTAAATAGCATGCAATTACATATCGGGAAACACGCTAGCATAGCATTTCATTCATCCAAAATACGCATTTAGCTTCTCAAGCAGTCGATAGTATATGCATCACCAAAAGGTACAACAAGCACTATTAAATTAGTTTGTTTCGCCGCAACAACAAAAAACTCAAAATCAAGAACGACAAAGAAAATATACACAAGCAAGTATTGGTGTCCGTAGAACGACTGTCGTTTTAAGACATTCATCAATCACGGCCATTAATCACGGGCGTCACCACTTTTTGCGATGTATTTATATATGAAACAATGCTACATCCGAGTTGGCGCTAAGGACCGGATATTTTGATTGGGGTTTGTATAAATGTCCCAACATTATTCGCATTATTTTGAAATCGGGCAATGTAGTGCAATTCGGCGAATTTATTCATCGATGTGACGATCCAATGTCCACCCAATCAAATCACTAACAACATCAAACAATTGCTTTGAACATGGTATAAGCTGTCCCATGCACAAAAACGTGGCTTCTGGTCGAGCTAACGGATGCTTTGGTATTTTTCCAAACGAGATGGAGCCAATTCCACAGAGGTAGCGCTAATGACAGAAGATTGAAACAATGCACATTTTCAGCTATTTTAATTTTTGATTCCGACCATACACCTTTTGTGTCATATTCTAGGTTTAGTGTTCGATCTTTTTTCTAAATTCGATCATAATGAAATATAATCAAAAAAGTAAAGTTTACATAACTATGAAGAAACATTTGATTCAAAGAGAATTTGAAGATTTCTGTCATTGAATATACTATACAACTGGATAGAAACTTGAGCATAATAAAAAATGTTAACGAGTAAAGCCGGAGCTTTCATAATTTTTTGCAGATGTTAGTAGATTCAACCGACACATGTTAGCCTATTTAAGTTTCGTTGTCCTTTTCCTTTTAGTGAATTAAGCAATTGGATTAGGGGACAAACTAATCGTTTCAAGCAAACCTAACATCGTTTAATTAATTCGTGAATAATGTAACTGTATAATAACATGTATTGTAGAAAATATATTTTCACAATTTTGAGAATTTATTTATTGTGTATATTTGATATTGCATATTTTGGGTTTATATCGAACAATATGGTTTTTTGGGTGTTCTTGGCTTTTTAATGTACATGTATACAGTTGGTTACTTATATATTTACATATTATTATTTTTATAGAATGTGTATATGTTCTGTATAGATTTGGATTAAAGTATTTACGTAATAAAAACAAATATGAAAAAGGAAAATTATCTAGCAAATGTAAGGCATGTGACGATTCATATATCGCACATTGGCTCCATCTCCTGTCAATAACGACATCTCCTTGGCATTGGCTCCATCTCTTTTGATTTGATCTGCAAGCAGCCAATGTGTTTTTACATGCTGCAACTCGTATATGTTGAATGCAATCGTTTGATGTCGTGTGCGAATTATTTGGATGGAAATGTGCTCTTCACACAGGCAAAAGACATCGATTTGCTAATTGCACCATGCAACAACTTATAGAGGTCCTGACGTTTCCGAAAGGGTTTTGATTGTATATTTCTGTACTTTTGTGGATAAATTATTCTTCGCTGATTCGCACTACATTGCCCAATTTAATTTAAATAATGCGAAATATTTGCAAAAAAACATATAAACCTAACTCACCATGAAGAATTATCCGTGAAATTTCAAAGCATCCGGCTCTTAGCACCGCCACGAAAGCAGAATTGCCTCATGTATTAATGCATCGCAAAAAAGAGGGGGCGCTTGTGATTAACGCCAGTGTCAATCGAACGAACTTGATCAAATTATAAAGAGTTTTATAACGATTTTAGTTGATGATTTTGTATGCAAAAAATAAGCAGTAACATATTTAAGCTTAAACTAACCGTTATTAGCGCTTTTGCTTCTACATCCAAAGGTCCCGGATTCACATCCGTATGAAAACGAAATCTTATATTATGAGGCAATTAAATCTTATAAGGTCGAACACTTCATTCTAGTGGTTTAAACTCCCCGCCCCCTTTAATTGTCTTTATGTTTATTTCGCGTGTGTACGCTTTGTTTTGTACTGTAAAGGTTATTGATAACTTGCCAAACATGAAAGACTAGCCGATGAAACGAACTCGTCTCAAGAAAATGTTTCTGGGTTTTCATGATTCCAGTATATTTTATTCATATATTTGATTAATTAATTAATTAATTGTGAACGCATACCTTCAGACACGTATTAAAGTTAGAAATATAGACATTTAAAGACAGACTTACATTTTATAAACACGTTTGGTCATAGCATGTTTAATCTTATATGTACATTATGTACACAAGTAGAATATATGTATGTATATGTGTAACTACCTCACATACATGCCATTTGATTCAAATAACCATCTGTCAAACATATTAGAAGCGTTCAAGTGTTACATTTATATAATTTCCTGAAATTACATTAAATTCTTATTTATTGAAAAACTTCACAATAGAACAAGTAAAATTGACGGATGCAAATGGATGTTGCAACCTATTAGTATAATTTATGTATTTCCAATTTAATTCAAATGTGTTCAGTAATGCTATTAATATTGTGTATTAACATTCAGTAAATGTAAAAGTCCGCATGCTGGGTCATTTCTTCATCACACGTAGTTATGACATTAATAATTGTTACATTTATTACTTTATAGTGAACTAAGGTTACTAAATCGGATGAAAGCCGGACCTTTTGCAAGTAAAATTGATAAGCTTCTGCTGTATGTAATTTATAATTATAGGGGCAACCACTTTCTGCGATGCTAGCGCTGTTTTACTGACAAACTATTGTTTGAAAATATGTGTGCGCGAAGGTAGCACTTTCTAACTGGAATTTATTTTACCATACAATGTAGAACTAATTTAAATATAAGTAATTGGGGTAACAGTTGATATTAAAAGGAAGAAACCATGAAATTGCTTCGGAATACTAAAATCTTATTTTCTAGTGACGGTCGGAATAATTTACCAAGATTGTTTTGCTCCATATTTCAACTGTTTAAATGTGACTGGTTTAGAGCCCATTGTCAAGTTTACCATAACGTTAGAATAATATATAATAGTTAACCGAATATTCATAAATCAATAAAACACGCAGAATTTAAGACATAGTAAAGCCGTATATACATACCGTTTTCAATGTATTCCATCATTTCGAAATAGCTACGATATGATCTTATGATATAAATACATAACTAAGTTAGTAATCGCACTATTACACAGTACATTTATATCTTATTGGTTTTCCCGTCAGGATATTATTTGCAGCGAATGACACATTGCCGCTTCAGTTTGTTCTAACATTAGATCTGAAGCATTCATTAAACACTGTTGTTTTGAATATATTTCAATACATTGTCCTTGAATTGCTTAAAGTATTTTCGTATAGGAATTCTACCTATACGTGATTGAATGTGTAAAAAACGTTTTTCAAAACTTGTTGCAATGTTGGATGGCTTTCGAGCTTAAATGCTCCAGTCGGTATATATCCAGGTTATTTGCTAAATTTATATTTTCAGATCTCTGGATATAACGTTTGCCAGTTACTGCTATTTTTCTTTAAACAAATCAATCCTGACTGTATTTTGTCTAAGCACTAAAAAGTAATCAAGGAAATGATATATTAATGTCTCAAGATATTGTTTTTGAGAAATGAGTCGAACAAGTCAATATTCAACCAACTAGTGAATGGTAAATTAAGTTGTAGTGCTTGACTAAATTCATCTTTTATGTCTTTTGCATTTAATTTTAAATGATTTTAATGAAGCTGTGTTTGTTTTTAACTTTTGGTTTAGTCTACTGTAAAAGCTGAAAAGCTTCACATAGACCGACCAGTAATGCACTGATTCAATGTTTCATCGGTTTGGTGTAGTGCTTAATGGTGTGTTGATTGATATATTGGAAGCTTGCCTTAACCAATGACTTGCGGGTGATAGCAATAATAAATCCATGGCGATTAATTTCTAATATAATTATGTAGAGCTAAGTAGCTGCAATTATGATGTAAATCAGGAGCAGCGTTTTATATTTACGCAATTACATACATTCGTGTGAAAATCTTGTTTTGTCGATTTTTTTATAGCGTGTGATGCATACTACGCAAGGAAAATAGAAATAAAAAGAAGATACATTGTATAAAGTAGTTTACATGTTTTAACGATTTACGATGATCGATCCAACGTTTTTAATCGCATGAAGTTGATATTTACTTCAGCCTGGTTTGTACAAAAGTCGTTCAAAGTCACGAGATAATGTCGAAAAACATGTAAATAAAATGTATAAACGCCAAGCGTCTTGATATATGCTTACTCAAAAAGTGCTTAAGCTTAATTACTGAGGCCTAATTTTTCGGATTGCTGGTAACACGAAAAATATGCACGTCATTCCAGTTAATTAGATTTTGCTACATAAATATTGACGTTGCAGAAATAAGCATATAAGAAACTTAATTTCTTTATCACGCTCAAGCAAAAAATACTAAAATAATGCTGATGAAATTCATTTGTTATAGATTTCTATTGGGAATATGAAAGTTATATCAGTTTTTGTAAGCCATAAATTGTGTATGCCATAGTTACATAACTAAGTATATAAATATGAATCATGAAACCACTTAAATGATATTTGAATACACCTAGGTATGCAAATTGAGGGCCATATAGTGAATAGTCATGTTTTTTCAGTTGTTTCGTCACACAAAGTGCGTTTGTTAGGGCTACAGATTACTTAAATTAGTATCATTCTTTAACTTAAATGTACTAAAGATAGGTTAATGAAATTTTCGGAAATTCTGGGTTTTCATATCACCTAAATTTACCTATTAGCGTACAGGTGTCTTGTATGTGACCAAAATTGTTTAATTATTGCAAACCAATCTGGTAAAATAGTAATAGAGAACATGTTGTAATAGACACGCGTAAAATTCATGTTTAAAGTTTACAAGAAAGTAAAATGCGTATAATGACACGAACAACGTAATTGGTTAAGTTGACAAATAATACTATAATACATTTCCAGCAAAATAATAACAAGCCGATGCAATAGTGTAAAGAAAAAATACCTTAAATATTTTACATTACATAACAGCAACACTTCTTTCGGTTCCAAATGTATATATTATTCAATCAAGGTATTCTAATAAATGAAAATTTAGTATTTAATAATCCAGTTGGTTTTTTAGATCATGAACCTTTATAACAACACATTTCAGGCTTCCCATCAAATGAACATGTATTTAAAAAAGAACGTAACACTATAAGTAAATGCATGCAGTAATTGATTTACAAAAATATGGCTTCTTTTAAGTACTTTCATGTCTGCATACAATCTACTATCTATTTAAAACAAATTAAACTATATTCCCGAACAGCGAAACATGTGCATTTAGTTAAATACATTTTAATGATACTGTTAGGTAGATTGGTGTCTGACTTAAGGTAGGAATTACCAGATAGTGTGAACATGTTCGTTTCTTTACGAGGACCTGTCTTTTAGTTAAAATAAGTATGTGCATTATAGATTATCCTATTTGAAGAAAACTAACATTATTGATTTTACACAAAACCTACCACAGGCTTTTGGCTGCGATACATAACGATGGTCTGGAATAAGTACTAAATAATGATTTATTCTAAAAGTGTATCCGCAAGAACGGAATAAGCGATAGGTGAATTTATTTAATGGCATTGTTCCTCATAGGTTGTTACTATGTTGCCCTGAATTATCATAGTAATTAAACATTGAGTAACTTAATAAATGTCATAAAATGGAATTAGTATTATCTTATTTGGTTATAAATGTCAAACCTGACAATGATCTGAGGCTAATGATTATTTAACCATCACCCCGGTTAACGCACCCATTGCTTTGGATTTACCGCTCTTATTATTCACCATTTTATATTTAACACGTGAGTTGTTAATATTGCCACTTGCTTTCAATAAAGGACGACAACATATTCAAAAGAATGTATCCCCCCAACCCACCCACCCCCAAAAAGGCAATAAATACATATTTCTGGGACCTCATTGTATTTCTATTTTTAATTACGAAATTGGGAAATATAACTTGATACATAATGTTGGCAGAAAACTGCCTTTACGCTTTACGCAACATACCATGCAATTTGTGTATACTGGTAAATAAGCAGGAGCGTTAACGAAGGGTAAGCGATGATGTGCGTTGGCTTCCAAAGTTGTCTGTTCTAAAACATGTATGTATTTATTAAGCAATATTATAGTTAGGAATTAGTATACGTAAGAAACATAATAACGCGAGGGAATAGTGTTCATTTTCCACACACAATAGTTAAAAACATAAATACGCAGTGGTACGTTAAATGCACATATAGGGTATTGATCTAATGAACTGATAACATTCATAAGTTCGGGTTCAAAAACTAGTTGACTATAGTACAAAGAATGTCATGTATACAGTTGGTTCTATATATTCTAGTTTAAATCCTTAAAAAGTAAAAGAGTACAAGAGGTTGGAATAAAATAAGCAATAATCAATAATCATTTACTCGATTTGTAATAGTCGGCTCAGGTAAAAGTTATTATTAAGAATACTACAAAGTACCCGGGGTACGGAAATAATTCTAAATGGTAACCCGGAGTATGATCAGGTGCCTTTAATAGTTTTTTTCGTTCCCGTGATATATTGTAGTAAACTAAAGAGTATTCGGGGTTTAAGTAGTACCTGAGCCGACAACTATCAATTGATTAGCTATAATATGTCATTGTCGGCCTAGGTACTACTAAAAAGTACCCAGGATACTCTCAAGTATACAACAAGTACCCAGGGTACGGAACATATACTAACAAGTACCAAGGCGTAAGGTCGGTAAGTGCATATGCATGATTTGTAATGCTTTGTAAAACGGCTTTGATCTCAAAATTTAATATTATGATGTTGGCTAGATTATGGCGCCTGAAGCAATCAATGCTTAAGCCGGACGGAAATTTACATGATGACACATGATAACATAAATATAATAAAGTGCTATAATATTGACTAGCTTTTGTAATGTAACTGTACAATGGTTTATAGAGCTGTTGTTCACACGAAGCAACAGTGTTACACATACATACATACATAATAATTCAACATTAGCCTATAGTGCATGTTTTTGAACATTGAGGCTCCCATGGGTATACATAAACACATATTTGCTGTATTTATCTTTCAATCTTCCTGGATTAAAGCCATTGTTTGTTAAAAATTGCTGATATTTCTGTAAAATATCCATCAAATTTTAAGTTCAACACCACTCACGTAAAAAACATTTTAGGCTTACAGACAACGAACAATCAGCGCATTTGGGCGGTACATTGATAAATATAATTTATGTATAAGATTATTTGCTATTATATTTATTTTGTTTAAATATTAATAATATTAATAATATATTTATACATTGTTATCGTTTACAACCTCATAGCCATGATTGACCATTCCAAATTGAAGTGACCCCAGCTTTAATCACTGTAATTCTTAGTTTTTTGCTAAATGTATTGTCAATTACTGAACCGGCACACGCTTGCATAGTATTTTAATTAAATATCTCTCGTATGAAAACTCGATTATCAAGATGAAAGCGCGTCTTGAAAATCATATAATCCTTATTTATCTTAAATTTCACTGGGCACGCGAAAAATGTTTAATAAAGAAAATAGTGATATTCGTACATCCAAAATATCGAAGGTAAAGTAATAAAAACAACTCATTCGTGGACGGTTTTCCTTCAATAACTTGCATTCTGTCGTCTTCGATATTGAATATAAAAAAATTTGGGAAGCACAATTACCGCAGATGCAAAAGGGCGTATTTATTAAAAAAAATATACAAAAATATTGTTGTTTATCGGGCGAAATTGCACACGTTACTCCTTTTCGAAAATCACATTTTGGAAGTCAGTTCCAACTTATATCACTTAAACGCAGTAAGCTCCAGTATACGCATGCCATCCTTCTAAGAATATCCTTGAAAAGAAAGACACATCCTGAAGGAGAAAATATTGTTAAACGATTCAACGCACTTTTGAACGCATCCAACATATTTTCAACGTTATATATTTCATCGAATTGACATTTATTGCCATCTGGTGTCAATAAAGTTCGTTTTATATTAGGAGATGGATTTCAAATTCTTCAATTTATTATACGCATATTTTATAAACTCAAAACGTATGTCAGTGTGTCTGGATAGTCAATAGCACACTTACTCTTAGTTTGTTTGCTGCACAGAGCGTTGGTTCAATTAACAATGAGAACATATTAATAATTTTTTTATTGATTATTATAAATTATTAAACGGTTATTTAAATGAACAAGTAAAAATTTGTCGTACACCATCTTATCATAAAGAAATAACACAAGAAAATCCGCGTGCGTGCAATTTATTCTATATATTCTATAGAGAATATCGCATTCAAAATATCTAGACGAAATAAATTATTAAACATATCGTCGTGTGCCTGACACTTAAAAAACACAAATAAAAACAGTTAATATAAAACATATAAGTATAACCACTTTCACAAAAAAGTCGACACAGCAATAAGTAAGTGTTGAAGTTTTCGCGTGCTCAGTATATAATAAAACTAGATATTTTACGGGGCAAGTAGATCATTCATTAATAATAAGTGTGGCAATATCTCTTTTAAAGTCGCACTAAACGGCCTCCCTCTATCGTCGTCAACGACCATTATTATTTCATGGATATTGGCGTCAGATTAGCATTTGCAGATATTTAGCAAGAGTAGTAAACACTAACAGGATCATTGATGCGTTAACATTAATAAATAATAAAGAGAATAGCACCGTGATAAAAAATCAATTTATTATATTGTCATGGAATGACAATGTTGTTATACATAAGCACAATGTTTTAATGTGATTGCACTTGTAGTTAATAATCACCTAAAAGCATGTATCTGGTTAAAACACACTTTCATATTAATCCATTATTCGAGATTGCCATATTTGAGCTAAATAAGTTTATCATATCTAGCATTTGCATCATCAAACAACGTGTTTAACCAGAGTAAGTCTATAAAACTTAAACGACTAAGAACGGTGGAAGAGACAAAAAGATTCATTACAAACCTGATGCTTTCTTTTAAACATTTCCCGAAGCAGGCAAAAACAGTTTGTCGTTTATATCGTAAGTATGAATTACACAGAATTGTTGCTTATTATAATCGTACTGATAACGTTTTCAAATTACAAACGTGTAAACAACAAATTATAGTTAATAAAAAGAACGTACATAAACTGAAAAACGTTTATTTGAAATGTCATTTTGAAATGATAAATCCACTTAACTTAATGATGCACACGCTTTTGCGATTATACGCCTGATTTGTTTTATAGATGTTCTGTTAGGAATATCTAGATTAGAAATGTTAAGTTGACCATAATCCGTGTAAGTGTAATTCTTCGATTCGCTTACAAAAGACTTCAAACAACGCTCAAAATACTATGCATACATATTTCCCATTGACAGGTACACCCGTTGGCAAGACATACACGTGAGTCAAGCTTTGTTTTGCGAATAGTGGCATGTGTTACACTGAAGTATGCATGCTATTTTAAAATAAATATAAAATAGTAAAAACATATCAATACATTTGGTCGGGATTCGGACTAACATCAATGAACATTTAAATCAATAAAACAGTAAAGCGTGTTGTTCTGTTTGTTAAGGTTTAATGTTATATGAATTGTGATGGCTATTGATAAATTGCTGTTTATATAAGAATGGATTAACTAATGATAATTGTTTACTGATTCTGAAATTTTATAAATCCAGTTAGTGGTTTATATTTAATCTTGTTTGTTTGTCTCTTTGTGCTAATTAACGAATATTTCGATAAATAAAGTTTACACATTAAAAAATGTCCCTAATAGCAATAGCCAAACTTTCAACGCTGAATGTGGTCTGGTAACATATATTGAACAGGCTACAAAATGCTTTTTTTCTGGACAATATATTAAACGCATGTTTATGTACCATTGTAGTGCTCGTGTGTCGTATGAATAGATATCGTTGCAAAACTAAAAAATTGAATATTGTGTGCCACAGAAAATAAAAACGAGAATTTTGTATCTGGGAAAATCTATGTTACTATACCTCATCTAGCGTTCAAATTGTGGCTATAGCTACACTGAACACTGATTTTGTATGGGTTAATTTAATTCTACGAAATATTTTGCGAATTATTCGTTTTAAAGTATTATTGATACTTTAATATGCCAAACATAACAACAATACAAATATGAGCTTCTTGACCTTTCATAACTTTGCATTAAGTACATACCTACAGATTTTGCATAAGTTGGTACTTGGTTTTCAATCCAATTATCCTTGATAATAACACTTTCCGAGTCCCACGTGCGTATCAATATTGACGTTCCATTTATATCATTGCCGTTAATGCCGCAATGGCACTAATGAAACTTCATTCAGGACATTAACAGCGCTATTAACACATTCAATGGTTTAAGTATCACGTAAAATTGGAATTTATTGAAGGGATCCTTAAACACGATTAAATTCTTTTCGATTTGTAGCACTATTTGTCAATAGCATGTTATTTATGAAAAATGTAGTTAATAAATTTGAATAGTTGTGTACACTATTAACCCAATGTACAGCATTCCAATATTGGAAGCGTCTACATTTGAAATTGGAAGAATGAAGCATGAAAGGTCTATCACTAAGCTATTACACTCTGGGCTGGCTGAGTAAACCGTGGCCAATCAAAGAAACGACCACATACGCTCAAAAAGTATCGTCTTCTGGTGCGAGCAGCCGACCACCAAAACACAAGTAAAAAGAAATACATAGAACATGTGACAACCTTGATGCGTTTTTCCTCATAAGGTGACAGCAATCTTATAAGCATTCAAATACCATATCGTTGTGAAGTTCCAATTTATAAACGAATGCATACTCTATACATTAGTGATAACTAAATCTAAAAATTTGATTATAAGAGTTATTTGCGTAAAAAATATTTCAATTTTACGATCACTTCTTTTTAATATATACTTCACACTGTATAAGTTGTGTGATGACATATGTTTCCTTATTATTTGTCCATGTACCTAACTCCCTGTGTAGTTTTTGAACCTAGCCTTGCTTATACTTACGTAACTACCTGTGCTTATACTTACGTACATACTTTTACTTATACTTACGTACCTACCTTTGCTTATACTTACGTACTTACCTTTGCTTATACTTACGTGCCTAGCTTCCGGCTCATTTCTACTACTCTTTCCATGTACATAACACCCTGTGTGTTTTTTTAAACATACCTTTGCTTAAACTTACGTACCTACTTTTGCTTATACTTACGTACCAGCCTCCGGCTACTTCCTTCAACTTGCCCCACTCATGCCTATATCCATACTTACCTGCCAGCGTATCTATATTCGATACGCAGCTACTTATTAATATACCTGGCCTTGTACTTACCTCCCTTTTCAAATCAAATACCTACACAAATGTTTTTGCTGCATACGTACGGTCAAATAACCAACCTTCTTGTTTACTTACCTTGATAACAGACTGTCTTAACTCCATTTTACCTATCATGTATTCCTATGTTAACATATGCACACGCTTTTTTGAACCTCCATTTTTGTATTTTAAACCTTATATTTCTCTGTACTAACCGTCTCCACGGTTTTTATATATTTATACCATGCTGTTTGCATACATATAAATGTTGATACCGCTTTGGCTACTGTCCTCTATGCATGCATTGTAATACAATTATTGTGTGAATTAATTATTTTTGTAATCCTTGCCCTGCACAACGTTATTTACCTTGTATGCATATGGTTTTTACTACAAAATAATGGAGTATGTACAAATAATATTTTTTGTCTCGCTAAGGAAGTACTGATAAAAATAAATAAAAATAAATAAAAGCGCCTTAATCTCACCGATATAAATCTCGCACTGGTCTTATTGAATGAATCTTGTCATTTACCGTTACAATGAGGACATTACTTTACGATCTGTATACGATAGTAATCAATGGATACTTTTCTCGCGAATCATACTGCTATTGCCACATAAAAATCGTGCATCACGTGCACGAATAAAACTGACTGTAAATAACGATAACATTAATGATGAAAAGATCAAAATACTAATGGAGTTCAAGGATGTCGGAAAAATGCTTTAGAGCTGTACAAAACAATTGTTAGTGTGTACCATTTTTCAGTCTCTTCACAATTTGTTTCTATACTGTGTATTGTCAAATGACATGTGCATGTATTTTTGTATTGTCTTGATGTTTTTGTTTCCATTCGAAGAACATGTGCATATATTCTTGTATTGTTTTTGATGAGGGTTTTTTTTCTGTCTCACTTTACATATAGTTTATAGAGCATGAATAATGTTATTTTATTGAGGCATTAGATATTAATCTGGCACTAAGCTTAACCAATGAACATATAATCAGTACCTTAACGCTAAAGCAGTACATTTGCGAATTACGAACAATTGTAATAATCCTATCTTACTAAGTAATAGGTTATCGCCACAGAATTCTCGTGCAAAACGTGCAAAAATAAAATTGAATGCGAATAAAAGGTGTCATTTATGCGTAAAATGTTATATGCTAATCTAGCTCACAGGTGCGGGGTCAATGGTTCTGAGTATACATAACAGGTTTTCATGGTGCGTTGTGTTTTTTTTTTGTTCTTCTATTTTTCATATTGTTAAGGTTGTTATATTGTTCGAAATATATAACTGTCATAAACATGACAACGATTATATTTTGTATCGTCTTTTTTTTGGTGACATATTCTGTCTCACTGTACAGATCTTTTTCATTTACATTACAACGCTTATATTTTGTATCGTTTGTTTGGTGACCTATTCTGTCTCATGTACATGACAACGATTATATTCTGTAATGTGTTTGGTTACCTATTCTGTCTCACTGTACATATATTTTCTTATACATGTAAACTGTTATATTATTTTGCATTGAAAATTATAGTTAGATCCGATAGTTTCTTTATTCCTATAGATCTATCATGTCTAACTTTATATTATTTATCCTTTATTGTTTTGTTCTCATTGTTGTGATTATTTCTTTTTATTTCTCCATCTCTATGGAATAATCATCTTTTTGTATCCATACTTTTTGTTTCCTTTTTTTGTTTGTATGTTTGGATATCTTATGTCTTAAAATAGAAACCACCTGGACATTTTTTGTAATAGGGACCAACTGGACAAGCGCAAACAAACTATCATTTACATCACCCTTCAACTCTTTCAATGGTTAACATATGTACTTTAAATGTAAAAAGGCTCAACAATAAAGGCAAACGCATAAAAGTCTTCAAATGGTTAGACGAAAAAAATATAATGTATGCCTATTACAAGAAAGTCACTTGACACACACTTTAGCACAAACCTTAAAAGATGAATGGGACGGGAACATCTACCTCAGTGGACAACATACTAATAAACAAGGCATTGCCTTTCTGATAAAAAGTAACATAGGGATCACAGTTGATAACCTTAACGAAATAATAATTGGCAGACTAGCAAGTATAGACATCAAAATACATGAAACACAACTAACATTTATCAACGTTTACGGTCCTAACATAGATGATTCCACATTTTACGAAACATTACAATCCTTTATAATTAATAACCAAGATAGAAATATTATAATCGGTGGTGATTTCAATACTGTCATGAACCCATTATTTGATAAAAAGAATGGAAACCTTTATACTCATCCTAAAAATAGAAACATTTTAAATAACATAATTGAAAACTACAATATGATTGATATCTGGCGTACAGTATACCCAAACGAAAGCAAATTCACCTGGCACTCAAACACAAAACCAACAATATTTTGTAGATTAGACTATTTTTTAATATCTGAATCTCTTTGCAACATTATTGACACATGTAATATAAAACCAGGATTTATGACTGACCACTCTCTAGTTGAACTTAAACTGCACAATATACAACCTGAAAGAGGCCCAGGATACTTTAAAATTAACAACAGCATCTTATTAGATACACAATATCAAACACAAATAAAACAGGAAATGTTTAATACAGTTCAAAATAATAAAGATGCAAATCCAAACAAATTATGGGAAGTAATTAAAGGAAATATACGTAACACAACAATTAGATACACATCATTTAAACAAAAAGAAACACACAAACTTGAAACTGAAACCATAAAGACCAGTGAAACACTTGAAAAACAATTGCATTGAACAAACACAAATGATTCCACCGACATTGAAAATGAAATAACATTAAAAAACAAATATTAGATGGAATCTATCATACACATCTCAATGGCATAATACTAAGAGCGCGTGCACAGCATGTTGAACACAATGAAAAAAAAAACAAAATACTTCGCAAACATTGAAAAACGTAGAAGTGAACAAAAAACTGTACACAAATTAGTAGTCATTGGCAAAGATATAACAAACATAACTCAAATACTAGAAGAACAACGTTTATTTTTCGAAACCCTCTATAAACGAAAAAATGTTGAAAATAATACCCTTTTTAAAAATACACATCCCGCTTTAAACCAAGAGGAAAAACAACTGTGCGACGGATTGCTTAATGAATATGAATGTGGATTAGCCCTAAAAGAAATGCAAAATAACAAAAGCCCAGGATCTGATAGAATCACAATCGAATTTTATAAAATATTCTGGAATGATATAAAAACACATCTAATTAATTCACTTAACTATTCATTTAACAACGAAAACTTAACTACGCTACTAAAACAAGGTTTTAAATCACTTATTCCAAAACCTGGAAAAAGCTTAGAATCCTTATCAAACTGGCGCCCGATTAGTTTATTAAACAATGATTATAAAATTGCAACTAAACGTAAAGCAAACAGAATAAAAAACATATTACCATCAATCATTTCAAAATCTCAATCTGGTTTCATAAAAGGACGTTACATTGGTGGAAACGTTCGTCTTATCAAAGAATGCATAAACTATTTCAACAATTCAAATAATCCTGGTCTAATATTCTTTGCAGACTTTGAAAAGGCATTCGATTCGCTTGATCATTCATTTATGCTCTCTTGCTTTGAAAATATGAACTTTGGTGAAAGTCTCATTCAATGGGTCAAACTTTTCTCTACCGATATTAACAGTATAATCTTTAACAATGGCTTCTTTTCAAACAGTTTTAACATCGAACGAGGGGTTCGACAAGGATGTCCACTCTCATCATCGCTATTTATTATTTGCATCGAGTATCTATCACATCACATCCAATCAAATAAACACATAAAAGGCATATCACTAGAACCTGACGAAGAAATCAAACAGTCCCTATTTGCTGACGATGCAACTTATTTTATAAACGACAATTACGATTCTTTCCATAACCTAATAGAGTCACTAACCCTTCACGGAATGGCATCGGGTCTTAAACTAAACAAAAGTAAATGTGCTGTGCTACGAGTAGGTACATTCAAACAAAGTAATGTCCAATATATAAAAGAAATGAAATTTAATTTGACATCCGATGAAGCCACAACGTAAGGAATTACTTTCACAAATAATGAAAAGGATATAGTTCTTAAAAACATACTACCTAAATTACAGAATTTTAAAAACTGCTTGAAATCATGGCATCACCGTAAACTTACACTAATCGGAAAAAACACAGTATTGAAAACGTTTGCACTTCCTAAATTAATTTATGTATTAACAGTTCTCCCAAATCCACCAAATGATGTTATTAACGATGTAAAATCAGCAATATTTAATTTCATATGGGACGGTAAGCTTGATAAAATAAAACGAACTCAGTTAATTCAATCTGCAGAAAATGGAGGTATCCAATTAACGAACATTGACTCATTCTTGAATGCAATCAAATGCAGCTGGGTTAAAAGATATCTAGATAATACCAATACGAGTAAATGGCAATTATTCTACCAGAAAATCTTAAAAAAATATGGTGAATCCTTACTCTTTGAATGTTACATCAGCAATACTATCTTATATGAAACGAAAACATATTTCTGTCTGATTTTCTATCAGCATGGAGTGATGTCACTCATAACCTAGAAACCCAAACCAGCAGTAAAACTATTTTATGGAACAATAAAGACATAACTTCAAACAATAAGACGTTTTCCTATAAAGACTGGTTTGAACGAAGCATTAAATATGTCGACCAATTATATGACTACAGAATTAAGGATTTTTACTCTTTTGATGATATATGCTACATATACGGAATACCTCCAAATAATTTTCTGAAGTACTTCACACTAATAAAAAGCATACCCATACATATTAAATCTGAAATCAATACAAATAATACACCATGTACTCAAACAATATTAATAGAAAACATACTTGGAAGAAAACACAAAACGAATAAAATATTTTACACACTACAAATTAAACCCTGCAAAAAACTCCAAAACCCAAAATAAATGGCAAGTCCTTTTCGGGGAACTGAACTTAATTGAAAACACATATTTACCATGCCATATAAAGCATATATAGCTACAAATAAATATCTCTTTAAATGCAAATTATCTAACTCAAATCTGTGTGACTTCTGCGGTGAAAACATCGAAACTATAGAACGTCTTTTTTGGATGCGTGTTATCGTGTTTTTTTATTATTTTATCAATGAAGTGAAAATATTACAATACAAGTATATCATTAGGTCGATTGGGCTTCTTTCGATTGATAGAGAATTTGGTTTCGAAATTACACGTTTTATTTATATTTATTTTTTTATTTGCAACGAAATTTTTTCTGTGTTGTATAATCTCAAAATATCATAAACTTTATAGTTTCGAGATATCAAAAGTTCGTGTATAAATATTGCAACCTTGTGGGTCTTTATGTAATGATTTCAGCGTAAGGTTCACGTTGTGTGGTATTAGTCTTCACAGTAATTGCATCAATGTGAAGGTATGCTGTGCATGCAGCATAACCTTTTCATAACAATTATACGGACTAAACAGAAAGTAGTGTAAGTGATCGCATGCCTAAACATGTAAATATATTGTATAACACTTATCCAAGAACTAATTCGCCTAAAGTTTTAATTCGCCCCCATTTGTGACATAATTATGCCTGAAGTCGAAGATGTAAGTCTTTCTGGTGGGTATATTTGGCATTCTCTCGGGGTGTTCTGTTAGCGACACTCAAATTTGCCATCACAAAAACAAGAGAGGACGAAAATATATTCGCCAGAACGACAACAATAACGAAAAATGACATCATAGTTGCATCGGTTTCGTCTCTTGTGTTCGGTCGGTTATATGTGTAGTTTTTTTGTGTTGACATGATTGCGACCTACATAAAACCCGCCAATACGCCAGAACAATATGGCAGAATTAAGCCATAATAATACGTAGAATGAAGGACTATTATAAAGATACTGCTTATATGTTTAAACCCCTTTAGTGACAGGTCCCACGTATCAAGTGATGTATGACTAACTGTGGTATGATCTCAAAGTTAAAACGGTTGACCCAGGCTGCTAATCTAACTCGTTCGGGAGCCATTAATATTTAATTGGATATCTCGTTTTCCAATAAATGGCACATTGTGCTTGGCTTCAGTTTGTACTAACAGAATATCTTTTGCATTTCATTTGAATAAACATCGATGTCGAGAAATCTTTTCATTTACATTTAACCGAGTCTGTATAATCTTAATACTTTTTTTCAAAACAGATAAAACTTTAAAAGATTAAAGAAAACAAATTAAGATGATGTAAAAAATTATACACAAATAGCAATAGTGTTTAATTACAAAGAATTTTCTGCTGTACCGAACGAAAGCTCCTTCATTTTGACTGTTTATTTATGGTGGAAATAAGTATTTGTCATGGAATGGTAGATTTAAAGCAGTGTGGGCTTTAATCGCTTTAAAGAAGCTTCAAACCTCAATTATCCATTTAGATTTTAGTTTGCATAAAATCAACCTCGTTGTGTCATGATTCCAAATTATTAGCAATAAAAGCGGAAAACATTTCAATGTAATAACCATTAAACTACTCGATGGGGATAAAGGACTAGAGAATAATCAAAACTACAACTTTCCAAGGCACGATTTTATGAAACCCAACACGATCTTTAACAACATCCCATCATTATTAAAAAAGGTTAATGGAAAAAGCATAATGAAACCCAACACGATCTTTAACAACATCCCATCGTTATTAAAAAAGGTTAATGGAAAAAGCATAATATATGTAAACATTAAAACCAACGTCGTGCTATTTAAGAAGAAGATAAAGTAATGTTGTAATGCCAATAAAGCAGAGCCTGGTTGAGAATTTCTATCTTTTTATAATTATTATATAGGTTAAAATAAAAACATTCTTAAGCGAGTTGCAATTACTATTTTATGACGAGTAGTACTCAAGATAGAAGACTGTCAAAAACATTTTCGGCTTGAAATGTCTGACTTTGACAAGATGTGATATATATATATATATATATATATATATATATATATATATATATATATATATATATATATATATATATTATGTTTAGTTAAACACATAGGTCTCTATTTCAGAGGTCAGTAGATCTATTATGTAATAATAATTAGGTAAACACTCAAGTATTGAAGATTATTAAATCAATTTTTATTACCAACGTAGTCATGTAAAAACTACTTCTTTACCTCCTTCAGTTTTTATTTCGTAAACTCAATGTTAGGTATACCTCAGTCCGTCAGTCTGTCTGTAACACTCTCGTGTCAAGTGTATATGACCTAAACCCTTTGTAGGTTATAATAAAACTTGCCTCAACTGTCAATGTTATTGAGAACGTGGTCCGAAGTTATGTGTCAGACCTGCCGAGTTACGGTCAAGTTCTTATTATAGGTAAAACATTTTGATCCTCAATTTTCGCATTCGGTTTATATCTCTTCTACCTGAAGGATTTTCATGAAATATGGATACACTTTTAAGGTGATAAAAACATTGTGCACAATACTCAAGTCACTCACGCCTTAAGACATTCTTAAAGGTCTAACGTTTCAGCCGTTTTAATAGTTTTGGTTAATATCTCATTTATCAATTGAAGCATTTTCTTCAATATGGGTCACGATGGTAATGTTATAGTTTCCCTTCTTTACCATGTGTGAATGTACAAAAGATGGAAGATGCGTTCTTTCATTTGCTATTTTATGAAAATAGTAATGATGTGCTATTCTGAAGGTGTTTTGCATAAAGTTATAACGTTAAAAGACGTAAAATAAATATAATAAAAACAATCAATTTTCTAAATGCACAATTGATATTTCAAGAACTATATAGAGACCGTATAGTATACATTTTAAGCCATGAAAATAACACTCAACGCAAAGTATTGGGGTTAAACCACTTTAAACGCATTTCAAAAACATCAACAACACGGGAAATTACATAATCTAAAACAAAGACGAACATAACTGACACAAATATTCAAAATAATGTTGTATATGAGTCCAAGATTATGCATTATCACTGACCAATAACATTTTGTTAACCAACATAAAGGTACGCGATACCTTTGCAAAAGATTTGCAAGTTTCATTCATCCCTATTTTTTAGTTTGGATCTTTCTATCAGAATTGTTAATAGAAAATTAATATAACTTAATATATTTCAGAACCACACACATGAAATCCTTTATAATTAGGCATTAAGGTTGTAAATACATTGTTTAAAGTTATACATCTTCATAACAGAAACATACTATACATTGTAAGATGGTAGGTATATACAACAAAGTGAACATACCTTAGGATGTATATGAAACATTGGTATCCAGCAAATCATTTATTAAGCGACGTATCTGAAACAAACAAACACACCTTGTATACAACTTTCCAGGAATTAGCTTCTGTTCATTATTAAAAAAATCTTTAAAATAGTGATCGAAATAAGTGGGATGGTTCCACAAGATTCACTTTGACAACTACTTAAATTGAATTGTAACTATTAAAATGGTTATATGTTATGGCTTATTAATTCGTAAACAATACTACTGTGGTACTGTTTGTGCAGTTTTTTGAAAATGTCCTATGATACAAAGGAAACTTCTCTGCCAGTTATTATTCATAAATTTCTACAGTCAAGTATGCTATCCAAAACATAATAAACTCTGTTATTGAAGATGTTATGAGCCAACTTTATGACACAATCTTCCAAAGCCAAATCTGATGGAGGTTAAATATGTTTATAACTGTTCAATATGACCTTAAATAGAATTTAATAATGAAACTGCTTTATATAATAATCCGTTGTATTGGCAGGCTCAAGACGGTGATCTAAATTGTGTCTTGTTTTTATTTTACGGTTGCGATGAATATAATACCGTGCACTGATGAGATTATCGATCAGTGATTTTTTTAAATTTAACGGATAGAAACAATGGGGTATCTCATGATAATTTTTCAGAGTTGTATTGTTCCTACACTCAGTTGTGAATTATTAATCTTCGCAATAGCTAATGAAAGTTGTTCAAGGTCTGCTATATTACAAAATATATTTTTTGCTAGATACATTACTTAATCCCATAATTAAGAATTATGCTGTACTGTTTAAAATAACAGTTACTGTGCTTCCTTAAATCGAACTACTTAATGCTATTTGTTGGCGATTTGTTCTTATTCAAATGATCACTTATACAAACAATATTATAGTCATGCGTTAAAATTTATATTGAAGATGTTCTATGTATATTTATATATAATTATATAATTGTTGTTAGTACACAAATAACATTTATCAATAAAACACAATATTTTGAACACATCCAATGATAAAATCACCTTAAATTGGCATTTCAGGAAGGATTCTTAAAATTCTAAAATGATGCTTTTGTTAAATAAGACTCACTGTCAACAGTCATTTCCTGTGTTTTAAAAACGTTCAGCAAATTTTAAGCCGCATGTTAAGTCATAATTATTTTAATGAACAGCATCCCGATATAAGAACTTAGCGCCTAAGCCTTGTCTAAAGTACAAAATAAAAATATGCCCAATACTTAATTTAAATGTTTTTATTTTTTTCCGAAAATGTTTTTAAAATGCGTTATAGATATTGTCCTGTAAATTAAATCTAAAATTAGAAATGCGAATATGTGGCGTTAATTAGGTTTGAATATTGTGCCACCAATTAAACTTAGTTCAATCTAAACGTGAAGCCATTGACATGTTATCGAACAATAACGAATAATGTCACATTTTCACTTTCAATGAATTGGTTCAGAACGGCTTCATAAATGATTGATTGGCTGTTATCATTTACTTTGTATCGCATATTTAAGTGACATCCGTGTATTTTTAAGTGTATAGAATTGGTGAGTAGTCAACACAGCTAACAACCGAGCATGCTCATATTGAATGTACCGTCTTGTATTCTATAAGCAACTATTCATTTGCCTTTAATTATTAAAGGAGTTTCCATATTCATTGAGCATAAGGAATGCAGCCGGGTGAAAGGCATTCAGTACCGAGCATATAGCCCTGTAGTCATGACAAATAATGCTTGCATCATCCAAAAGACTTTAAATTCGAATTGATGCACATACGTTAATGAATTGTTAATATTTGCATGTGAAATTAAGTTGAAACTTACAGAAACAAGATGAAATAAAATTAATGACATTATATTTCGTAAGTGGAAAAATAAGAAGCACCTCTTAAAACAATAAAGGATCGAAGATACCTTATTTAACACACATTGAAACGCTAAATAAAATGCATACGATACATTGGATGTACATCAATATTAATTATTATAACAGAGAGCGAGTGAATGTTTCTAATCTTGCCTGACAAAAAAGCTCCTAATTTTATAACTGATTACCTAAATTTGTAATTCATCACATGTAAAAGATTAATCAACAAAAGGGGTTAGTGTTTATATATTTACAATGCATTAGACTTTATACCTAAGCTATACAACAAAGCTCATTGCAGAAGGTGTGCACATTATTTCAACACGGAAAAATAAACAACCTACCGCTTATATTATAAAAGCTGTATAATCCGAATGATAATAAAAACCTCTAATTGCAAAACATTTTAAAATGTCCATTACAATAGAAATCAAGAAGTCTAAAATTAACAGCTTCTTAAGTTTAGTCTCCCAGAACTTTATCAGCATAGGAATTAGTTTTCCTATCATTTTCTTGTATAACCGAACACAAACTATAAACATTAAAATGATTCAAATCGTACACAAATATGTCCGATGGAGAGCCTTAAGGGAACTTTACGCCTTTTATAAACTATAATATACATAACATACCCATGTCTTAAAGTAAGTATATAAAATTAAGGAAATCATAAACATCCAGGATTAAAACGGAAAACAATTCGTCTCCTTCAGTCTGTTATATACGATAAATGATCAACTTGCTATACAATTCCAATCAATACGCTCAATATAACATAAACATAACATAAGGAATACAACTCGACTCAACGCCAATGAACCGTCAGTGCCGATCAAATTGGGGTTTACAGCAATTTACAGGTCACATTTAAGTAAGAAATACCAATTAAAAAATGAAAGACAATAAACTACGTGTATTTTACACAAGTTTACCTAAAATGGTTAATTCCCCACCTTAAAACTGTAGTTCAAAAACGTATTGGCTGTGAAGAAACTTTATTCTTTCGCGTCGTGTCTACATGCATCAACTGCAATACATTTTTTTCACTCGGTTTATGTATGGACCATATATTATAGATAATAAACTATGCATAAGTAAACTCACCAGCAGAACAATCTTTAACGTTTTACTACACACCGGTTGATTATCTATTCCGTCAACTAGAAATTCAACTATAAACTCAATTATGAATAAATGAGTTATGATCTCGAATGTTAAAACTGCAGCCACTTAACCTGTAGGCTCTCTGTTTCAGAGACCATTAATATGTTTTCAGAATAACATATTATTTTTAATAACGACGTACTATGGTTCAATAAAATGTTTACAAATAGGATGTCTAGCTTATATAAGTTACTACTTTTACAAGGGATAATTTAGTAAACTTGCATTAATAAAGGCGGTTTTCTGAATGTATATATTTGAAAAGTTTTAACGATTTTTATTAGTAGTCGCATACCCGTTTACTACTGTAAAATTGCTTTCATAATTTTGAAAGATATTTATCCAAGAATCATGTGTCAATACAATTATATGTAATAATTAGTATTATCATAACAACTTCCAATTCATATGATTCAACACTTAACATTAGAATGAACAAACAATCAGTAACAGCCTTAACACTATATATTGTACCTAGTTGCATATCTTTGACATTTAAACATATATGTGAGTGTGTTTGTTTTTACACACAACGGACATAAAGGCATTCTACGTTTATGGGAATGCAATCGAAACGTCGATCTTCACAAGTGTTGCATAGATATTTGCTAGATACAAGTTCCCAAATGTCTAAATACCAGCCAGTGATGGTTAATCACTGCTGTTGATTTTGCAATACATAAATCCTGAATTTAAGCGTTCCTAGCACTTCATACGCTTATTTTAACTAAATGATCGGTTAACGTATGCAGGTATTGTCATTGAGGAATTACTCAAACTTGTAAATGCAACGCACACCGCATTTTCAAACAGAACAAGTGACGGTACATTAAAGTCTTATGTTTGCCCGATTATAAAAACTTAATTGCAATAATGAAAGAAAATCAGGACAGACACTTTTAACACAATCCTTTCAATCGTGTTTACGGCGTGGACAGCTGTCCGTTTAAAAACCTTGACAAGGTAACGTATCCTGTATAATCGGTTATACATAACTAATTAAGAAATGTGTCGAACAAGTAATTTACATAACATAAAAGATACGTGTTCTGCAAGTGATTGCTATAAGAACGTATCCAACACCATACACGCGTTATCTATTACATACAATTTACAATGTACATTTATTACAACATTGATGCTATTATCAAAGAATAATAGAAACAAAATTGAGAACAATCTAAAATTTATGTTTGGGACATTGTGTTCTCAAATTTGCTATGCAAGTCAAGTGATATATTTTATGTGGAATGCACAAATTACAAGGGAACAGTTTAGAAACACCGAAGCCTATATGCTTAATAACATTTATAAACAAATGAATACCCTGATACATGTTAAGTTGGTTTAAGTTTCTAATGCAACTAAATTAAATATTCAGTTCCATTCATTAAAATATTTTTAAAGTTATGGCGTCTCAAATTAAACATTAATCTTACAGATAAAGAATTATAAACTTCGGTTATTCGAGCAAAGGTATTTTCTTCTAAAACATATATTCAACCAATTAATGAATCCCGACATAAAACAAATATTCTTGTATTAAATCAATTATACTGAAAGCTTACGTGTTTCTGAATTAACCCCTACCCGAGAAATCTAAAGAGCAAGTCAGCCCTGAATAAACACTTGTGTGACACTCTCAAAGAACACATACAACAGTTCCCTCGATCGTTATCAGAGTCCATTAATATTTTTTGGGCATTCATGTAAAGTCATTAATTACAGACAATAGGCCATTTTTATTTATCGTATATAATTATGATATATGATGCGTTAAAAAATTCATTGAAAATCATTCAATAACATTTTGTATACATGTAATTTATAATTAGAGATGCAATCACTTTCTTTTATGCTAGCGCCGTGCAACTGACTTAAACTATTGTTTGAAAATATGTGTGCGCGAAGGTAGCACTTTCTTACTGGAATTTATTTTACCATACAATGAAGAAATAATTTAAATAGAGGTAATTGGGGTAACAGTTCATATTAAAAGGAAGAAAGCAGGAAATTGCTTCGGAATTCTCAAATCTTATTTTCTAGTGACGGTCAAGGTCGAAATAATTTACCAAGATTGTTCTGCTCTATATTTCAACTGTTTAAATGTGACTGATTTAGAGCCCATTGTCAGGTTTACCATAACGTAATAATAATATATTATAGTTAACTGAATATTCATAAATCAATAAAACACGCATAATTTAAGACATAGTAAATATATACGTACCGTTTTCAATGTATTCCATCATTTCGAAATTTTACATATTAAGTGATTAATGAATAGCTACGATATGATCTAAGGATCTAAATACATTACTAAGCTAGTACTCATACTTTTACGCAGTACATTAATATCTTATTGGTTGTCCCGTCAGGTTATTATTTGCAATGAATGACACATTGCCGCTTCAGTTTTTTCTAACATTAGATCTGAAGCATTTGTTAAACACTGTTGTTTTGAATATATTTAAATACATTGTCCTTGAAATGCGTAACGTATTTTCGTATAGGAATTCTACCTATTCGTGATTGAATGTGTAAACAACGTTCTTTAAAACTTGTTGCAATGTTGGAAGGCTTTCGAGCTTAAAGGCTCCAATCGGTATATATCCAGGTGATTTGCTAAATTTATCTTTTCAGCTCTGTGGATATAACGTTTGCCAGTTACTGCTTTCTTCCTTAAAACAAATCAATCCTGACTGTATTTTGTCTAAGTACTAAAACGAAATCAAGTAAATGATGTCTCAAGATATTGTTTTTTAGTAATAAGTAGAACAGGTCAATATTCAAACAAAACATGCGTATCAACAAACTTGTGAATGGTAAATTAACTTGTATTGCTTGACTAATTTCCTCTTCTATGTCTTTTGCATTTAATTTAAAATGATTTTAATGAAACTGTGTTCGTTTTTAACTTTTCTTTAAGTCTACTGTAAAAGCCGAAAAGCTTTGCAAAGACCGACAAGTAATGCAGTGATTCAATCTTTCATCGGTTATGTTCGGTTTGGTGTTGTGCTTAATGGTGTCTTGATTGAGATATTGGTAGCTTGCCTTAACAAAGGACCTTGCGGGTGATAGCAATAATAAATCCACGGCGATTAATTTCTTATTTAATTATGTAGAGCTAAGTAGGTTGCAATTATGATGTAAATCAGGAGCAGCGTTTTATATTTACACAATTACATTACATTTGTGTGAAAATCGTGTTTTGTTGATTTTTTATAGCGTTTGATGCATACCACGCAAGGAAAATAGAAATAAAAAGAAGATCCATTGTATAAAATAGGTCACATGTTTTAACAATTTACGATGAACGATCCAATACATTTTGAACGTTTTTAATCGCATGAAGTTGATATTTACTTCAGTCTGATTTGTATTAGAGTCGTTCAAAGTCAAAGATAAATGCCTAAATACACATAAATAAAATGTATAAACGCCAAGAGTATTGGTATATGCTTACTCAAAAAGTGCTAAAGCTTAATGACTGAAGCCTATTTTTTCGGATTGCGGGCTAAATAATTGTCCACATTTATATTGACGTTGCACAAATAAGCAAACTAAATTTCTTGATCACGCTACAACAAAAAAAAACACTAAAATAAGGTTGATGAAATTCATTTGTTGAATAGATGGCCCTATGGGGAATATGAACGTTATATCAGTTTTTGTCAGCCAAAAATTGTGTTTGCCATAGTGACATAAATAAGTAAGCACTAAAATTTGAATCATGTAACCACTTAAAGGATATTTTATACACTTAGGTATGCAAATTGAACGCTATATAGTGAATAGTCATGTTGTTTTAGTTGTTTCGTCACACAAAGTATGCTTGTTAGGGCTACAGACCACTTTAATTAGTATCATTCTTTAACTAAAAAGTACTAAAGATAGGTTAATGAAACTTTCGGAAATTCTGGGTTTTTATATTACCTACATTTACCTATTAGCGGACCGGTGTCGTGTATGTAACCAAGATTTTGTAATAATTGCAAATCAATGAGGAAAATAGTAATAGTGAAAATGTTCTAATAGATACGCGTTTAATTCATGTTTAATGTTTACAAAAAGTAAAATGCATTTAATGACACGAACAACGTAACTGGTTTAGTTTACAAATAAAACTATAATACATTTCCAGTAATAGTATAACAAGCCGATGGAGTAGTGTAAAGAAAAGTACCCTAAATATTTTACATCACATAACAGCAACACTTATTTCGGCGCCAAAGGTATATATTATTTAATTCAGGTATTCCAATAAATGAACATTTAGTCGTTAATAATCCAGTTCTTTTTAAAGCAATGAACCTTTATAACAATACAATCCAAGTTTTTCATCAAATGAACATTTATTTAAAAAAAAATAACGTAATACTATAAGTTAATGCATGCAGTAATTGATTTACAAAAATATGGCTTCTTTTAATTACTTTCCTGACTGCATACAATTTACTTTGTATTAAAAACACATTTAACTATATTCCCGAACAGCGAAACATGTGCATTTAGTTAAACACATTTTAATGATACTGTTAGATAAATTAGTGTCTTACTCAAGGTAGGAATTACCACATCATGTGAACATGTTCGTTTCTTTACGACACCCTGTCTATAAGTTTAAAACTGTTATGTGCATTTTTAAGAAATACGCTATTTGAAGAAAACTAGCATTATTGATTTTACACCAAATCTATCACAGGCTTTTAGCTGAGATTCATTACGATGATCTGCAATAAGTACTCAATGAACATGTATTCTTACATTATACCCACAAACACGGATTTAGCTAATACTTGAATTAATTTCATGTTATTATTCCTCATAGGGTTTTATTATGTTACCCTGGTTAATCTTAGTAATTAAACCTCAAGTACATTAATAAATAAAATACAATTGAATTAGTATTACCTTATTGGATTTTAAATTTCAAAACTGAAAATGATCGGAGACTCTTCTAATTGTATTTCTATTTTTAATTACGAAATTTTTAAATATAACGTTACCGTGCTACATCATGTTTGCAGAAAACTGCCTTTACGCTTTTCGCGACATGCCATGCAATTTGTCTATACTGGTTAATGAATAGGAGCGTTAACGAAGGGCAAGCGATAGGTCGTTATATATGATGTACCTTTTCAACACGAAATAGTTAAATACAAATACCCGCTATGATATTTGTAATGCACATATTCTGTATTGAACCAATAAACTGATACCATTCATAACTAATGGTTGGACAACTAGTGTCATATAGAACGAAGATTGTTATTTATTTGGTTGGTTATTAATAGTCTTCTGACAATCCTTAAAAAGCACAAGGGGTTCGAATTAAATAATCAATAATCAATTTACTTTTACTTGATATATTATTGTCGGCTCATTTACAAGTTAAACGTACCCCGGGTATTATTAAGTATACCCGAGGTAAAGAAATTATACTAAAAGGTAACTAAGAGTATTGTCAGGTACCTTAATGCGAATTTTCCGTACCCGATATATATTGTAGTATACTTAAGAGTACACGATTTTTAACAAGTAACTGAGTCGTCAATGATCAATGGAACAACTGCGATTTGTAATTGTCGGCCTAAGTAATACTTAAAAGTGCCCAGGACACTCTTAAGTATACAACAACGAACCCAGGATACGCAACATATGCTTACAAGTACTTTGATGCTATTTTGGCTAATTGATATAAAAATTACTGTTAAACGCAGTCAGCTCCACTATACGCATGTCCCTTTCTAAGAATATCATTGAAAAGAAAGTAAGGCAAATCATATTAAAGAAAATATTGCTCAACGATTCAGCGCACTTTCGAACGCATCCAACATATTTACAACGTTATATATCGCATCGCATTGACATTTTTTGCCATCTGGTGCCAATTAAGTCCGTTTTATGTTAGGAGATAGATTCCAAATTCAATTTATAATTCATCTTTTATGAACCTAAAATGTGTGTCAGTGTTTGTGGATATTTAACAGCACACTTATTTTGTTTGCTGCAAAGAAAGCTGGTGCAGTTTAAAATGAGGAATACTAAATCAGTTTGTCATTAATTATACTTTAAACGGATATTTTGATTAAATATTTACAAATCTTCGAATATGAACTTATCATAACGATGTTTACACGTTTTAATAAAATCTGCCTGTGCGCAATTTAATCTGTAAAGAAAACATATTGCATTAAAAATAAATAGATAAAAAAAAAAGGATCGACGTGTACCTGGTACTAAACACAAATAACACCGTTTATATAATACATATAATTATATCAATTTAAACAAATTTTCGACCAGCAATAAGTAATTGTTGACACTCACATGTGTTCAGGCATATCTTAAAGCTAGATATTTTACGGAGCAAGTGAATCAATCATGAATAATAATTGTGTTTATTTCTCTCTAAAAGCACAATAAAAGTCTCCCTCTATCGTCGTCAACGGCCATTAATATTTAATGGACGTTCGCGTCGAATTATCATTTGCAGATAGCTAGACATAGTAGTCCACACTTATAGGATCATTGATGCGTTATATTGTCATGGAATGACAATTTTGCATACATGAGCACAATGTTTTGATGTGATTGCACTTGTAGTTAATAATAATAAGAATAAGCGTGTATATCTGTTTTAAACACACTTTCATAAAAATTCATTATTTGAGATTGTCATATATGAGATACCTTAACATCTAGTATTTCCATCATCAAACGATTTTAACCAGAGTATCAAGTCTATTAAAAATTTTAAACAGTGGCAGAGACATACAGATTCATTTTAAACTTGATGCTTTCTCTTAAACATTTCCAGTACACCCGTTTACAAACATACAAGTGAGTCAAGTTTTGTTTTGCGAATAGTGGCATTTGTTACAATAAAGTATGCATGCTATTTTTAAAATAAATATAAAATAGTATAAACATAAAAAGACATTTGGTCGGGATTTTCCGACTATAATGTGTAACAAGTTTTTATTTTGGGTGGATAAAGGATCGCCATCTCAAATGAGGATGCCGATTT
Source organism: Dreissena polymorpha (assembly GCF_020536995.1). Taxonomy (NCBI): domain Eukaryota; kingdom Metazoa; phylum Mollusca; class Bivalvia; order Myida; family Dreissenidae; genus Dreissena; species Dreissena polymorpha. The sequence goes on from NC_068365.1 coordinate 55,042,941, forward strand.
TATAACAAGACTGTATTTCATTATTGCTTGTCATTTGATTTCATATGAGGCTACATACTAACTGACGCATTATGTATTATTACGCGATATCTGACATTCGAAGCAAAATCTTCAATTTCGTATTCAGCGTAAAATAATAATTGTAAATGTAGAAAGAGACAGTACATTGCTAGACAGCTAATTCCCTATTATGTTTTAATGGTCGAAACATCTGCAAAATCATGCTCGACTAATGTAATTGTTAGATCAATAACCCTTTTTTCACGATGTTTTAGTGTAGCTTGTTTGTTGTCTCACTTATATTAAATTCTAGACATGGTAATTAAGAATCAGTTTTAACAGCTATGAGCAGACATTTACAAGTCTACTTTTTTCTAATAACCATTAGATTCACAGACACTTATACCTAAATGATAGATTAACATGTAAAACAAAAGTAATTCAATAACAAGCATATGGCTTCTTTTTATTACTTTCGTGTCTGAATAAAGTCTAGCAAGTATTTAAACACGATTAAATAATAATTCCGACCATGACGTCATGTTCTTGTAGTTCATCTATTTTCAATGATGCATTTATAACAGATGTGACCTTTTAATAAAGTACAACCACATAGTTTGTTGATCGGTGTCTTATTGTTGATAGGAAATGCCAGCTAAATGTGTACATGTATTTTTAATCTATGATGTAAATGTGTTACCTATTTGTCTGCACATTATAAGATAAATACACTAATGGTGCCTATAATATATAATACAAGTATTGTGCTTATACATCAAAGCAACGTGATGACTAACGGTGATCTGGAATGTATAACGCTGGTTCTGTGTCAAGAATGAATTCAATCTATACGTGTTTTCAATTCATTTTGTCTAGCATTAAAGAGTTATTTTGTTTCTCTGCTGTATCTTAATCATTGCTCATTTCAATTTAAATAATATCGAATTGTTAGTCTCTTATTTGATTATGAATTTCATTGCGATGATTGCGATGCTATGAGGTTATTTACACGTGTGTGCTTTTTGATAAGCCATCAACCAGATGTACAACCCATATGTTTTGCATTGACTATTCCAAGGCGTTTACCCTATGGTTAATACCTGATTAGTGTTTATTGTGTGTGTTTATATATAGTGTTCTGTATTGTTTAAAAATAGGTCACTGACCTTAAATTAAAAAAAAACAGATAAGGAGAATTTATCTCCTTATAATGTGTCTGGAGTCCCATTTTTCCATGTTCCAAACCGATCGAATGAAGAGACATTTACTACATCTGTTTGCATAAATCGTATTTACAATCTTTGTCAATTTCACGCGACCTTTGTTTACTGGTCAATGCCCACATATCTGAACGAGGGGTAACACATAGGTTGTTATAAATGGTCTGCATGGTTTTCCCGTAATAGTCTATAATAATCATTTATGTATTCAATGATATCATAGGAATTAATAATAGCACTCAAGAAATGATCGGGGGAGACTTTCGACTAACATTCTTATAACATTCATAAATTGAATATAATGTGAAATTAGTATAATACAAACTAACTTTCTGTATAGATAAGACTAAAGTTATAACATGGAGCTTTTTTATGCTTTTTTTAAAGTGAATGATTTTAGAATATCGAAGCTCGCATAAAAATTATATATTGGGTTTGGTACATTTATTTTTCCATCGATCTGAAAAACTGTCATTGTTTGATAATATTGCTTGTTATGTGGTTGGACATTTCTGAATGGTTTCTTGACAATTAATACTTCAAAACAATGACATGATTTAATGCGTACATTTATAGTAAATTAAAAATGAATGGAACATAGTAATGCATCGTATCTTCAAAGAGTTCCAGTGACGTGTCAATACCTTGTAATGTGTACCTATATTGCGAAAATAAAACATTATAAGTATCAGCCCTTCAATACTGAAATATCATATATTAAACCGGAATTATGAGTTTTTATAAAGTAAACTGATGTTTCGTTTACTGCTTTATTTGCACTGCCGCATTATGTAACGTATTTGGTACAGTAAGTTATACGCCACATTGCTTAAACGGTTTTTAATATTATAAAAAACAACTTAAAATACACTAATAATATGTAAGATATAAGGTAAAGCGTTTCCTACTTTTCGTTGCTATTATAAAAATGTTGCACTTGCAAATAGTGTTATTAATCGCTTGTTTTAAGCATCGACTGCAATATGTTATATATTGCCTCCGTTTTATGTAATCGGATTTCAAATGACACTTAACCTAATGATATATATTTTGAACGGACTCCAGTCTGTCCGCAACAAAACAAGTTAAATATTTTTATTTGATAGAGATGTCTTAAATGCGATGCATAAATAATAATCAAAATCAAACCAATATTCTAACATCATAAATAATACATGTATTTCGTTCTCTAAAAAAAACTACAACTAGTCCCATCATTCAGAGTCCAATCATAGTTCATGCTATTTTCATTATAATAGTATTTGCAACAATGAGCAAGTCTAGGTGGGGTCTGTGTTACTAACAAGATATTTGAAGCGACAGAATGTAAAATCATTTTAATGAAAATAGCAAAACAATATTTGGTGTAAATTAAACGTGTATGTTCAATCTCCTGGATTACAAACACGTCTCATAGTCAATGACATGTTAAGTTTTAACAATCCAATTAGCCAATACATAAAGAATAAACGAGCTGTCAAGTTGAAATTAAGTTGAGGAGTGTGTTTAAGGGCACGCTTAAGTATCGGAATATTGAAATAAAAAACAATTTACCGCCAGTAATATGTATGTAACACAATCCTGATTTAACAAAAATTCATTTGTAAACACTGAACTCGCAAAGGTACTACATACACAAATTTAATAAAAACATATTGCATATTTTTCTTGCTATCGCAAGTTTCAGTACTTTCAAAACCATTTAAGCGTCAATTATAATTGCGACCACGGATTCATGAAGTTAAATAAACGAGTTTCAATGATAAATGATTTACACGAAAATTCTTAATGACCTTTGGAAAAAATTACCACTGACACGAAATCAACGGCTTTGTGTTATTGGAAGTTCAAAGCATTATTCACGTAAACTTACATATTTTGCAGATTATTGTTTTCCATGGAGAACTTGTTAAATGTTTCTTGATTACATGTGTATGTCTCTTAGCCCAACCCGGAACATACGTGCTGCAATGACGGAATACTCGTAAAACAGATATATATGCCTCCCAAAATACCTCACTCCTACGAAACAGAAAACGTTTATCCTTTTTGCTAAACTCTGGGTGGTATTTGCTGAGTATTGGAGAATGGCCACTGGAGTATTAAACAAGTTCGACAATGAACAAAACTTTACGCATCTTAAGACCTTTTTGAATAAAAATTCGATAATTATTACAGATTCTTAAACCTGTGGCTTTGTTGTTTCGAATCGAAAACTATTCAACTGTGTGAAGCGCTACTGGCCTTTGAACGGTGTCGTTGACGTTTGTCGTTGCACATAAATCTAATTAAAAAGATGTAAGAAAGACCACACAAATGCAGCGCCTAAATCATATATCGTGCGTGTTGTACTATTAGTTAAATATCTCAAATTAATCGAACATTTAGAACAGATTCCAGTTTAACGATAATTATTGAGAATAAGTAATATATAACTGTTTGCATTTACAAAGTGATGTTTTGTAATGTATTGGGCTTGATTGCGTTCAACTTTATATTAGTCGGCATACACTTCCGACCTGCACATCTCGGGGCAAAACGCAAACATACCAAAAACGAAGCAAACAGAGACACACACAAGTGAGGGTTTCTTGAGTAATCTATTGGTTTGGGTGAACAACTGTCGGTCACAGTAAAATACTGAGTTTTTCGTTCACTGTTTATTTTATTAATTTAATAGTTGTGTAAACATATTCTTATTACTGTATAGGTACTGACCTTCCGAACAAGAATGCGAATGCACTCTTAGCGTTTGTATATATAATTGTGCAGCCTTTCATAAAAAATAATGAATGATATAGTTTAATATGTAACAATTCTCAAATCATTACATAGTTAAATACGGAGGTATTTCATAAGTGAGCATTATTTCGTTAACAAACTGGTATAACTCAATTATGTATTTTATCCATTCGTATGCATTTTATAACAAAATATATAAATAATAAATATACGGATTCACTTGTTTAAGTTCAATTAAGATTTAGTTTAAACCTCTTTTTAGCTCCATTGAATTTAAAGTACTTACTACTTATATAAAACGCCGTTTCCTGGGCATAGATTCAGTACTTGGTTTCTTTGGGGAAGATCTAAAGAACGCTCCCACAGCTAAAGAACGCTAAAGATCGAACCTGTGACCTCCCGGTCGCTAGGCGGACACCATAGCCATTACACCACCGCGATTTTTTCAATTAAGATGTCTCACACATTGTATTAAAGTACACAGTGAATGAAGTAAAGGTCTTCATAAGTCTTAAAATAGTTTGTGTTAGTTTTATAAATACCAATTCAAAGATCTTATGATAGAAAGTACAATGAAACTATGCTACGCGTATCAAGAACTTGTTGATCGAGGTAAAATAGTATTACCCATTATGAAAATCAATAGTCAAAAGCAAAGACAAGTTGATTGCGTGCAAAGAATTTTACGACTCGGCGGCACGAATCAAGCATATGCATCATTCCAATTAAAGAATAAATAATTCACCAAGGCGGTGACCCCAGCTTTTTCTACGTGTGTATGTTGTTTCGTATTGTGCTGTTTCGTACTGTTTTTTGCAATTGGTCACTTGCCTTAAATAAAGGACCACAAGGACACAGCCCAGTTAAGCGATCTTTACCAGTTATGTTTAAGCAACATTAGCATAGGTACTCTTGAATGTGAATGCTCTTTGACTCAAAATCTCATCTACCAAACTAAAATACTACATATAAAAACATGCACATGCTTTTCCAGCGCGTGTTGTGCAAATTCCTTTCCAATAAATGTGTTGCGTGCATGGGAATGGCACAAACGTCGCATGCATCGCGTTAATTAGCGAGATTATTGGTCATATTCCGTGAAAGCACGGAACTTGATAGAGCAATAATGAGCGTAATTTAATATTTTATCGCACACTAATTGCTCTGCAACGATTTTGAACCGGGTTTAATTTTTTGTCATTTCGTTGCACCGATTACGTTAAAAGCTCGTCCAATGTTCATTTTTAAATGTGTTTTGACAGTTGTATCCTCATGGCATTTTTATTGGATCGCCATTTCAGAAACAGTACTATATACCTCGGAAGATATAGCTATATTATGTTCATGTTTAAAAAACGAAAAACGAATTGTGTTTCTCGAAAAAACTTACGGTGAGCTTTCCATCATGAGCAAAACACATACCCAATTACACAATAAACATCGGTTGATTTGTTCTAATTTGAAAAACATATTTGCTGTACGTGTAAATATTAGAAAGCGAATTATAAACCAAACCATAATAGAATAAAACACAATTATGAATTGCATCAACTTTAAACATGCAACAATAGAACCGCATGTGTAAACGTTTGTTAAAAGGAATCGTACTCGTGTTATTAAGGTCATGCTGTTACGACGTTAGAGTTATAGGGTGTATATTATGTCAAAGTTGTGCATTTTGATACTTCTTTTTGGTAACAAAGACACGTAAGAATCTCGACAAGCAAGACATTATTTAAATAAAATTTAATTTGATATATACATTTAATGAGTGTTGAAAATTTAAAGATTATTCATATATTTATTGGAGTGTGTATAGTTGCATCTTTTTGCACGGGGACATGACGGAACGCAATATTATTCTAAATTTATTTCAATTTTATCATTTCAGGTGGATTCCTACACTAGGAAAACATAAAATTAATTAAAAACAAATGTATGGCTCTTATAAATATTCAAAAGCGCAACCGCGAATTTTGGCAAATTGAAGGCTTCCTACCCCTGGTGCTAAAGCGTCCGATCGTCACGGATGAATGATTTTATATTGGGTTTGCTCAGAATGTAGTCAAACGATAACATGTGAAATTTTAAATCCAATTCTTAACTAATTACTGAGATAATGTTTAAAAACTGTTGCTCTAGAAAAGTCTCCATCTGTACACTATAACATATTTTAGTTATTTGACAAACACTTTTTATTACAATTGAATTTAAGTGAGAATTCTTAACAATTGTACAATGTAGTAGATTGGAAAATCATGTACACCAGAACGGAATAAAGACAAAGCGTTAAATATATATATATAGTTATAACCCGTTTACAAGTTTAAAGGTATGGCTGCTATGAAATAAAGCATCACATGTTGACGATGCATTAATCAATAAGACACATATTATATTTGTCGTATCAAATAATTTGTATCAATTAAACATGTTGGAAAGCGAACTGAATATATATGATAATATATTTAACTGTTAAGAGATGATTTGCGTTTCACAACTTAGTTTACGGTTGTATGGTACATTTACTTATGCACTGTATTAATTCTCTCTTCCTATGTCGTTGTGTCGTAATGCATGTGTATATTGTACTTGCTTTGACTAAGGCATACTCTATTTCTATTTTCTGTTGTGTAATAAATGCAATACTTGATTTCAGGCCGAATAGCTTTTCCACGCTCCTAGGTCATTGCACTATCAGGCTACGTTTATAATAATATTTGATATACTTATCAGAGCATTTTTTAAATAAATAAACAAATTAATGCACTGGACTAAGTGAGACGTTCTTCATAAAATAAAATAAAAAGATGTTATTGACCAGGTTCCTTTCAAATGCTAACATAGTGTAATATATCATTAAATATATCAACAAATAAATCAACATTACAACTGTATAATACAAAATAAGTGGTCAACTATGTTTGTAGCTAAATAAAAACGTATTACATTAGGACACACATGTAGCGCAAAAATACTTTGTGTGTGGTCCAAAAGCTTATCAGCGTATATAACCATTTTTTAAAAGTCCTTGCTTAAACCAATCGTGCGTCGCTGTAAATTCCTTATTCAATCGTCGATGTATACTCATGATTTAATAATTACTTGGCATCATAAAATTTATCAATTATTTGCAAGTGTTCATGTTTTGCGAACATAATATTTTTCTCTGAATATTTAAGACGCGACTTTATCACTTTTATTGTCTTGAAAACCAACAATTTATTAACGATACTCGATATCGAGTAAAGTCCGTCCGAAAACAATATCCAGTAAATCCAATATATCAGAATTCCCTGGCACATGTGATCGTTTATTTAAAATATCGATTTAGTAATTTTTTTCTATTGGACATGTTGTGGAGTACTTCAAGATAATTAAAACAAGTATAACGACTACAACCACTTCTACTTAAAGACAACGGGCTAATAAAATATTTTAAAACTGAAAAGAAGGATCAAACATACTTTGGCAGCAATTCCAGCTATATAAATTATTTCATCAAACCACGATAGACGTGTCGTTTATAGTCCACATGGGCAATAAAATGGTTCTTTACAGCAAACAGAGAGGCAGACAGAACGTAAACGATGATGTATACTGCACATGAAAATATCCCCCCCAAAAATAATGAACTATATTTTAGAGCTATGTTCCTTATAGAAAGATTGCGGACTTAAAAATAGCAAACTCCGTCTTACGAAAATCTGGTGTTTTAACAACATGATGATTATTTTTCAACCTTTTAAACAAGAAGAAATGCATTTAATAATTGTATTTATTTTATTTTATCCTGTCTCAGAGATTTGTTTTAAATGCGTGTTTGTACACTTAACTTGAATGGACTATTGTTGGAAATCACTGTAAAAGTAATTGCACATAAATCGCATCATCGGCCAGTGAGTATAAAACGCAAATGCGCGCTTTTAAAGGCCTTTATATCAATAGTCAGTTGACAAAGATCAAAGAACAGATAAAGGTTTACTCTCTTACTGCGAAAGAACCAAATTTTACATTTGCATTTACACTAAATATACATTCTGTTTATCCTCTTATACATGTATAATGACACTGTTCAGTGTAATCCTTTATGCATGTTGTTGATTCGTGTAAGTGGCTATGGTCTACTGGCATTTCAGGAGTATTAAGTTTTAGTTATAGTGAATACACATTTAAAAAAACTCTTATGACACCACTCGCAAAAATAAAAAATTGATGTATACACTATTAAAATATACACATATCAAAAGAAACAGTATAGCATTATAAAAGTTATTTACACATTTTCACATAATATGCTATATTTAAATACTACATCTGACAAACTGTTGATTTAGTGCTGCAAACATTTAACAATGTATTTATAAAAAAACATACAGCCGCGCTGTTTATATAACGCTACACGATGTTTAAGATCTTTGACTTTACACAAAGGTTTCGTAAAATCCATATTACCAAGACTTTCTTAGAATATCTTCATGTACATTGTAATTATTTTACTTAAAATAATACGCGAAACTCCAAAACGCGAAATTATAAAAAATATATATACTATGGACAACTTGTCTTAATAAAGCATCATTACATTCACCAGCTCGTAAAGAAACACTATCTAAACCTAACCCGCCATATTGCCGGCTTTCGAACGCCAGTAGACAGTTGATGTATTAGTTGCTTATTTCATCGTACAGCATTATGACTTTGTTCGTTATCATTTTGATGGGATGTATTCCCTGTCAACACCAATGGCGGGAATGTATACAGCGTTGTTATCGGTCTTATGTGAATTCAACTGCGAGAGAACATGATTAATTCTGACCGGAAACCATACGTTAACTGCATTCTATCGATTCTATATTTGGTACTGTATTGTTATATCAACTCTTCAATTTATAATGAGAGTTCTCAATATATACATATCGGAACATTTTTTATATATAATTTCACCTGGTTATGCTACAATTCTTAGTAAACAGTTTACGGTGATACTGCCCTATACTGTGTTGTATACCTACTTAAAAGTTGTTATTCATGCTGACAATCTTAAACACATAGATATATTATACTACCCATTTTTTTCAGAAATGACTATTCAGTTTTTCATTACATGAATTATAAACACAATATCAAGTGAAAGTTTAAGTGCATCAGCCGGAGAAAAACCTCATAACAAGTTGTTTTACACTTTGAGACAGCACACATGCATACAACATAACGGTATTAAATCAAATTGTACGATTTCATTCTTTAAGACGGTTGGTTTCCAGACAAAAATGCAGGCTCGTTTTTTATATCAGCATCACATAAGGAGTGGACAGGCTTTTTATTTACCAACATGTTATCGTTATGCAAATGTATCCCATCGTCGAATAGCTTGATTTATGCGGAGTGTGTGTTTAAAATGGCATAATGTACATAGAAAGCTATAATAGTAAATAACAAACATGTGAACATAAATATAATTTATATTACATTTAATGATATGTTGTGTGCCTATATTTGCATTAAATGTAATGCTGGTTCATTGTATGTACATGTAACAACATTTTTATTAGATTGTGAACCATTAATTGTTCGGTCATTCCTTGTAACATGAATCGATTTTCTGTGTCGATATCAGTCTGTTGTCGGTCAAATTTTCCACTTTTATCTATACCACGGTTAAGATCTGTACTGTTTGAAGTGTTGGAACAACTTACTGTTTTCGTATGCGTAAAATATTGTAACCAGCATTGCTTTACAGGCGATATAAGTTTATATCCATAGAAATATATTAGAGATTTGTAATACAAATTGTTTCTTTTTTGTGACAAGTACAAATACAACGCTCTTTTTTTGCTTAATCTAAAAAAAATCTCTGGAACTTATTGTTGAAAGTTGTATCAAATAAAATATACTTACGATACTTTTTAACAAATGTATTAGTTATTACATTCAACAATAAATGGCTTAACAATGCAATTGAAATTTTTGACGAAACAAGTCTGTCACTGAAAGTCCCGAACAACTCCGGATTATTGTTTTTACCAAAAGTGCCACCAATGAAGGGAACATTAACATTCATTATAAGCTCGAGTGAGATTATAGTGTTCATGGGGAGTTTTAGTATGCCGTAATACCCGTCGTCTCTCCGTGCGTGAGGTGCGTGCAAGCGTGCATTATTATGTTCTTTAAACAACTATTGTCTAAACCCCCTTGCTAAAATTTAACGAAACCTCATACGATTGATAATTGAGTGAATCTCCTGTAAAGTTGCTCAAATCGCAAACATCTAATGTCGCCTATTTATCGCCTTGGGAGCAATATAAACTTCAGAAACACGGCGCCATGAATAGCATTACAAGACGTTGAAAAATACATGTAATTGAAAGAATGAATTCCAAAACAATATGCATTTCTATAATGTTACATAATTACAATTAAAAGGCATAGTCGTTATTTGTCTTTCTTACCAATACCTGGCATATAATCAAATATGACGATAAAACAAAACTCTTTTATACTATAAATATATAACATTATATACGATTCGGTTCATTTTGCAATTGAAGTGAAGGATACTTATAAATGAGTACTGCTGCATATGAATACATATTGTAAAACTGATCTCTTTATTCAGTGTCCGACAAATTTCTTATTTTCCAGGTAGCCCACTGGGCTACCAGAAAAAATATTTGGTAGCCCATAAAATTTACCAACCAAATGATAAGAGACATCTTTTCTTCTTTATTTTATTTATTCATTTTCATTCATAAGAAATTATATCATATCAGCATGTATTGAATAATCTTCGGTGGACAGTGACATCAAAGAAAAGAATATGTATTTTAAAAGTTAAAAGTTTAAAAGTTATTCAGACATAACATTCCAAAAATATAATTCTGTTTAATTGTTCAAGTTGTGTATGCAATTTTACATGTCATTGACATACACTGACTATACACCTCAAAGTTGTGTACAAACAATACAACAACGACTTTATTAACTAGTCACTAGCTGACGAGATCTTGTGGCCTGCTAGGTGGCGTGTCCCAGGTCCACAGTCCATCCAGTGGTGGATAGCCCCTTCCGCCTTGTATTCCTGGAGTGGCGGTCCATCTGCATGCACCCTCATGAGCGCTTCCAGCGTGTCCTGGTGCATGTGTGAACGCCTGCAGCTCTTGATGAGTTTCATGGCTGAAATATAAATTATAGAATTAAGAGTTTATTAACTTTATTTACATGTTTTGTTTACAATATAACTTTTTAAAGCCTGTAATATTGTTGTACCCTGTATATTGCTATTTTTTTCCAAAGGCGAAGAAATATGCATGTATTTTGTGAATCTTATGTATGCATATATGTACTAGCAAATCATAATGTTTTTAACCATTTTAAAAGACTAAAAGTGACAATTAACACACTATTCTGTGGTTGATCTATTTAATATAATTTATATACATATTGATCTTACCAGAGAATTGGCGTTCACACTCTGCTGAGGAAGGTGATATTGACACCATGATGTTCACGAGGGTTAGAATGTTCTGAATATCAGCAGGCTGGGTCTGGAGCAACTCACAGTAGAGGTCATGGCAGTTTATTCCAGTTTTCTTCTTCCTCAGAAGGTTTTTCATGATGGTCCATTCTCGGAGCATTGAAGAGTGCTCAGTGTCAGTCAGGATGTCGATATAGTGCTGAGTCAACTCTTTAATGTCATCACGTCCATGCTTCACAAATTCCGTGTCATTGGTTGGCCATTTGTTCAGATTGAAGGCATCAAAACACTTAAGGGGTTTCTCGTTAAAGTCCATAAATCTCACTTCAAGATATTTGACAGTTTGCTTGAGAAGAGTGGTTTTGTCATTGTCTTCTTCATAGGTGGTGAGACGTTGTCCAGACAGTTTCATTACATGGTCTCCATGGTCTGTGAAGTCCCCAGTCTCTGGATCATAGTGGTCATAGAAAGTAGATGTTTGATGTCCCGGTTCTTCTATCATCAGCGTCAGTTCATCTGTGGTGGATTTGATGATATCTGGTACCTCCATGATCAGTAGTTTGTTCTGTTGGAATTTCTTGGATGTAGCTGTGATGATTTCAAGGTAGTCCATCATGAGGTGCAGATATTTTACGAACCTTGCAGATTTCATCTCATGTAGCAGTTTCTTTGCTTTGCCGCTTTCTTCTGTTTTGTTCGCAGACGCAGCGTGTTCTAGGTGCCCAATGGTGGCAAAGAGATTTTGCTGTATGGCTCTCAGGGCTCTGGCTTTGCTGGCTACCCATCGTACAGTTTTTACGTCCCCATAGTGTAGTAACTCCGATTCCAATATATCTGCGAATGCTTGAAGATCACGTCTCCTCTTGGTACTTCTTGCATAGAACTTGTAGATGGATTTTACAATGTCTTCAAATTTAAGGAGGTAGTCAATACTTCTAACGGCATCCAGTACTCCCAGCTCAAGTTTATGCGCTACACAATGAATTGACACAATTCGAGGATTTTTTTCTTTCATCAAAGCACTCACACCAGATTTACATCCCATCATAACTGCTGCTCCATCAAAGTTCACACTTACTATTTTGGAAGAATCTGTTATCCCTATTTTGTTGAGTCCATTCTCAATTCCATTCTTAACTCCAAATGCATTGGCGTTCTCAATGTCCTCTATCGATGCTAGTGTGGTAACCGGATAGCCCTCGCTGACGTACCTCACTAAAACAGTGTTCTGTTCAGTCATCGAAGAATCAGTAGACCCATCTGCCAGCACTGTGAGGAACCTTACTTTTTCAATAAGCCGTGTCTTGGTTACTCTCAGTTGTTCCCCTATCGACATCAAGAACTCTTTCGCTCTCTTTTCATTGTGATAATTAGTTCCAATATCCATGTAGTCACCACCAATGTCCTTTTTGTTCTTTACATGAAGCTCCATGTGTGTTTCAAAGTCACTTAGCGGTTTGCATTTCTTTGCTAGTGAGTATACAGTGTTAAACATGACTACTAAGATGTTCATAGTTATCTGCATGCACCGTTTTGTTGCTTTGACTATAGGGCTATTGGTTGCCAATTCACTCCTTTCCTTCATGGTCATTGTGTCCTTTGTTTTCTTGTTGGTGGCTTTGATGTGCGCTGATGAGAATTCATGCTTTTTCAAAGGATCCACTCTCATGTTGCTGCATCCAACATAGAGTGCTGAACTCTTGTCTGCCAAGTCAGGATAGGCCCTGCATGTAGCACAGAACATGAGTCCTGGTTTTGGTCATCGTCATAAGCTTCATGCGTCACCCAGGGGTATGTCACTTTCCAAGATTCCTGGAATTTCCGCAATCTTTTATTTGCATCATAGTCCTTGTCCGAGAATTTTGCACGCTTTAATGTGTCCGGCTGTGGCTCATCTAGACATCTCTGCTTTGCAGTTGGTTCCTGTGGTCCTGAAGAACGAACCACAAAACGGTCCATTTTGTAATTAAATCTATTTGCACAAATATCCTAGAGCATATATAGTTTAAACACATGTGCACTTTAATCCAAATTAAAAACACAACAGCTCATAAATCCAATCACTTTATATTAATCCAGTCACATATTGCATTTCACCAACAAAATTAATTTAATACGTAATAATAAAAGATACAAATTCGGTGCATCTTATATACAACTCGATCAAATAATTAAAACAGTGTTTGTCTCAATTGAAATCAAACTTACCTTTATTATTAACAGTCGCTCCTTTAATCGAATCATTAATTGACAATGCAAACTAATTAGCAGGTGTTAATCGCTTTCACACCAGTGTAATTAATATTCATTTTCAGTTTCGTTACCGCTTTGAAGAATCCGTTATTGTTTTGATGTCTTTAATGTTCGGCGTCCTTGGATATTTAACATCAAAAACGTTGTCGCTATTACTCAGTTACCGCGTTAACACCAGTGTAATTAATATTCATTTTCGGTTTCGTTACCGTTCGGCGTCCTTGGATATTTAACGACATCAAAAACGTTGTCGCTATTACTCATTATTGCGGTTAAAACAAAGAATTCCAAATTGTGAAATAACGTTGCATCACGTGCGCAAATTATCCATTCGGCTCTCATTACATTATTAGCAGACGACAAATGTTGATTCTGATTGGATGATTAAAATACACTGTTACTGTTTACAATCGACATTACCGCAGGCGATGGATGACTGATTAGATAATTGATTGCACGTTGTTATCGGATTATAAGCAATACACCGTGTACAAACACAAGGTCAGCGTGTTTATTCTACGTATGTCTGTCAATAAACCGGGCTACCGCTCTTATAGATTTATAGTAGCCCGGCGGGCGTCAGCTGGAAAATTTCAGTAGCCCGATGAAAAATTTTGGTAGCCCCCGGGCTCCGGGCAATGGATTTGTCGGACACTGACTTTATTTCATATTTACTCTCACGTACGTTGTTATCATGTGCAAATATCAAACCATTCGTAGGCATTACATAAAACGGTTTCATAATCGTAAACAACGTCCACCATAAGTTATAATACATTATGTTCCACACAGTTGGCAATTGTAGATAAAATTTACTTTGCTTACAGCGTTGAATATATACCTACACAGACTGACACAAACTATTATGTCGCTATATTTGAAACTATGTACGCACGTGGTGTATAAAGATGCGTATTAGGTAATACAGTTTTACATACGTATGTCTTCGTTAGCATTTTGATTTGATAAATTACCATATCAGTATTGAAACATGACAAATTCAACGACAAAATTGTGTCTGAGGAAACTATTTTGGCTTTAAATTGGTTTTTGGACATCAGTTTACGCAAGAGATCGCTGCATTTGTTTTTGTTTTTTTCCAAATAGAAGTTAAATTGAGTTGTGCCTTTTTTATTTCTATAATTTAGTATGGTGTAAGGATTATTGTTATTGAACGCAAATAATTTGCGAATGAATGACGTTAAAGTGTGAGGTCCGAGCGCCCTAAGACCCTGTTATGTTTTGCATTTATCTCTTGAAGACAAAAAGTATTAATGCGCGAAGTGTATGTGTTATTTTATATTTTCGTGTTGTTAATAAGGTAAATGTCACTTTAAGTGAATAACTATGCGCGTAGGGAGAGTTGAGGCGCTCATAAACCGGTTTAAACACTTCAATTATATGTAATTTATCGGCTGCACCACAGCGACGATACCCTTGTTATGCATGTGTGTATATGTGTGCCTAGTGCTTTTGTTCTTACCGAAAACGAAGAATCCTGTAATCACGATATTTATGTTGCTGATGCAACTAAAATATAAAAAAAATAGTAGAA
This sequence comes from Dreissena polymorpha, assembly GCF_020536995.1. NCBI lineage: Eukaryota > Metazoa > Mollusca > Bivalvia > Myida > Dreissenidae > Dreissena > Dreissena polymorpha. The sequence goes on from NC_068365.1 coordinate 55,058,188, forward strand.
CAAATTGTTTTGTGTTTCATTTGATTCACGTACATAATAGTGGGAATACGCATACACAGGCTTATGCACATACAAGCTGATCCATAGAAAAATAGTAAACAAATATAATACCATTTCTATCTCAAAAAGAAATTTTTATAATATAACAGTTTATTTGCTTTCCTCTGATTCAGTGTATAAAAAAACATACAAATTATAATGTATTCTAATTTTGGTTCATAGTAGACAAGTCTCTGATATACAGGCAATCGCAGTCAAAAATTCACTGTCGTCTGCCTTCGTGTTGCGACACCGACAAATCAGCTGATACAGTTTTCATAAGCAAAATTTATAGTACGTTTTTCGTGCCTTAACATTTGACAATTCTATACAGGTATATTTTACTCAAATATTGATGGTTGTGCGTGACTATAAAATTGTAAATAATCTAATTTGCTAGTGCATGATATAAAACAATATTACTTACTGGATTTGAAACATACATTATAAACATATTTGTAGAGCTAGTGACGTAATATATATTTACTTTAATTTACGTCATTTTTCGTTAAACCTTGTTTAATGCTTTTATAGAAAGCACACTATCTTGTTCATCCACCGAGAAACGCTGTTAAAATCAATGTTGTTTCGACAACAACATTTCACTTCTTTGGAACATAGTTTTATCAATCCCGAAAATAGTGAGGTATGTGCAGTTGACACTAATAAGGCATACGTACAATCTTCAAACAAATAAATGATATCTTGTTATTATGGCATATTTCATGAACCAAAATTGCAAAACAATTTACAAGCATTTAATAGCGTAAAAGAATGTAGCTTGTGTTGAAATTACTTCACATAACCGGTTGATAACATTTGTGTCGTGTATTATACTGTGTCGTTTAATGCCTTTGAATCGCAATCAGAAAAACACTGAATTGATATTAGAGTTTAATGTTTTAATGCGGAAGATCTCTTCGGATCGCAGTCATTGAAACATGAATCGACGAAAGCGTTTATTGTTTTCAAGCGGGGTACTCATTTAAACCATGAATCAATATTATTGTTTAATGTTTTCATGAAGGATACTCTTTAGATAGCAGTAATAAAAAATATTAAGTAATATTAATTTTTAATGTTTTATTCATGCGCTATACCATTTTGGATCGAAAATATCTTAACCATGAATCAATATAAGTGTTTAATGTTTTCATTATGAAAACCCTTAGCAATAAATAATGCACAATACTATGAACTGTTATTGCGGTATATTACCAGTAGAAAGTATAAACATTTATAACACATATTGTTATATTGACTGTTTTGCGGTTGTTAATTGCTTTCACGTAACTATGCAATTTGTGATAACAAACAAATTCTTGAGATACAACAAAAATGTCTGCATTTGAAACATAGACATGTTCATTAATCTGCCTTTTCGGAGGATATTTGGCCAGCTGAAACACAGTGTAAAAGTCTATTACACGAAAAAGACAAAAACATGTCGCATGAAAAATTGTGGTACAAATAAGGGAAAACGGTGTTAACGTTTGAAGTTCAACTACAATTTCCCAAACAATTTGTTATTTAACTTGGAATTCAGATCAGCTCCCAACGATCATCATCAGTTGATTTCGGTTTAACTTTTTTCAGAATTGTTAATTTAATGAATTGAAATGGTTTCGGCAAATTGTCTCTGCTTAAATTTCAATTGTCTTTATGAATGCATTAAGATTTAAAATGATACATTTATATTCAGTCGCCATCAGTAAAAGTCATTAAATCGCCGACATATGGAAAAATGCTGCCTAAGCCGGTGTTTTTATTTGAAAAGGCGAGCAGCTATGCACGGTATCATGCAAATGAGGAAACGAAACATCTATGAATATCGATTTTATATAAAGGAAGAAATAAAACACGTTCAAGACATGGCCATTGTTGAAATAAATAGTTATATTAAAATACTCCAAGACACGGCATTCAATAAAATAATTAAAATTAGATATGAGCTTTAACGTTTTGGACAAATATATTGTTTAGTTTAAATAATAAACTGACATGTACTAAAAATACATTACGATTTACTTTCCCCGAGGGCGTGGTCAAATTTTACCAAAGCGGTATTATTTGAGTAAATTTGGTATAAGGACTTATTACAAAACAAGTATCACCGCTTTGTGATTGTGGTATAATAGTGAACTATTTAAACCCAAATGCAGTACATATATGAAAATGCATTATCTTCTGGGCGGGGATAATTTTGACTCGAGGAGCACGATTACATCAAACTTGGTAGAGGCCGTCTATAAAATCTTAGATGACAAAAACCGAATCTCAAAATCTTGCAGTTACAGATGAGACATTTTTAAATGTTTATGGTATACATTTAAGAAAAGAGGTTATCCCGCGGTCATTTTGTCACTTCAAGGACTTAATTGAAAAAGAAATCGGTAGATTACCACTTTTCAATGTTACACACCAAGATATAATTATCTGGGTCTTGTTGGATAGTTTCCGCTATATACGATTTTCAAAACTATTTACACCAATTGCAGGACCAATTTGAACCCGGGGGACTTTATTTCAACTGAAGTACCACTGAGCAATGTCACATAACAACACGCAAAATTATTGGCGTGGGGTTTCTGAGGCGAAGACTTTTACAATATTTTAAATGTACATTTAAGGAAAACAAATTACCCCAAAGGTCGGGCCGCAGGGACATGATAAGAACACACGTTGAAGACACTATTCAACGATTTATTCTCAAAATCATATAAGATGAAAATAAATATTCTGATGAGATTCTTATACACAATTATAAATCCATTTAGGAGAACGATTTTTTCCTTGTACAGTGTTATTATATCACAATTACATGCTTTGAATAATGTTTTGTTTGAAAGAAAGCTTTCATAAGTTGCAAATCGACATGTATTGTACTGTATATAAATATATATGAAAATATATGCTTTGAAAATCAACTTGTATATCTTGCAAACAATGCGTGTATTTTTTCGTAGTATCATGTAAAACTGTCATAATAAGACATTATTACGTGACTTCAATCGCATAGAAACAACATCTGAAACAATATCCTAGTGTTGCTACCATGCAAACTCCACTGGACATTTGGTGTATTAGATGATGATTCAATCGCACAGCAATATGACTTTGTTCGTTAGCATTTTGATGAGATGAATTTCCAGTAAATACCATACCATGGAGGGAAATGTATACAACACTCGTATCGGTCTCCTGTAAATTCACCAGGGAGAGAGTATTATAACCTCAGATCGGATAACGAACTTTCAGGCCATTTAGTAAATTCTGTATCATGTTTTTGTTATATTATGCTACAATTTGTACTTATTGTATATAAAGCAAATTCACTTTAAGCGAAACTTCAGCAGCAACAGCAGGAGAAAAAAGGGGTTTAAACAGTGCGACCCTTTATCTATGACGAGGAACCAATGGGAAAAGTTATTTTAAAAAAAATGAACAAGAGTTCCTTTTTTTATATTTCTTTCTTAATTTTTACTTTCTTTTGTTTACTCTTCATATTGCAAAAAGACATAAATAATAATCTATGGTTAAACCACAATTATCACTATTTTTCCATGCGGAGTGGGTATATTTTGAAGAAAAAATATTTAAAAAAACAACATTCTATTGTACGTGCATATGCACCCATAACTGTATTGTTATCTTGTTGAAGGAAAAAATGTTTGCAATGTATGTACATGTATAATGTTTGTTTTTTTTAGTTATATTAAAAAAAAAATAAAAAAAGAGTGGATAAAAAAAAAAAAAAAGAGTTCCTTAAATACATATTCTGTGAAAATGAATAAAAAACTAACATGAATCACAAGAAAAGAAGACGACCCAACCATCCAAATTATTGCTAAAATGTCTACATTTAATTCTTACTTAAGTTTCCTTTAAAACGCAATTTAACAGCTTTTTTCTGACGCATATGTTTCAAACATTAAATAAACTCAGTTATAAATGTGACTGATTCGCTTTATTATCAATGGCAGACAACCCGACGATACAAAATACATTAAAGTCATATACTCTCTGTTGTTCTTTGAGTTATTATATCCCAGCGAATCAGCATTGAATTTGTAAGAGGAAAATTGATAAGTGTATGTGTCTTGATACTTGACATCTGACAATTTCATACTCGATGGTTCGTACTTTATTATGCACAAAGTAATAAAATGTTATTTTATTGACGAGTAGCTTGATGTAAATTATATGATAATGGGTAATTATACTTAAAATAAACGAGTAATAACCATTTTATATTGAAGATTCGTATAAAATCTTGTTGCAATTATTGTATGTTCTACATACAATTGGTGTATGCCTTGTTTAATTATTTTATCACCTGTAGTACAGAAAACACCATCAACTAACGAACGTGTGAGTGAAGTGTGATTAAACTGACTAAGCTTTTAAAGTACCCAGTGAGCCTTGGTGCTAAAAATAGCGTTTTCCTGGAAGAATGTTTTAGCACTAGAGTGCAAAACCTGATGTAGATGTTGTTTGATTAACTGAATACAACGGAAACATAACTTTTTGTTAGTTACTATACTTCTAAACTTTGTTCGTGGTGATGCAGTTAGTTATGAATCTTCATGGCAATACAATATAGCAAGGACACATATTGACAAAGCAAGTCAGGTCAACATGATGCAAACTCTCGACACTGTCATTGTTTTATTTGTAAAGAAAGTGACATGTTTTGGCAATACGGTTAACAAACCAATTAACAAAAATAAAACATCGAAATGGTCACAAGCAAGTTCAAAGAAATTCCAAACCTCAAACGTATACCCAATTTAATCACTCAACGGATATAATACACACTCGCGAATATAAAATCACGGAAACGGATCTTTTTAAAATAAATAACTATGAAATAGAAAATGTAATGCAGGTGTTTTCACATTTAATAACTTAATTGCTCAATATTGATCAACGGAGCAACATTTCGGTTCTCTAAATTATCGTAATGTTTATCTAGAAGCCGTAATACTTAAGGTAAAATGCTAAAATACATACCGTGTTTTGTTTCATTTGAAATTTCCAGGATTTTATTACAGATTTCTGTGAAATAAAATGTGCACGATGTAAATAAATAGATTAACACAAACATAAATAAAAGGTAATCAACCGATACATGTTTGAACAATCACACACAAAAGCTTTTTATAACTAAACGGGTTGTTGCATTGACAATCTCATTCATTAATAAAACCGTAAGTAACGGTTGTAATGATTTCCCTTTGTCACCTTAAATGCAATCAAAAAGCTTTTTTACACAGCTTGCATATTAATAATAAATTAGTCAATGTATAACAATGTGCATATGCAGCACATTTAGCGCTTATCACTAAAATGACAATCCAATTATTTATATGGCTAATTCAGTGCGTTTGAACATATCATTGTTACATAATAACACTTAAACTACTTTGAAAAGGCGTTTTATGTTATGTCCGTACAATTAAAATAACTCGAAATAAATAAATTATCTTTTTTTCCGAATATGCTTTTGTAAGTGTTAATTTTATTGTATCATACATAATTTGTTAACTCTTGTTTGATAAAAATAACCCACTTGAATCGGAAAAATCATCATGGTCGCTACATTGCATTTATTCTGGATTATGCCGAAAGCAAATAATGAAACAACACAATCGACGCACATTCGCATTCCTGTACCATATACCATAAATCAACGATTTTTGATTTATTGCCAATAGTCCGTGGTACAATAATAAATGCAATTTCTTATCATTAATAGTATTTAAAGAAATTATAACCTGCTCATTCAGGTCAAATTAACAATCGTTGTTTTGGCAACATATCAAACGCACATAAATTATCATTAGGACTTCATGTTTTGGTGAACATTAATGGGAAACGTTTGGCGTCTTTGTTACATAATTTGTAAATGCTTAAATAAAGACAAACAATCTTTTCCTGAAACGCAATGTGCATGTTCTGATAAATACATAGTATACTTGCAAATATACTAAATATATGTACAAATACACTGTGGTACGACAAGTAGTCAACGATAACGACGTACATTTACATGTTAATCAAATAGCATTATCAAATGGTATGTGTGGTTACATTTTCGACAATTGGAATACGAATGCGTGAAGATGAACACAATAATGTTGTAAGCATTGTGTGTGACATGTGTCATTTCAGTGAACATGTTTTGCTTAGTTTGAGGTCTAGTCCTTAATAAAACCGCATGTATGCGGTGATCCCAGTTTAAGTCAGTTTTTCTTATTTTGTGCGGTAGATGCTGTGTCTAGTGTTGATGTGCCACTTCATGTAATAATTCAATTTCCTAAAGAAATCATGGCTAATCTATAATACCAAAGCAGAATCACTTATTAAGATTTAAGTAGTAGTAGTAGTAGCAGCAGTAGTAGTAGTAGTAATACTACTACTACTACTAATAGTAGTAGTAGTAGAAGTAGTAGTAGTAGTAGTAGTAGTAGTATTGGTAGTAGTAGTAGTAGTAGTAGTAGTAGTAGAAGTAGTAGTAGTAGTAGTAGTAGTAGTAGTAGTAGTAGTAGTAGTAGAAGTAGTAGTAGTAGTAGTAGTTGTAGTAGTAGTAGTAGTAGTAGTAGTAGTAGTAGTAGTAGTAGTAGTAGTAGAAGTAGTAGTAGTAGTAGTAGTAGTAGTAGTAGTAGTAGTAATAGTAGTAGTAGTAGTAGTAGTAGTAGTAGTAGTAGTAGTAGTAGTAGTAGTAGTAGTTGTAGTAGTAGTAGTAGTAGTAGTAGTAGTAGTAGTAGTAGTAGTAGTAGTTGTAGTAGTAGTAGTAGTAGTAGTAGTAGTAGTAGTAGTAATATTAGTAGTAGTAGTAGAAGAAGAAGTAGTAGTAGTGGTAGTAGTAGTAGTAATGGTAGCCATATAGCTACATCAGATAAAAAAGGAATATTTGTTATCTGAGTGAAATCAAGCCAAATGCGAACGTGCGTGTGTCTGGAAAGAACAAACAACTCCTATGGGACATTTCACTGCCAGTCGCAATATACATACATAGTGTATTGGAAATTAATAAAACATGAAACATTAGTCCAACTTGCGAATGTATATGCCCAACTTGCAAATGCATATAAAGATTGAGTTAATTGCTAATATTAACGTGCACTTGTTTTAAACAATGTTTTTAAAATATACGTATTCATATATTTAGAAAACGCGTTTAGCGAAAAAACTCAAGGAAAAATGATAAGCGGTTTTTATACGCAACATTTGATTTTCCATGCTAACATAATGCTTCAATGTTTCCAGACGGAAAATTCGAAGTTTAAGAAGCTGATTCGTCGCTCAATAGAAGTAGTCAACTACATGCTGAAAAAAGCCCAAATTGTATTTTTAGGACGTATCGACATACTTTGATGAGATATAAACATCCATTGACCTGCATATTATATTCTTTGTTTGCGCATAGAATTTGTATTTCATCAAAAATGAATTGAACATTGTTTTAAACGAACGACACTCTATATCCCAGTTTTTTTTACAGGCGGTCCTATTGTGAATCATACCCCTTTTAAGCAATGGTAAATCAGTCTTACCTATTTCATATTTATTTCATATAAATACTTAACATCGTTTTCACCACAATGACATGGTTGTAAAGTGCTTTGAAGACGACCGTTTTACAAAAGTTATACTACTGGTAAAGGCAAAGACTACTTGTTTTAAATAAATCTGTATAAATAACTCCCTGCCCACGGTCTTGCATGTGTTGACCCAAGGTCAGTATAAACACTTATTTGTATGATAATAAATTAATAATGTATATATTTGCTATAGATATGCTTCTCCTTGCAACTAGGTGTCTGATATTTTTCACAATTATTGCATGGTCAAACTTATAAAAGTAGACTATTTAATGATATTCTACGGATAATACCCACCAGCCCCCTCCCTAACTCCGACACGTGGGGTACGGCCTGTTTTTTTACCACAGAGGCATTGTCCATACATGTCCACATTTCAACCCAAGTGACACATTGAAAACAATTCTACATAACATATATAAAACATTTGGTCATTGAGGTATCTGGAAAATAGTGTACAAATAGTGCATATTAATAATCATTATGTTAAAAAGTATCTACGTTTCAAAAGAGGCATACAATTTGTAATTTTCAATGTCGGAAGATTATAACGCACTTGCACAACTTTATATCATAAGAAAAACTACTAAAGGTAAGAGAGACAACTACGGTCAGACAGACAGAGGGAAAGACTGACACACAGACCGTTCGACTGACATCCATGATTATTCCAAAATATAACATGTACTTCGTTACGTAGGTAAAATGACTTTCCAAACGAATCAGTGTAACTATTGTTATCTGTGTTAAAGCATGTTTCGTTAAAACCCTTATTTTTAAGTATTGTATTATGTTCAGAAAATGTGTCATTTGAAGTTTGAGTATTATTTAAAATGCAAATAATATGTAGATTTAATAATTATTTGCAAATACTTAGGTCTATTACGATTGCTTTGCGTTTAGGTAACATGGCAATGCAATCGTTTGCCAGTTTTATTAACATAACTAGATGTGTGATAAAAACTGCAATATATGACCATCATCACACCAATCACAGACGGTTGTATCAACATCTCTCAAGCGTGGCATGATAGTATGCATGATACAACACCATATTGTTAGTTCACCATCCATTAGAATTACGCTTGACAATATATTATTAATTAAGTTTGAGATATGTAGACGCTTTAACTTTTAGTTCGGGTTCATCAAATTAAACGTCATAAACGAAACATGAACAGAAAAAAATACTTAAAGCCCAATCCATTACGGTTATAAAATTTATAAAAAGAACCAAAACTGTAAATTATGAACGATATCTAATTAAATAAATATCTAAAATATTTGAACGATTTCATTAAATGTCTGATGTTGACATGACCAAGTTGAAAACATTTCATTATGCGGGTATTATCCACATATATAGATGTGTATTTTATATTGACAACACAATAATTTACTTATATTTTTGTTAACATGAGATAATTAATTTAAAAAATACATCTTCATATAATATCTATAGAGCTACAAAAATGGTTGAATAGTGTAGAACCATGATGCTAAGCCTCCATCTTATAAAATAATTAAGTATAGATTTTAAAACAGTTTCATTTGACAAAAAGAACAAGTTTAAATATGAATATTGAGCAATCTTCTGATCAACGAAACCGTCATATTGCCTCATGGAAAAAAACACTGCAATCTGATTATTATCCCTTCGAATATATCAGACTGATGGCTTTATCCTTTTGCCAGCATATTGTACCTAAAGCTCAGGTCGATCGGCACGTCTTAGATTTGTATACATACCTTTGAAGAAACAACGTGTGATACACTTTGACAGTGTCGAGATGACTTCAGGACTGTTTTGAATGCACTCTGGTTACACATACAAAGTTTCTTGACAAGAAACAAGAAGACTTCCAACATAGAAGCGGGTTATATTATTTCATTACTGCACAATTCATCTTCTGTATACATATCCTACACTATTATTAAGTCAATACGTTTGGTATGATTGGCAACTTTAAATTAATGTTCAAACTCAGTGTTCATGCATTCAAAGATACTTTTATTGTATGGGGGCATCTTAAATTTGTTAATACCAGTATACGGTTCTGTGATCAGATGAATGTTTTCAATGAAGCAATTCTTGAGTGTATGCAGCCAGCACACACATTTTTTTTTTCAACTTAAGTTTAAATGGTAATCCGGCATAAAACAACGCGTTAAATAAAAGTAGCCAACGGAATAAATATAAATATGATCTTTTTTAAACTACAAAGGCCATGGGGATACTCTCTTAGAAGAGGCGCACATTTAAGTATATAATACTTTTTATTTCATGCATTACTATCCTTGATATTACATAGATAACCTGCTTAGTTTAAGACAAAACAATACAAATAAGTATAAATATTATACGAAAACAAATTAATGCACAGATACGAACGCTCTTATGTTCATTCTGTCGATTCCAGTAGCTGACTGGGCCAACTAGTGATTGCAATAAGCTTTCATTCGAAAAACAAATACTAACAAACAGTATTGAAACACATGTTATTTATGATTTTGCTTTACGAGCACCTTCGTAAAGAAAGAAGTTCAGTTGGATTAAAACAACCATACGTGTTTTTTAATTAAACATGACTGTATTTCTTCCGATTATTCAGATTTTTGTCAAAATTGAATTCATGTTTAATCAGAAGCTTTGAGGATAATTGACAACAATGGAACACAGAGCTCGACATCAAAACAATATTGTTTACACAATATGGCGACGAGCGGCATCTGCAGCCCAGGGGAAATTATCCTAATAATATGGTTACAAAACAGTGACAAGTATTAATTGCACGCTATTTATAGGCTTGAGAAAATCAAAATCAAGTGTAATGCTAGAGCCGTCTTTATAACATTTGTTTTTGCCAAGCATTCACATTGTGAACAAAGATGTTGTATGTTTATATAAAGTATTTACAAGTCTCTCAACTACGAGCCTTTGCAAATGTATCCTCTGGTTATATGTGCTTAGAATAATTTATAGTATCAACAAAAAGGCTACGAAAGAATCGTGAAGGTGGTCTCGGTGAAATAACAGCGCAGACGCTTAGCTAACGCGATGATTCCCTCTTTTTTCAGGTAATCAATTGCAATTTAAATCCAATAATAAACGAATACATTTATCACATTCATTGATTCAATAGCATAAAATGGATATTTCAATTGAAAGAAATCGGAAGTAAGTCTAATCGACCACAAGATAAACCGGTAATCGTCCCTCAGTAGAGTATCGCCAATACATTTCCGTATAATTTATGTTTTTGTCATTCTAACAGTTAAAGTGTAACTATGAGCTATGCAATCCAATTTGTGTTATAAGCGTTTTGGAAATTGCATCGAATATGAAAGCCCGAGCTTACCGTGACTTTTTATATGTTGCATCTCGTAGAGGAGGAGTTAAACGTGATACTTTACTGGTTTAATCCCGCAGTATTCCGTATTCAGTCTTTTGTTTCCGTATAGTTCGAGTTAGGTGATTTATTGGTAGCTTAAAACGTATTGTGCAAGCGAAGTAACAAGATTTTCGTCAAATATTATAAAGCCAATAATTAAAATTCCTTATAAACACTGTACTGTAGTGGTTGCTTATAACTAAACATTATCCAGAACTGAAATAAGAAATGCAGTTAGAACACAAATCATGTATTGCCCAATTATGCTGTCAATAAGCATTCACTGTTAAAAGAATATCGAAAACGAAAGTTTATAATTAAAAATAACGGAGTGCATATGTTAAAAGACCAGCTTGTAATGCTTCAAACGTAGCTTTTAGAAAAAAATGAAAGAAGCTTGTCACTGAACATAAGATATGCGTTTCGTGAATTAAAGGCTATCTTATTCAAGTATACATTTGTTGTTGAAAGTTAGTCATTACGAATGGTCAGAGGTTGTTTTGATGCAAGGGTGTAATAAGGGTTGTATTTTTAATAGTTCGTATGTTGTAGCCAGTAGTAATAGCACTTGACGTAGTGTGGGAGTATTTATGCATATGGTGCATGTATTTGTAAAATAACGAAACAATATGTTTCTAACATGTACACTCTATATACCCAAAATGTGTTTGAATTATGAAACCATGACATAATAATACATTAAACAAAATATACATTATCTATGCAGTTGCTGTGATTTTTATGCAGTTAAAACTAACATTTCTTTAAATTTACTTACACGGTTTCTTCTCAAACAATATAATACATGTTAATTTTATTCGAAAGATCGTAAGAAAGGAATAATAACTGTTTACTATCATGTATATTCAACACTGTAAATGTAAGCATCAAACAAAATTATGTTCCCCAGTTTGCATGAAGTATTTTTATCGAAATGAGGTCCCTTACATTATGCTTGCATCAACAGTAGTTAGTATCGGCGAATCGTGCGGAGACAGAAGCCACTAGTAGTCTATTCTTCGGTATTTCACATTATGTACCAAATAAATATAATAGCTAGATATTTGTGCATTAAGTTTGCTGTTTGCAGTAAATTTGATGCATTCCAATGTTGTGGAAAATGTTGGCTCGTGGTAACTTTTGAAATTCTACAATAAGCGTTTTTGTAACAAGTAAGATGTAATTTTGCTACACATGTTTACCGTTAACACCGTGTGTTGTATTCAAAGTCATATATTACAAAAACTGTGTATTTGTGGAAAAATTTATAATAAGAAATTGTATTTTAAGTACTTTGTCTTCTAGTTTTAAATATATTAAACGGTTAATCTAAGCTTGAAAAAAACGACTGAAGCTCAAATACCTCAATATAATATCATTGCAACCATTATGTCGATTTAACAGCATGTGTCCTATGATTAGACGATCTGTAGGCCTTATCATATGAGTCGTGTTCTGAGAAAAATGGGCATAATGCATGTGCGTAAAGTATCGTCCCAGATTAGCCTGTGCAGTACGCACAGGCTAATCAGGGACGACACTATCTGCCTAAACTTGATTTTCGGTAAGGAGAGACTTTCTTGAAACTAAAAATACCATAAAAGCGAAAAGTGTCGTCCCTGATTAGCCTGTGCGGACTGCACAGGCTAATCTGGGACGACACTTTACGCACATGCGTTAAGCCCAGTTTTCTCAGAACGCGGCTCATATTTACAGGCGAGTTCATCTTCGCCCCATGCAAACGTGTATTGTGTAGTAAATTAAGGTTTCCGAATACATGTAGAAGATGTAGGTAAATAACACATGTTCAGTATTGCATTATTTATTTATAAAACGCTAGTTCATGTTTACATTTAACTATTTAAGGTTTATAGTAAATAAGAATCACACATTTTTGAGAAAACTGGCTTTGAAAAGTAATTACCGTGGCACATAATTTCTTACTAACGAATTATGTTTTGGCTTACAGGCATCATATCAGACATTCGTCACATAAATCACCGAGGCTGCATCGAGATTTCTTAGGTATGTGTCAATGTCGAGTGGAATAGTAAAATTATAGCACTATGCTTTGGAAAGATGAAAAACTCATTAATGTGTTTTCAAAACACTTTATGTCGGGATTTATTTCTAAAAAGGATCGTCTTGTATTGAGACGCACTGCAATATTGTATGTAAGAATCTCATCGCCAATGGTCGATAAGCTATGCCAACGAGTAAATACCAGTTATTATCTTTATAATATATTGCATTTTACACCATTTGCGTTTATATCAAAATTTAACATGCAATGAAAGCAAGGGAATTATTTTAACATGCCATGCAAACGTTTATTTGTGAATATTTTTTCTATTTAATTAATCTTTAAAAAATACCTGTTTGAACTACCCGAATACCATAAGGTCAGTCTAGCAAATATTAGCATGTCCTACATTCACAAGGCAAAAGTATGGAACGCCTTGACTGTCTTATAATACTGAAACTTGTGATATTACGTCATCATGACTGTGCATGAATGCATGTAACCATTATATATATGCATAATCAAAATATATAAAGATATAATTTTCTTATATATAGATAAAAGGTAAAAATATACAGATACGAATGTATTATATACAGATAATCTTCCATTATATAAAGGCATTACTTCTTTATATGACACTTATATACTTCTTTTACATGTATAATGGTTACATGCATTCATGCACAGTCAGATCGACGTAATATCACAAGTTTCAGTATTATAAGACAGTAAAGGCGTTCCATACAAAAGCTTCCACCTGATGGTTATGTTTCAAACATAGAATAAATTAAGTTATACATTTGATTTAGGCCCGTTATTGCAGACACAACGACGATACAAAATACATTAAAGTCATAGTCTTTCTGTTGTTCTTTGATTTATTGTACCCCAGCGAATAAGCATTGAATTTATATTAGCAACATAAATACGTGTTATTATGTGTCTTTAGTCTTGACAATTGACATTTGACAATTCTATACAATACAATTCGTACTTTATTATGCACTGGGTAATAACATGTTATTTTATTGACTACTTGAAACAAACGAGTAATAAACATTTTATATTGAAGATTTGTATACATTGTGTTGGAATTATCGTTTGTTCTACATTTGATTAGCGTTTATCTTCTTTAATTCCTCCAACGCTCAACTGACCAAACGTTTAAATAATATGTTAACTTGGTGCTAAAGCTAGCGTTTTCCTGGTGGAATGTTTTAACACTCGATTGCATAACCTGATGTTGTTTCATTTGCTTTACAAAAAAGGAGATAGTAACCTTTCGTCTGTTACTACACTTAAAAATTTGGTTCGCGGTCATGCAGTCAGTAACGAATCTTAATGATTGTAACAAACAATAATAACGCAATTGCCTTGTTTATATGACGTTTCTATACTGCTATAAAAATCAAAAATTGTGTCGTTATTCAGACTTTGCCATACCGATAAACTCAGCATTACTGAAATTTAACATATCTTCAGGATGTGTAATTAATCTATAAATTAGAAGCGATTTGTTATTTAATCTTCACTTTCTTCCAAAATGTAATTAATCCGAATCAATTCAACAGTTGGTGTAATTAACCGTAAGTCCTTCTTTGTTATACTAGTTTTTTAACGTTATGAAAGATATAAAATACTTATACATTCTATTTATTTGAATAACTAACTTATCTTTACATCTGTATTGCTTGAAGCGTAATGTCAAACTTTAAGTAATGCTGTTTGAGTATTGTGCACTTAAGTAATAATGGCTATCAATGTTTACTCGATCCTAGTATTCACGTTTCGTAGCACATTGGGTAAAATATAATGATAACTTGTATAATACTTATTTACGGTACATCCAATTAGTTCAATGGAATACATGTCTTTAAACGGTTTACATTGCCTCTGTATCATTACATAACGTAGATGGCGTATGTATACGTTCGGAGACACGAGTTACAAAAATACTTCGGTGTTAAGCCATTTCAAACGCGTTCGTCATCAGATATAAAAATCATATATTTATCAATATAGTATGAACGTATTGAATCCTTAATAATCGAGTTACAATAAGCCATATATTATCTTATTTTAAAAAAATAGTCAAAAACGTCACTTTTTGTGTAAAAAACAAATGACTTTATATCCTTCAGTTTTCACCGAAGATCAGTTACTGAGGCCTTTTTGCCATGCAAAGTAAATATAAGCAAGCAGCTTTAGCTAACATAATTTACAGAAAAAAGCACACCTTCACTGTAACTTTACAAGAAACGATAATTTAAATATAACCTGACGAACCAAAAACGCCAATAGGATAGAAAATCTCGTCACTATCGGATAGGCATTTGTAATTAAAGTGAATACATAACAAAAGAGGGCAATGCAGAAGTTAACAAACACTCATTGAAATGGTTACAACTCAGTATAAAAACATGCCAAACCTCAAACGTATTCCTAATGTAATGACTTTACAGATACTACATACAATATCGAGCATACACATCACATAAATCTTATTTTGTAAAATAAAAATACATCAAAAGTAGAAAATATAAATTAAATTGCATTGTAATTTAATCACCTTCTTACGTACAGTGAGTCCTGGATTCCTTCTTTTTTTTAATATGCACATGTTTGCTGGTCAATGAACATACTTTTATTTTTTAGTGTTTTTTTTCAGTGGTTTACGTATAAATCCCATTATGCTACTATCATATCAGCGTCAATTTATTATTGGAAATGAATTAATTTAAATAAGATAATATATAAAATTACATCATAATCATACTTCTAAACTTTCTGTTAAGCAAAAATGCGACTCTTGCTATTTTACCCTTATCGCCAGCCTAGCAATGCCTGAAATAGTACCTTTTGCAACATACAGTTATAACAATTTGTGGCCTAGAGTCGCATCAAAGCGTCAAAAATTGTTTGTCTTTCAACTATTCTCAATAAGGCAGGCAAGCAAAACAGTATATTAATTTCCATAAGATAAATGGCGCGCTTCACAATCAAATGAATTAATAAAACCTTATGCCACAAAGTATACTGTTTCTCCAGTGCAAGCGTATTATAATTTCAATAAACATTTTAACATAGCTTGTATAACAATGTTGCAAAGTGCAATCCATAACAATTTGCATAAGAAGCGAATTTAGGAGTAACCACTGAAATGACAATCCAATTATTTATATAGCCGATTCAGTCTATTTGAATTGATTGATAACATAATTACGCTGCAATGCTTTAGAAAAGTCCTTGTTCGCAATATTCATATATTTAAAACTGCATTTCATGCATGTTTACGGTTTGACATGCTTTTATAAGTGTTAATTATACTGTATGAAATAAAACTCGTTAAATGTTGCTTAAAAACAAACAGTACGGCATTTGAATTGAACCATCATTCTTGAGCATTGTATTAATCATCGAATACGTCGATAGCATATAAAATCAATATCATCGACGAACATTCGCATTCCTGTACCATATGCTTTTATTGAATGCTGTTTGATTGCTTGCTACTTGTTCGCGGGACACATGAAAAGTGTCCGTCGCTGGCTTCTAATCGGTATGTGTTTCTGTTGAGAACATTCGTAAGGGTTTACTCAAAGCTTAAAAGAGCCAATAGCATCGTGAGACGACAATCCTTCTTCGTGAATTAAATAAAATGCGTATATGACAAAATTATCTCTTGGGCTGCATGTTATGGTCAACATTCAATAAAAACGTGTTGCATTATTTCGTTACATATTCGTGTAAATGCTATAAAAAGAGACGCACGAGCTCTTCTTGAAATTTTAAATGGTAAATACATTGTACCCATGCAAATATAATATATGTATAAATACACTTTGGCAAGAAATACGACGTACCATTGCTATATGTAGGGTCAATCGGAATTACTTTTGGTATGGTGTCAGTTTGGAATTAACTTTAACATAATAATTGTGTACACAATATGATGCTTTAGTGCAACGAATATGAACGCATAGTGAATGTATGTTGCGTTTGCTCTTAATTATTGCAAATTACCAATATTTCAAACACTAAAATGCAGTATAATCCAACATCAAATCACAAGAGGGAGCGAGCCTGTGTCTTAATTGTTTCTTACCATATCATGTGCACAAAAATGTGAATTAATGCACCAATTCGTGTCCCAGAGAAATGTGATCTGGGAATGATCAATATAGGAGTATATAACTATGCGTTGAAAACAAAACAAAAAGCGATTTGTATGTGACGGTTTTCGTATTTAAGTATGTGGTGAAACTTTTTTAAAACGTTAACTTAACACATTGCGGGTATACATACTTTTAAGAGAGTTATCTATATAAATGTAAATGGGGATGATTGTCATCAAAAAATTCGCAAAATAAGCTTAAACGTTTTTAAATGTAATAGGTTGTCCATAATTTATCATAAAACCATTGGTAAAAGAAAATCCGCAAAGTGTTTTTTCAAATTATTCTTTCCCCGATCTTTATTTAATAAAGAAAATTATTAATTAACTGCAATTTGAATTGTCTATTTATACCCCAAATACGAATTACATGTTAAACAAATAGTTATCACGAATGTTTGGTGCAGTTACATTTTTAAACCTCACTAAAAACAAATGTGAAACTCCGTAAAAATGTAATCAGCATCATGTGTACATTTTCCGTTAACCATCAACTGGTACAATACTAATGCAACGCATTGACCGTTGCAATGCGCTAATCACATTTTTAAGCTTTAGTTTTTTGCATATTCCCTGGTGTGTCTATTGTTGTTTTGCTGTGCTACATTTTGCAATAGGTTAATGTTACGGATAAAGACTTGCGTGTATAATTGATGTACTGTGCCTTCCGAAGAAGATTATATTAATTGTATTTGAAAGAAACATATTATCTTCAGTATAACAAAAAACGTTTTTAGATTTCCATACAGTTTCTGAGTATTACATATATGTAAGTATGATATCACTTCAAAAGCTACTTGGCTTTAACAAAACATTTGGAATAGCAATAATTTATCATTCACGTTAAACCGATCTTAGATGACAAGGATCATAACACGTTCGGTCAGAACATATTTCAATTTTTCTTTTCTGAGATTTTATCTCGATGATTTTCAATTGCCTTGTATAAATGACCGTGTCTTGCGTTTGCTGTTTGTTTGCTGCATATAAAATGTTGTAAGAGACATGCTTTTTCAGTCGCAAAGCTGATTTCTTGCTGAGATTTATTGACGGCCATTCGTAGAATAATAACGCAAAGAAAGGTAATCGTTTAACGAAAGACTGTTGCTCAGACTTGACAGCACAGACGAACGAGTTATAATACGCCTGCAACTCCTCACTACCTAAACTAATCCGAAAACAATATACAAAATTTTCGCATGTATATTGTAGGATCTACGCTTTCCGTATAATTATAATTATACTTATACTAATACTTTACTAATAATATACTATATGCATACTATAATAGAACTACTAATAATAATAATCATTATCATCAGCAGGAGCATGACTATGACTTCTACAACTACTTATTTTTCTAGAAAAAAATATTAAAACGTTGTTCGTGTTCATTGTATTAACTTGCCCTAATTGCTACCAAACAGCCTCATCAGATATCTTCATACATTTTATAAGGAGTATTATTTTTCTGTCGGGCGATCCAGCCGTATGAGAATGAATGTCTGGCAAAATAAGATACCGCTCCTATGGGACATTTCACTGCCAGTCGTAATGTACAGATATAGGAAATTAATAAAACATAAATACATTGGCGTCACTTGCAAATGAATATATTGTTAAAGATAATTGCCGGTATTACTTGTAATATTTTAGAACAAAGCTTATCTTAGAATACATGTCGTTTATTACCTTAACCAGATAGGTGTATTAACTTGAATGTGACTTTTTTAAACATTATCATGGCCGACAAGCTATTAAGTCCCTCACTTTTGTCCAATTGTCTCTGTGTACATAATACTTTACATTTTTGTCTAAATGTCGTCGTTAATATTCATGAAAGAAGTTATGTTAGTTTGTGCGTTTCTTTTCAGTATGGCTGTTTAAGGATCTTACGAAACAGTATGATTATCATGTTTGACTAAATTAATCTTAACCTTTTTGTTAAGTTTAAATTCATATAAAAAGAACACTGCATATACACTTTAATTGGTCTAGTTGGTGCGCAACTTTGTTTTGATTGTATGTTCAATAAGCACATAATATTTTGAAAGTGAAACAAAAACGCGTCGCCTCTTAGGTAGTAATTGATAATAAATCACTCGTCGAAATACTATAAAATATGCGTTGTACTCTGTGAAAATGGGTTTGATGCATGTGCGTAAAGTGTCGTCCCAGATAAGCCTGTGCAGTCCAGACAGACTAATAAGGCACGACACTTTCCGCCTTAACTGAGTTTTTGCTAAGAAGATACTTTCTTTAAACGAAAAATATCATAAAAGCGGGAGGTATCGTCTCTGGGACGACACTATACGCACATGCATTAATGCCCTTTTTTTAGAGCACGGCCCAATTAAATGTCGGCAAATGACCTACTTGTCATCATAGAATTTTCGCCCTGAGTAAATTATTTAACGGAATATGTAAGATGCGGGTAGTCTTTAAAGGTCTGAATTTGAAATTTCCACATTGAAAACAGTTCAATATACGTGTTTCAGTCACATGTATGTTCCGATTTGCATACAGTCTAATTAAGTTATGTTTTGTAAATTGAAGATAATGTAAAACACATCTTAATGACCTCTCTCTAGACCTGCGAAAATGGTTATCAATTAGATAATTGGGTATCCTTAAACAGCTTTGTTAATATTAATATGTTCATTGACTTACTTTAGATAGGTTACCATGAGGCTAGCTATGCAAAACGTGTTTCGAAAACAAGTAATTAAAGAATTGACAAATCTTTGTCAAAAGGATTAAGTTTCAATATGTACATAGTATTAAGAGCATCTGCTGCTCGACGAAACTTTTAGATTGCCTGATGGAAAAAAACTATTTTTTTTAAGGATGATGTTAGATGTGTCAGACTACTGGTCTTCTCTTTGTGGTCTAAGACGAGTGTTACACATTTTATCGTGAATACTTCATGACTGTTGAGACTGTACCCCGTACATAAACGTGTAATGACAAGTAACAATAAGACTGCCCACATAGGGATCAGTTTTTATATCCTTCATGATTATTCCGTCAATACGTTTGATATGGTTTTGATTAATTTTAAATGATTTTTCCTAAGTATGTTATTTACAAATGCAATGGTAATGCATACATTGACATGAGTACTATTGGGAATCGTCGATACAGATACATAAAAATATGTTTAAATGGTAACAAAGCTGGCAATTGTTTATATCCGTATCGTTTTCGAGCTGTTTAATTTATTGGCGAGGCTCACGCTGTATTGAAGTATTATAGTAACTAAATATTATTAAGTCAAATAATTCCAAATAAACAATATACTGTTCTGGTTGTTTATTACAAAACAGGATCTAGAAATTTAAGAAAAAATATGTAGTCAGAGAACAACTCATAATTGTTTAAGAAGGTCATTTTAATCAGCATTCGTTGTTTAAAAATAGTATTTAATTACATATATCGCATCGCATATGTTTAATGACGAAACATTGGCAACTAATAATGCTTCCTATGTAGCCTTCGGGAAAAATGAAAGAAGCCTGTCGTTGAAAACGTGATATGTGTTGCGTGATACAAAGAATGTCTAATTCTAGTAGACGGTGTTATTGGTAGTATTCATTACGAAAAGCAAAAGAAGTCCATTGTAGTTTTGGTGCGTTCGTGGTCGCATTGGTGTCATAATGCGTATACTTTTAACAGATGTTTGCTTTCGCTGTAGCAAGTAGTAATTGCAAAATAAAAAGTGTGGACATGTTTATGCATATTGTTTATATATTTGTAAAATAACAAAACAATAAGTTTTTATCATTCATTGTATGTACCTTGAGTGTTTGTGAATTATGAAAACATTACCTGTATAATACATTATACAAACTAAACATAGCATATAGTTATGCAGTTCATGGGATTGTTATATTATTCAGATATATTCAAATATCTTAAACTTTTCTTTAAAGGGGCCTTTTCACATATTTTGGCATGTATTGAAGTTGTTCATTAAATGCTTAATTTTGATAATGTAAACATAGGATCTTAAAGGCTCAAGTAAAAAAACAAGAATAAAATTTAACAAAGAAAAAAAAGTAACACTCAGGGCTCGAACCACTGACCCCTGAAGTCTTGGAGTAAAAGTCTACCACGTAGAAAAATTCAAAACAGTAGTGGGTATTAAACAAAAAAGTTGAGGCATTCGCTTGCTTGAAGCATATATGCTATCTAAAAGGTACATACTGTATATGTGTAATACACGTTTTTTATAAACTGAAAACATCCTCTCGATCAAAAGGGTATAAATCAGCTATACTGAATAATTTTTGTCTTTTTTTTTTTAATTATTGGTAAATAATGCATATGTTCATGCTGGGAAAACAGGTTAAATCAA